>NC_132876.1:59049461-59358836 GCF_048164855.1 Canis lupus baileyi
ACTTATAATACATGTTACTTATCAGGGCTTTTTAAGTAGAAGAACAGATTTATCTGATAAGCAATTTGGTTGATTAACATACACACAGAACAACTGTATTATATTTCTTACAAATAGACAAACAGGTTAATTATACAGCCTAAATTCACTCTTTTGGTAGTAAACCATGCATTCATATATTGCTTTCATTCCTAATGTTTAAAATTCTTTTTCGAAAGATTGTAGCTTTAAAACAAATTTGCACTTGTTGCTTAGTATTTTATCAGTTTTAGTTATGATAACTCTTTTATATAAGTCATTTTATATGTTGTATATATTATTTTCCATTATTATTCAAATCCAATTTAGGAAAGGGCTCCATTCTAAATTTCAGTTAGAAAAAGAATATTGAAATCTGTATATGTTGGGGTGCCTGGGTGGCTTAGTCAGTTAAGCATCTGCCTTCCTCTCAGGTCATGATCTCAGGTTCCTGCGATCTAGCCCCACATTGGGCTCCCTGTTCAGTAAGGAGTCTGCTTCCCCCTCTGCCTCTCCCTCCCCCTACTTCTGCTCTCTCCCTCAAATAAATAAATAAAATCTTAAAAAGAAAGAAATTAGTATATGTCTACAAAGGATTTGAAGTGCAGCCTATATGAGACCGGACGATATCTTCTGAGGTGGAGGGCAGCATCAGAACCTCATACCTCATTCCATGATCTGCAGCATTTCTCCTCAACTCATTCTCAAAGATTTTTTTCTCTCACTCTCTTGTTCTCCCATTCTTGTTCTCTCATCACAAAAATATATATACACATACAGGGCTTTGTAGGATATATATTTTTAACTAAAATTTATTTTTAGATTTTTTCGCTATCCTGTGAGATAATTGGAGGCATCATGGGGTGAAGTTACTAGAAAAAATATCAGATTTCTATTTCTAGCTCTGCTATGGACATTCTATGCCCTGTTGAATGAGATCCATAACGCTGCTTTTCTGACTCCTTATCAGTAAAATGGAAGTCATTATTCCATCATACTTCTTAAAAAAGTTTTTATTTATTCATTCATTCATGAGAGACATACAGAGAGAGGCAGAGACATAGGCAGAGGGAGAAGCAGACTCTCTCAGGGATCCCAATGTTGGACTCGATCCCAGGACCCTGGGATCATGACCTGAGCCAAAGGCAGATGCTCAACCACTGAGCTACCCAGGGCCTCTCCATTAGGCTTCTAATTTACTTCCTAGGGATGCCTCCAGGATTCATTGAATTAAAAAAATATATAAAGACCATTGTTGATTGGATTAAAAAATCTAAGAACAAAAGGGATAGGAACAAATAGAATAGAAATTCTATTCTATTATGAAACTTTCTGAAGCCATAAACATGATTTTTATGGCTACCTTTCCTTCTTATATTTCTTTTATTTATACTTTTAATTATAACAGTAGTGCAAGATATATGTATGGCAAATCTAGATTAACTTATCCAAAAATAACACAGTGATGTGATCCTGTTTGTATGTATATATGTATGTATGTATGTATGTATGTATTTATTTATTGTTAATAGACATTTTATTATCAGTGTTCCATTCCATCTACTCAGGGCACTGGATGAGATGGCAGCTCAAGCAGAGGAGCTGGAGACAAACCCCCACCCTCCTATCCTATTATTTTTGAAATGTGTATAGTGTAAATGTGAATATGGGTATCATAGAAAAATTTTTGAAAAATGCACATCATAATTTCAACAAGTGCTATTTCCAGAATTGTGGGTTATTTAAATTCTTTTTTAAAATTTTATCTGTATTTTATAATGACATTATATTATTTAAGTGATTATAACCATTTAAGGGGCAGCCCCTATGGCCCAGTGGTTTAGCACTGCCTTCAGCCCGGGGTGTGATCCTGGAGACCTGGGATAGAGTCCCATGTCAGGCTCCCTGCATGAAGCCTGCTTCCCCCTCAGCCTGTGCCTCTGCCTCTCTCTGTGTCTGTCATGAATAAATATATTTTTTAAAAATAACCATTTAAAATCAGTACTGCTTTATTGCTAACAAATAAAATTTTTTACTCATCTTATTCTAGTATACTTTCATATTATGGAAATAAATATCATAGAAAGGCCCATTTCAGAATATTAAGAAATGTGAATTAGGAGTGCCTGGGTGTCACAGTCAGGCCGCTGACTCTTGGTATCTGCTCAGGTTGTGATCTTAGAATCATGAGATTGAACCCAGCATCAGGCTCCACACTGAACATGGAGCTTGCTTAAGATTCTCTCTACCTCTCCCTCTACCCCTCCTCCCACTCTTTCTCATAAATAAATAAATAAATAAATAAATAAATAAATAAATAAATATTTTGTTTAAAAAGTACTATGAAATTAATTTCACTACTGTTATGTGTTTAAATTAACCTAGCATGTGTCACCCAGACGGTTCTTTCTATGATATTCTTTCCTTTGATTATTCTAATTATTTTAAATCTGTTTTACAGCTACAAGATCGCACTCAGTTCAGTGACCGAGACTTAGCCACCCTTAAGAAGTACTGGGACAATGGAATGACCAGCCTTGGTTCTGTCTGTAGAGAGAAAATTGAAGCAGTTGCAACTGAATTAAATGTTGACTGTGAAATAGTTCGGGTAAGACATTTTCAATAATTTTCATGCTGTGGCTGAAGATTGTCATAAATGAAAGCTTTAAAAATTGCACAAGGTGCTCTAAACAAGAACATCAATAAAGTGAAAAAGGTAATCCACAGAATGGGAGGAAATATGTTCGAATCACGTATCTGATAAATAACTTGTATTCAGGTTACATAAAAATCTCTTACATCTTAATAATGAAAACAAATAATGAAATTTAAAATGGGCAGAGAATTGGAATATACATTTATCCAGAGGACATATACAAATGGTCAATAAATGCAAAAAAATATTCATCATTTGTAATTATGGAAATGAAAACCAGAATGAGATACCACTTAACAGGCAATATGATGTCTATGATAAAAAAGATAGATGGTAACAAGTACTGACCAGGATGTGGATAAATTGGAACTATTATACACTTCTGGTGAAAATGTAAAATATTTTAACTACATTAGAAAACAGTCCTCAAAATTTTAAACATAGAATTATCATATGATCCAGCAATTCCAGTCCAAGTCACATACCCAAAAGAAATGAAATGTATATATACTAAAAAACTTACATATGCATATTTGTTTTGTTTCTTAAACTCAATATATGAGTGAAATCATATAATATTTTTCATTGTCTGGCTTATTTCACTTAATGTAATACTCCACATTTCCATTGATGTCATTGTAAATGTTAAGATTTCATTCTTTGCTATGGCTGACTAATATTCCATTCATCATTCAATGCACACTTGGGCTATTTCCATAATTTGGCTATCGTAGATAATGCTGATATTAACATTGGCCTACATCTATTGCTTTGAACAAGTATTTTTGTATTCTTTAGATAAACACATAGTAATGAAACTGCTGGTTCATAGGGTAATTGTATTTTTAGCTTTTTGAGATGCTTCATAGTGTTTTCCATAGTGGCTGTACTAGTTTGCATTCCACAAACAATACAAGAGGACTCCCCGTTCTCCACATGCTTGCCAACACCTGTAGTTTCCTGTGTTGTTAATTTTAGCCATTTTGACAGGAGTGAGGTGATAGCTCATTGTAGTTTTTGCTATTTCCCTGATGATCAGTGATGGTGAGCATCTTTTCATGTGTCTGTGGGCCATCCTCGTGTCTTCTTTGGAAAATGTCTATTTTGTCTTCTGCTCATTTTTTAACTGGATTATTCATTTTGGGGTGTTGAGTTTTATAACTTCTTTGTAGATTTTGGATACTAACCCTTTATCAGATATGTCCTTTGCCAGTATCTTCTCCTATTCTCTAAGTTGCCTTTTGCTTGTTGATTGTTTCTTTTACTGTGCAGAAGTTTGTTATTTTGATGAAACAAATGAGCATAGGGGAAAGAGAGATAGAGGGAGAGAGGGGAATAAAAGAGAGAGAGAGAGAGAGAGAGAGAGAAACCAAGAAACAGACTCAACTACAGAGAACAAACTGATAATTTCAAGGGGGGATTTAGTTTGGGAAATGGGTTAAATAGGTGCTGGGGATTAAGGAGTGTACTTGTGATAAGCACCAGATGTTACATGTAAGTGTTGAATCACTAAACTGTACACCTGAAACTAATATTACACTGTATGTTAACCTACTGGAATTTAAATGAAAAATTAAACATGTTATACATGAATGTTCATAACAGCATTGTTCAAAAGTGGGGGAAAAACAAATATTCATCAAGTGAATGCATATAAAATGTGATATATACATATAATGCAATAGTATATGACCATGTAAAGGAATGAAATATTGAAACATACTACAGAATAGATGATTCTTGAAAACATTATGCTAAGTGAAGAAACCAGTCACCAAACACCACATATTTTATAATTCCATTTATATGAAATGTCCATAATAGTCACATCTACAGAGATGGAAAGTAGATTAGTAATTGCCAAGGGCTTGAGATAAGGAGGAATGGAGAATGACTACTGAGGATAGGGTTTCTTTTTGGCATGCTAAATGTATTTTGGAATTGGACTAATTGTTGCACAAATCTATGAATATATTTTTGGAAAAACCTTTTCATCATATACATGAAATAAGTGAATTGTATGATATACTAAACATATCTCAGTAACACTACTTAAAACATTGTATGATGCAATGTGAAATATATCTCACATTTTATGTAATGAATATTAGATTGAAAAATTATATTGATCAGTCAGGGAAACAGTAGTTTACATTCAATTTGAAAGATGTGGATATAAGATTTAAGTAGTAGCAGTAGTATGATGGTAAATATTTTTAAGGAAAAATACCCTGATTTACAGTATTTGTTGATTTCTGTGGCATAAAGATTCCCACCATGGCTGACTTCATGGATCATTCAGTGTGTAAATCGGAAAAGATTCTTACAGCTGGCCCTTTCAAGGAAATACGAGTAGGCTTCAGCTCACACTGGAGAGTCATCCCAGAAGATCAAAAAGGAAATGCTATTAATGAAAAAAATGGCAAAACACAAATTATTCTAAAGGAAGAAATCAAGTATTATCCCATAAATACATGAAGAAAAAGAGAATATAGAGATAAATCATGGAGCACAGGGTTCTAAAAAGAAATACTATTTTCAAAATAAACAGTGCCTTGTTCAGAGCCTTGCCTTTTATTTTGTTAGGATCCATAAGGAAAATCAAATTAAATCCTACGTTTGCTGAATATGCTATGGTATATATATTAACAAAGAAGTAGAAATGCATTAGACACTTTTTCTCTTTTTAAGGAGATTGGAGTCTAGAAGAGGGATAATACAAGAATACAAATGACTAGAGAGGAACTGGAGTAGGATAATGGTATGAGAAGCCTAAATGCCAAAATAAGGAACATCAGAGCATATTTTTATTGTTATTATCTTTTTTACTTTTTTAAAAATCAAAGTTATACATGCACATAGCTTAAGGAGTTAAGTTCCATAAAACTTGCTATAAAACCAATATTCCTTACTGCTCCCTTATTACTATTTCCTAATGGCTAGAATCAACCACTTTTCACTCTTCTAGATAATTCATTTAGCATTTATTTCCATCTATGAATAAGGTGCTGTATTAATTAGAATTAGGTTTGACTGTAACAGGAAGATTCAAAGTAACAGTGACTTAGCAAGATTTCTTAATTTCATGGACAAGTCCAGGGGTATACAATTTAAAGCTGGTATGGCAATTCTGCCCCATGAATTATCATTTTGTGCAGAACCCTCTAGCCCTATGGAAAATCTTAACACACAGGAAAAGGAAGAAGTGTTACCATTTTCTTTTTTGCTTGTGACTAGTTAAACTTTTTACTAAAACATAGGGAAATTCTTGCTATCATTATGTTTCTAGTGATTTTCCAAATGCCAGCATCACCACAGTAGAGAGAAAATTTGGAAATATGATGTCTTGTAAGACCTCTTCCATAATGTTTGATAGGTTAACTCCAAAGAAGATGTTTGCCACATGAATATACTCTTAAGATTTCAAGAGAAACTCGATGTAGATGTTTTCAAGTCTAATAGACCTTCTGGTTTATTGATCACCAAAATGAAATTTGCCTCAGTATGTCTAGTTAATCATTATTTGTGATATAATTTGGAAATTTTAGATTAATGTTCCCTTGTTATATTTTATACTTCTAGAATATATTTCTTTTTAACTTAAAATGTCATTCCCAGATTAGTGCCTATTACGTATTGAAATATTCATTCACCAAAGGTAAACTGAACACCTGTTATGGACCACAACTCTTCCAGGTGCCATGAAAAAATTCAGCTCTCCTAAGGAACTTGCAATTTAACATAGTCAATTTTTTTAGTAGCTGTGCTTCAGTTAGCAGTAAATTGAAGCAATTTAACAAAGGGTTATTTTGAGAAAATACATGTAAATAATAAGTGCAAAGCACCATAATTCCTCGGTAAAAGTTAATTCCTTCCCCTATCTCTCTACAATTCAGTTTAATGCCTATCCTTTCCATATGTTTTGGTTATAGTTGACATATGTCTGAATGTACTCTTGTGTGGTGAAATATTTGTGTAAGAAACATGTGTCTGGTGTTTGAAATACATTTTGAAAAACAAATTTCCTGAAAAATGTATGTTTTTACATTTTAGATTATGTTTATTTTCTAAGGAATATGGCTAGATTAAAAATGTCTTTAAATAGAAGAGTGATTTTCACTTATACTGTTTTAACCTTGCCTTTTGCATTAAATATAAGCCTCTACCCCCAATGTTTGTACCAAAAAATAATAGTAAAGTTTCTATTATCTAATATAGATATTGACTCAAGGTTGGTAAGTACCTTGAGGTTGAATTCTATACTATTATTTTATATAAGAATAATTAGCAAAAAAGGAAGTTTCAAGATTGTGTTGTGGGAAGTTTCTGAAAACATCTCCTCCAATAGACACACCAAATCTATGTCTACATATGGATCATTTCCCACTGAAAAAGATATGAAAACCGAATGGACTGCTATCCACAACAAAGGATAAATAGACCACACTGAGATGTAGAGACATGGTCTCACAAAACCCTACCCCTGGGCCAGCAACAATAGGGGTTGAATTTGGGAGGTATCTCACCATACAGACAATTATGGAGGAGGAAGGGTAGGTGCCCCACACTGGTCACTCAAGCACCTGGGATCTGCACCAGACAGAGGACCAGGATGTCTGGCTTCGAAAAACAATGAAGCTGAAATCTAGAGGTCTCAAAGTGCTATAGGAAACTGAGGTTCCCCTCTTGGAGGGCACGTGGGCAGTCTTGTTCACCCTAAGACCCAGCAGTAAAACAGCAATTTAAAAAGTGCCTAGAGTTGATGATATTCCCTTAAAAACCAGGAAAGCCATCTATTCACTCATAGAAAGAACTCTGCATTACCTCCCTTGCCTTCCTCTCCTGCCCCTGGAGAAATGCGGTCTTTGGAATGGCAAGAGCAGCTCCTGATTTTCCCTGGTAGGAAGCACTGTCTAAGGGAAATAGCTAGATTCATTCATTCGTGCATGATTTGCTCAGCGGACATGCAGTTGGGCTACTATCTGCCCAGGATTCTATAAGGTGCTGCATACCTTCCAGTAGTTATGTTGGCTTTCATCTCTGATACCAAAATGTGGAATTGGAAACCTGTGGCTGAGGGGCCATGTGATATCAAGGAGGGTCCCTCCTGGCTTTGTGCTTCAATTTATTCTTCATAAAATTCAGCCTGGTTTTATCCTTTCTCTGCCTGGTGGGGATAGTGTGAAGGCAGGCAGGGTGACATCTTATTTGGGGTTGGTTCTAATAATGCAAGGCTGTCTTACCAATAGGTAGACCTGGCTGACCTCCTATACATGAATGAACTCAAAGAATTACCACTGATTTTGTTTTAAAATGGGGAAACTGGTATTTTTGAAGCTGCTATATTTTTCTATTTCTCTGTTAATTTCTTTGTAATAATTGGGTTGGAGTCTTATTATTTGGTGGGGGGAGGGAGCTTTAATTAAGGTAGGAAATTATATAAGGCAGAAGTTACAAGGCACAGTCTCTGCTGTGTTTAAAATCCTTTTGTATTTGTTGCCAATATTTGAAACTTGAGAGATTGCATGTTAAAAAAGCTGGTTTTCTGGGTGGAGGATGGGGCATGCTGGTTAAGTCTGGTTTGCTGTAATCCCCCTGCCCTGGAACCCTCCTCCCACCCACCTAGTCCACCCCACCACTGTACTTCACTCATCTATGCCACCTGCCTGGTCCTGGTGGACATTTGAGTTTACAAACCTGTGGCATAAAGGGTGGTATACATATTTTTCATTACTTTCAGTTTCCCTGGTGACTAGTTGAAGAGAGAAGGTCTTTACTGAGATTTGTGTTCTGCTTCCCAACTGGGAAACATGGGACTGAGATACTTTGGGACCCAGGTTGGCTTTTTCGACACATGGCAAAGATAAGCATGATCTTTTTAGGAATAATCTGGTTGCTATTTTTTTAGCAGACAGAAGAGTTAGGTGCTGGAAGGGATGACCTTGGTGGTAGGTCTCTTCTCCAAGGACTCTCAGAAGGCGTGAAGATTGGGGTGGGCCAGGTGAGGGCCTCCAGGCAAGTCACAGGTGGGGCTGGTGCATATTAATCCTTCTAACATGGCAGTAGTTGTGCTGCTTCTGACTTGGATCAATAATTCTTTGTGCCTAATAAAACTGAATAGTACCTCAAAAAAAAGTGCCTAGACTACATATGAAGGCAATTCATTTGCTGACCTAGGGGCATCAGATGGAAGGGTGAGAGACAGTTGAGATACTCCCTGGAGATAGAGAGGCTGGTGGACAACATTTTTGCTCTCTCCACATAGCCTGCTAGTACTGGTAAGTAAGCTCAAACATGGCATCTTCCTGCCACTGTGCTGGGACAGGTAAGGGTGAGCAGTCATGTCACTTGCTAGAGAAAATGAGTAGTAGCAGTGCTCCTTCACTTTCTGGCTGGAATGGGTGAACAAAAATGCTTACGGAGTTCTCCCACTCTTTACCTAAATATTGCAAGTGCAAGCAGTTGTAACACTCCCTTGCACTCTGACTTGGCTGGCACATGCCTTGTCATGACATTCTCCTGCTCACAGCCTAAAGCCAACACATGCATAGGCAAGGCACTCTCCTGCTGCATTGTTGAAGCCCACTGGTGCACACTGTCAAGATAACTTCCCACTGCCTTTCTGAAACTGGTGAGCTTGCCCCATTCCTGACACACTCCAGCTGCCTTGCTAAAGCCACTGGGTATGTATGATAGACATAGGGGATACCCTTTGATTGCCTGGCCTTGATGGTCCTGAGGGCTAATCTTACAGAGCTTCACGGGAACTGAAACAATCAGAGAAACAATTCTTGACAGGCCACCACACCTAATACACTGTACAAATAGCAGAAAAAACCACAACCTCTCTATTAGCCTGGAGCTACAGCCAGAGACACAGGCTTCAGGTTATCCACACATTTAGAGACTAAGGAGACACTCCTAGGGAACATAAGCAGGAAGACACCAGCTTTGTGCACCCACCTGGCCTCATTTCATCTCAATAACTCTTTCTCCAAGATGAGCTTATCACTTGTGTAAAGCCCCAGTATTGACAAATGTCACCCAGGGGACATCTATCTTAGTTCAGAGGCCAGGAGAGAATAGAATTATATCCCCATAGAGTTACATATATTTGTGTAGTTCAAGAGCTGCTGCCTGAAGGTCTGGCTTCTAGTCAGCCTGAAAGTAGATGCTAAATGAGATTCTTCCACTTGGATTACTGAAAGGTCTTATGTTCAATAATGGGGGCATATTAAGAATAAGTTAGGCAGTTTAGATAATCCCAAGGTTCAAGAGGCAACCAAGAGTTAGGACAAGATTAAACAAGAGGATTTAACATAGCTATTCCTTCACTCTTGGCCTAATACCTTAAAAAAAATGCAGAGAGTAAAGCAAAATGAAAAAAAAAATCAAAACAAAACAGAAAAATGTTCCAAATGAAAGAACAAGGAAAAAAACATTAAAAATGATTATAGTAATACAGAGATAAGTAATCTCCTGATAAAGAATTCAAATTAATGAACATAAAGATGCTCACCAAACTCAAAAGAATGGGTGGATATAGTGAGAGCATCAATAATAGGATATAAAGCTTAAGGAAGTACAAAATTCAAGTCACAGGGCTGAAGAATACAATAACTAAACTGAAAAATACAATACAGGGATTCAACAGCAGACTGGATGAAGCAGAACAAATCCGTAAGCTGGAAGAAAAAGCAATGGAACTCACCCAGAGTAGCAAACAGAAACAATTTTTTAAAATAAAGATAACTTATGAGAACTCTATGACAACATCAAGTGAAATAACATTTACATTATAGGGGCCCCAAAAAGGGAAGAGATAGAAAGGGGAGAAAACTTATTTGAAGAAATAATGATTGAAAATTTCCCTAGCAGACATCCAAGTCAAGAAAGCCCAGAGAGTTCCAAACAAGATGAACCCAAAAGAAGAAACACCAATACACACTATAATTAAAATTTCAAAAGTTAAAGAGCAAATATTAAAAGCAGCAAGAGAAAAATAGTTACATATTAGGATACCCTAAAGCTATCAGCAGATTTCTCAGAAGAAACTGAAAGCCAGAAAAGAGTGGCATGAGATATTTAAAGTGCTGAAAGGGAAAAAAAAAACTTTCCAATCAAGAATACTCTACCAAATTCAGATTTGAAGGAGATATAAAGTTTCCAGATAAGCAAAAGCTAATCACTACTTAAAACTGAGTTTGTCACTGCTAAAAACTGTCCTTAAAAATATTAAAGGAGTTTCTTTAAGCTGAAAAGTAATAGCACTAATTAGTTACAAGAAAACATACAAAAGTAAAATCTAAATGGCAAATGTAAAAATGCAGTACAGGTAATGGATTAATCACTTATAAAGCTATTTGAAAGGTAAAAGACAAAAGTAGGAAAATTAATTAAACTACAATAATTAGTTAAGGGATACATAAAATGAAAAGGTGGGAATAGTGACATCAAAGCATAAAATAAGGAGGAGTAAAAATGTAGTTTTGAAATGTGTTCAAATTTCAGTCACTATCATCTTAGACTGTTACATAGGTAGGATAAAATGGGAATCTCACGGTAACTGTAAAGTAAAAACACAAAAGAAAATGAGAAAAATATCTAAAAACACCAAGGAAAGTCATAAAATCACAGAGAGAAAATACTAGAAAGAAGAGAATAGAACTATGAAAATATCCAAAAGACTATTAAAATGGAAATAAGCACATAGCTATTAATAATTACTTTAAATGTAAATGGGCTAAATTTGTGAATCAAAGACTGTAGCATGGCTGAATGGATAAAAAAACAATTCACATACATACCTACATTGTCTACAACAGACTCACTTCAGAAGAACACACAGAGAGTGAAAGGATAAACAATGATATTCCATGCAAATGGAAATAAAATGAAAGATGGTGTAGCTATGACCATATCAGATGAAATAGACTTTAAAATAGATTCTAGGGATGCCTGGGTGGCTCAGTGGTTGAGTGTCTGCCTTCGGCTCAGGGTGTGATCCCAGTCTTGGGATCATGTCCCACATCAGGCTCACTGCAAGAAGCCTGCTTCTCCCTCTGCCTCTCTCTCTCTCTCTCTCTCTCTGTCTCAAATAAACAAACAAACAAAATCTTTTAAAAACAGATTCTAATAAAAAGAGAAGTACTACATAATGATAGTCAAGCCATCAAAAGATATAACATTTATAAATATATATGCACCCAACATAGGAGTACCAGGCTATATATCAACAGACATAAAGGGAGAAATTAATTGTTCTTTTCTAGCTCCTTAAAGTGTTATGTTAGGTGGTTTGTTTGAGATTTTCCTTGTTTCCTGAGGTAGGCTTGTATTGCTACACTTTTTCCACTTAGGACAGAGTTTTCTGCTTCCCAAAGAGTTTGAATCATTCTGTTTTTATTTGCATTTGTCTTCGTGTGTTTTTTTAAAAAAATTATTTCTTGGTCAATCCATTCATTGTTTAGTAGCATGTTATTTAGCCTCCCTTTGTGTGCCTTCCATATTTTTCTTGTGATTGATTTCCAATTTCAATTATTTTGATTCAAAAAGATATATGATATTGTCTCAATCTTTTTTCATTTGTTGAGACTTGTTTTGTGGCCTAATATATAGTCAATCCTGGAGAATGTGCGATGTGTACTTGAAGAGAATGTGTATTGCACTGTTTTGAGATGGAATGTTCTGAATTGATCTGTTAGATCCATCTGGTCCAATGTGTCATGAAAAGCCACTGTTTCTTTCTTGATTTTATGTTTGCATAATCTATACATTGATGGTTAAAGTCCCCTACTATTATTCTATTACTATCAACTTTTCTTCTATTTCTGTTTCTATTCTAGCAGCTTTATTTATTTAGGTGCTCCTATATTGAGTGAATAAGTATTTACAATTCTTGCATCCTTTTGTTGGACTGTTCCTTTTATAATTATGTGGTGTCCTTCTGTGTCTCTTGTTACAAACTTGGTTTTAAGGTCTGTTTTTGTCTGATATAAGTATTGCTACACCATCTTTGTTTTTGCGTCCATTTGCACGGTAAATGTTTCTCCATCCCTTCACCTTTTTTCAGCATGAGTCTTTAGTTCTAAAATGATTTCCCTTTGGCAGTATATAGATGAGTTTTTCTTTTTTATCCACTCTATCACCCTATATTTTATGATTGGACCATTTAGTCCATTTATATGGATGCAAAGATTCTAAGTGAAATACTAGCAAACCAAATCCAACAATACATTAAAATAATCATTAACCATGATAACATATGATTTACTCCTGGGTTGCAGGGGTGATTCCATATTCACAAATCAATCAACGTGATACATATTATTAAAAGAAGGGATAAGAACCATATGATCCTCTTAATAGATGTAGACAAAATATTTCACAAAGGACAACATCCACTTATGATAAAAAACCTCCTACAAAGTAGGTGTACAGGAAACATACCTCAATATAATAGAGTTCATACATGAAAAACACAAAGCTAATGTCATCTTCAATGGGGAACAACAGAGATTTTCTTGTATGGTCAGGAACAAAACACAGACTACTTCTGTCTACTTTCACTGCTGTTACTTAATAGCACCGGTATTCCTAGCCACAGCAATCAGATAACAAAAATAAAAGATACCCAAATCATCAAGGAAGAAGTGAAACTTTGACTATTTGCAGGTGACATGATACTCTACATAGAAAACCTGAAACATGCAAAAAAATTGTTAGAACCAATAAACTAATTCACTAAATTTGCAGGATAAAGAAATAAATGTACAGAAATCTGTTGAGTTTCTACAGAGAAATAATGAAATAGCAGAAAGAGAAATTGAGAAATTAATCCCATTAAGAATTGCACCAAAACCCATAAGCTACCTAAAAATAAACCTAACCAAAGAGATGAAGAATGTGTACTCTAAAAAATATAAAACAGTGATGAAATAAATCGAGGAGCACAGAACAAAATGGAAAAACATTATATATTCATGGTTTGGAAGAACAAATATTGTTAAAATGACTATATTACCCAAAACAATCTACACATATAATGCAATCTCTATCAAAATACCACCAGCATTTTTCACAGATCTAGAACAAACAATTCTAAAATTGTATGAAACTACAAAAGATCTGTAATAGACAAAGCAATCTTGAAAAAAAGCAAGCTGGAGGTATCAAAATTCCAGACATCAAGTTACATTGTAAAGCTGTAGTGATCAAGACAGTATGATACTGGCACAAAAAAAGAAACATATATCCATGGAATAGAATATAAAAACCAGAAATGAGCCCAGAACTATATGCTTTACTAATCTTTGCCAAAGCAAGAAAGTATACCCAATGGGAAAAAGACAGTCTCTTCAACAAGTGGTGTTGGGAAAACTGGACAGCAACATGCAAAAGAATGAAACTGGTCAACCTCCTTCAAACATATGTGAAAATAAATTCAAAATAGTTAAAAGACTTAATGTAAGACAGGAAACCATTAAAATCCTAGAAGAAAACACAGCGAGTAATCTCTTTGACATTGGCCATAGTAGCATCTTTCTAGACATGTCTTCTGAGGCAAGAGAAACAAAAGCAAAAATAAACTATCAGGACATAATCAAAAGAGCTGCACAGCGAAGTCAACAAACTAAAAGGCAACCTATGGAATGGGATAAGATATTTGTAAATGACACATCTGATAAAGGGTTAATATTCGAAATATATAAAGACCTTATAAAACTCAACATCCAAATAATGAATAATCCAGTTAACAAATGGGCAGAAGACAGGGATAGACATTTTTACAAAGAAAACATACAAATTGCTAATAGACACATGAGAAGGTAATCAACATCGGTCATAATCAGGGAAATACAAATCAAAACTACATTGAAATATTACCTCTCAATGGTGAGAATGGCTAAAATAAACACAAGAAACAACAGGTATTGAGGATATGGAGAAAGAGGAAAACTCTTGCAATGTTGCTGAAATGTAAACTGGTGAAGCTACTCTGGAAAACAGTATGGAGGATCCTAAGAAGTTAAAAATAGAACTACCCTAGGATCCAGCAATTTCACTTCTGGGTTTTTATAAAAAATTCTAATACAAAGAGGCACCTGGGTGGCTCAGTGGTTGAGTATCAGCCTTTGGCTCAGGTCATGATCCCGAGGTCCTGGGATCAAGTCCCACATCAGGCTCCCTGCAGGGATCCTACTTCTTCCTCTGCCTATGTCTCTGCCTCTCTCTATAAGTTTCTCATGAATAAATAAAAAAATATTTTAAAAGAATATTAATACAAAATACTAATTCAAAGGGATACATTCACCTTGGTTTTTAGAACACCATTATCTGTAAGATTATGGAAACAGTAGAAGTGTCCATTGACTGATGACTGGTTAAAGAAGTGGTAAATATATAAAATGGAATATTAGCCATAGAAAAGAAAGAAATCTTGTCATTTGCAAGGATATTGATGGAGCTAGAGTATACTATCCTAAGCAAAATAAGTCAATCAGAGAAAGAGAAATGGCATATTCCACTCATATGTAAAATTTAAGAATGAAAACAAATGAGCAAAGAGGAGAAAAGATAGATAGGCATACCAAGAAAGAGAATCTTAAGGATAGAGAATAAACTGTTACCAGAGGGAAGGTGAGTTTGGGAATGTGTGAAACCAGTAATGGGGATTAAGGAGTGCATTTGTGAGGAGCACAGGATAATGTATGGGAAGTGTTAAATTACTATATTTTACACCTGAAACTAATAGAACACTATATGTTAAAATAAATTGGAATTTAAATAAATCCTCAAAAAATAAAACCTAAACAAAATTTTAAAACATATTTGCCCATCCCTCAATATCATAATGCTCATTTAAAATCTCCAAGAGAGGGATGCCTGGGTGGCTCAGCGGTTAAGTGTCTGCCTTCAGCTCAGGGCATGATCCTGGAGTCCTGGGATCAAGTCCCACATAGGGCTCCCTGCATGGAGCCTGCTTCTCTCTCTGCCTACGTCTCTGCCTCTCTCTCTGTGTCTCTCTTGAATAAATAAATAAATCTTTAAAAAAATAAAATAAAAAATAAATTAAATCTCCAAGACATTCCAAGAGTAGATGGGATTGCATTCATTTAAATTTTTACTTAATACAATATTCTAGGCTTACAGAAAAGTCACAAGAAAATTGCAAAGAATTCTTACATCCTCATCAGTCAGTTTTCTACATGGTAACATTCAACTTTCACTTCTCTCTCTTGTACACCCACAGGCACACATACACATACACACACAGACACACACACTCTTGTATTAGTAAATATTTTCTTATTTTGAGGGAGGCATAAAAATTATTGCGCAATTGTTGATCTTACATAGTTGAGTATTCCTAAAACTGAAGATATTCTCTGACATAACAACTGCATACCTAACAAGCAGGAAAACACTATGCATATAGCACTATTAGCTATTCTTACAGACCTGATGCAAATTTCACTAATTGTTCTGAGAGTTGTTTATAGCAAAATTCCTGACCATCCATTGCATTCATTTTTCATGTCCCTTTTGTCTTAATCAGAAACAGTTCCTTGGCCATTTAAAATAGTCATGTAGTGACCATCTATTTGTAGACACTCAATCGCACTTTTGGCAAAATATGAAGAAAGGATATTGTGTTTTTTGTGGATAATGTGTTTAGCATTATTTCATGAGGTATGCTGTTGATATTTTCATTACAAGTGATGTCAAGGTTGGCTAAGGTGATGTCAGATCTGACCATTGAAAAGTTCATCTTTTTTCTTTATAAGTAGTAAATTGTGGTGTGATTAGTTGGTTTTACACTGTAAGGAAGAGGCTTCCCTCAACTACAAGTGCCAGATCCTCTCCCATTAACTAAGTAGTAAAAAATAAGATAAAATGATTCTAGATAGGTATGTACTTATTGCCATTTTGTTACTTGGTTTATGGTTGTTTTGTGATTTTCTGTTCCTTTGTTATTCTCTTTTTATTTTCCTTATAGTTTGCTGACCTTCTTTAGTTTTATGCTTGGTTTCCTTTCTCTCTGTCTCTCTGTCTCTCTCTTTCTCTCTCTTTTTGTTTATCTAGTATAGGTTTTAATTTGTGGATACCCATAGGTACATATATAGCATTTTATGCATATAACAACATGGAGAGATGAGGATGGTCTAAGTGAAATAAGTCAGTCATAGAAAGACAAATATATAATTTCACTCATATGTGACATAGACACAGCCCAGGATCCAACCTCCCCCCGGGACAGGCAGAGTCCAGGAGGGCCCAGGACAGCAAGGACGCTCCTGCCCCAAGCTGAGCAGATCAGCGGCCTCGACCCCCAGCATCCAGGCCCCTGCAGACTGAGAGCTCCGTAGTTTCTCTGGGAGCTGAATCCAGGGCTCCAAAGCTGGCTGCCGCCACTGCGGTTGTTATTCCTGGGGCCTCACGGGATAAACAACCCACACTGAGCTTACAGTGGCCTCACCAGATAAGCAGCATAAACATCACTCACTGAGCCCTGCAACAGGCAGGGGGCTGAGCAGCTCCCCCAAGTGCTAACACCAGAAAATCAGCACAACAGGCCCCTCCCCCAGAAGACCACCTAGACGGACAGGGGAAAAAGAAATTATTGACCAAGTAGCACTGGAAAGTTCCAGGGGAAATCAAGGGACTTACAGTGTACAGAATCAGAGGATACTCTTCCTTGTTTTTTTTTTTTTGTTTGTTTGTTTGCTTGTTTGTTCGTTTTTTTGTTTTGTTTTATTTTTTCTTTTTGCTTTTCGATTTCTGTTTGCTTGCCTCTTTTTTTTCTTTTTTCTTTTTTTCTCTTTTTCTTCTCTTTTCTTTTATTTTTTCTCTTTTTTCTTCATTTTTTTTTTCTTTTTTTCTTTTTGGTTCTTTCTGTCTCTTCTCTCTTTTTCTCCTTTTCCCAATACAACTTGTTTTTGGCCACTCTGCACTGAGCAAAATGACTAGAAGGAAAACCTCAACTCAAAAGAAAGAATCAGAAACGGTCCTCTCTCTCACAGAGTTACAAAATTTGGATATACCAATTCAATATCAGAAAGCCAATTCAGAAGCACTATTATAAAGCTACTGGTGGCTCTCGAAAAAAGCATAAAGGACTCAAGAGACTTCATGACTCCAGAATTTACAACAAATCAGACAGAAGTTAAAAATCAATTGAATGAGATGCAATCCAAACTAGAAGTCCTAACAATGAGGGTTAACGAGGTGGAAGAACGAGTGAGTGACATAGAAGACAAGTTGATGACAGAGAGGGTAACTGAGGAAAAAGAGACAAACAATTAAAAGACCATGAGGATAGATTAAGGGAAATAAGTGACAGCCTGAGGAAGAAAAACCTACGTTCAATTGGGGTTCCCCAGGGTGCAGAAAGGGACAGAGGTCCAGAATATGTATTTGAACAAATCCTAGCTGAAAACTTTCCTAATCTGGGAAGGGAAACAAGCATTCAGATCCAAGAAATAGATCCCCCCCAAAAAATAAATAAAAACCGTTCAACACCTCGACATTTAATAGTGAAGCTTGCAAATTCCAAATACAAAGAGAAGATCCTTAAAGCAGCAAGAGACAAGAAATCCCTATCTTTTATGGGGAGAAGTATTAGGATAACAGCTGACCTCTCCACAGAGACTTGGCAGGCCAGAAAGGGCTGGCAGGATATATTCAGGGTCCTAAATGAGAAAAACATGCAACCAAGAATACTTTATCCAGCAAGGCTCTCATTCAGAATGGAAGGAGAGATAAAGAGCTTCCAAGACAGGAAGGAACTGAAAGAATATGTGACATCCAAACCAGCTCTGCAAGAAATTTTAAGGGGACTCTTAAAATTGCCTTTTAAGAAGAAGTCCAATGGAACAATCCACAAACACAGGGACTGAATAGGTATCGTGATGACACTAAAATATCTTTCAATAGTAACTGAGCGTAAACGGGCTTAATGACCCCATCAAAAGGTGCAGGGTGTCAGACTGGATAAAAAAGCAGGAGCCATCTATTTGCTGTCTACAAGAGACTCATTTTAGACAGAAGGACACCTACAGCCTGAAAATAAAAGGTTGGAGAACCATTTACTAATCAAATGGTCCTCAAAAGAAAGCAGGGGTAGCCATCCTTATATCAGATAAACGAAAATTTACCCCGAAGACTGTAGTGAGAGATGAAGAGGGACACTATATCATACTTAAAGGATCTATCCAACGAGAGGACTTAACAAACTTCAATATATATGCCCCCAATGTGTGAGCTGCCAAACATATCAATCAATTAATAACCAAAGTAAAGGCATACTTAGATAATAATACACTTATATTGGTGACTTCAATCTAGCGCTTTCTACACTCGATAGGTCTTCTAAACACAACATCTCCAAAGAAATGAGAGCTTTAAATGATACACTGGACCAGATGGATTTCATAGATATCTACAGAACTTTACATCCAAACTCAACCGAATACACATTCTTCGCAAGTGCACATGGAACTTTCTCCAGAATAGACCACATACTGGGTCACAAATCAGGTCTGAACTGATACCAAAAGATTGGGATCATCCCCTGCATATTCTCAGACCATAATGCCTTCAAATTAGAACTAAATCACAACAAGAAGCTTGGAAGGACTTCAAACACGTGGAGGTTAAGGACCATCTTGCTAAAAGAGGAAAGGGTCAACTAGGAAATTAAGGAAGAATTAAAAGGATTCATGGAAACTAATGAGAATGAAGATACAACGGTTCAAAATCTTTGGGATACAGAAAACAGTCCTGAGGGCAAAATATATCGCAATATAAGCATCCCTCCAAAAACTGGGAAGGACTCAAATACAAAAGCTAACCTTGCACCTAAAAGAGCTAGAGAAAAAACAGCAAATAGATCCTACACCCAGCAGAAGAGGAAAGTTAATAAAGATTAGAGCAGAACTAAACGAAATCGAGACCAGAAGAACTGTGGAACGGATCAAAAAAACCAGGAGTTTGTTCTTTGAAAGAATTAATAAGATGGATAAACCATTAGCCAGCCTTATTAAAAAGAAGAGAGAGAAGACTCAAATTAATAAAATAATGAATGAGAAAAGAGAGATCACTACCAACCCCAATGAAATACAAACGATTTTAAAAACATATTATGAACACCTATACGCCAATAAATTAGGCAATCTAGAAGAAATGGACGTATATCTGGAAAGCCACAAACTGCCAAAACTGAAATGGGAAGAAATAGAAAACCAGAACAGGACAATAACCAGGGAGGAAATTGAAGCAGTCATCAAAACCCTCTCAAGACACAAAAATACAGGGCCAGATGGCTTCCCAGGGGAACTCTATCAAACGTTTAAAGAAGAAAACATACCTCTTCTACTAAAGCTGTTCCGAAAAATAGAAAGAGATGGAATACTTCCAAACTCGTTCTATGAGGCCAGCATCACCTTAATTACAAAACCAGACAAAGACCCCCACCAAGAAGGAGAATTATAGACCAATATCCCTGATGAACATGGATGCAAAAATTCTCGACAAGATACTAGCCAATAGGATCCAACAATAAATTAAGAAAATTATTCACCATGACCAAATACAATTTATCCCCAGGACACAAGGCTGTTTCAACACTTGTAAAAAAATCAATGTGATTCATCATATCAGCAAGAGAAAAACCAAGAACCATATGATCCTCTCATTAGATGCACAGAAGCGTTTGACAAGATGCAGCATCCATTCCTGATCAAAACTCTTCAGGTGTAGGGATAGAGGGAACATTCCTCAACATCTTAAAAGCCATGTACGAAAAGCCCACAGCAAATATCATTTTCAATGGGGAAGCACTGGGAGCCTTTCCCGTAAGATCAGGAACAAGACAGGGATGTCCACTCTCACCACTGCTATTCAACATAGTGCTGGAAGTTCCAACCTCAGCAATCAGACAACAAAAAGACATTAAAGGCATTCAAATGGGCAAAGAAGAAGTCACAGTATCCCTCTTCGCCAATGACATGATACTCTACGTAGAAACCCAAAAGCCTCCACCCCAACATTGCTAGAACTCATACAGCAAGTTGGTAGTGTGGCAGGATACAAAATCAATGCCCAGAAGTCAGTGGCATTTCTCTACACTAACAATGAGACTGAAGAAAGAGAAATTAAGGAGTCAATCCCATTTACAATTTCACCCAAAAGCATACGATACCTTCAAATAAACCTAACCAAAGAGGTAAAGGATCTATATCCTATAAACTATAGAACTCTTCTGAAAGAAATTGAGGAAGACACAAAGAGATGGAAACATATTCCAATCTCTTGTATTGGCAGAATTAATATTGTGAAAATGTCAATGTTACCCAGGGAAATTTACATGTTTGATGCAATCCCTATCAAAATAACTTGGACTTTCTTGACAGAGTTAGAACAAATTATTTTAGGATTTGTGTGGAATCAGAAAAGACCCCGAATATCAGGGGAATATTGAAAAAGAAAACCATAGCTAGGGGTATCACAATGCCAGATTTCAGGTTGTAGTACAATGCTGTGGTCATCAAGACAATGTGGTACTGGCACAAAAACAGACACATAGATCAATGGAACAGAATAGAGAATCCAGAAGTGGACCCTCAACTTTATGGTCAACTGATATTCGATAAAGGAGGAAAGACTATCCACTGGAAGAAAGACAGTCTCTTCAATAAATGGTGCTGGGAAATTGGACATCCACATGCAGAAGAATGAAACACACCACTCTCTTTCACCATACACAAAGATAAACTCAAAATGGATGAAAGATCTAAATGTGAGACAAGAGTCCATCAAAATCCTAGAGGAGAACACAGGCAACACTCTTTTTGAACTCAGCCACAGTAACTTCTTGCAAGATACATCCACGAAGGCAAAAGACTGACAAGCAAAAATGAACTATTGGGACTTCATCAAGATAAGAAGCTTTTGCACAGCAAAGGATACAGTCAACAAAACTAAAAGACAACCTACAGAATGGGAGAAGATATTTGCAAATTACGTATCAGATAAAGGGCTAGTTTCCAAGATCTATAAAGAACTTCTTAAACTCAACAGCAAAGAAACAAACAATCCAATCATGAAATGGGCAAAAGACATGAATAGAAATCTCACAGAGGAAGACATAGACATGGCCAACAAGTACCTGAGAAAATGCTTTGCATCACTGGCCATCAGGGAAATACAAATCAAAACCACAATGAGATACCACCTCACACCAGTGAGAATGCGGAAAATTAACAAGGCAGTAAACCCAAATGTTGGAGAGGATGTAGAGAAAAGGGAACCCTCTTACACTGTTGGTGGTTATATGAAATGGTGCAGCCACTCTGTAAAACTGTGTGGAGGTTCCTCAGAGAGATAAACATAGACCTTCCCTATGATCCAGCCATTGCACTGTTGGGTTTTTACCCCAAAGATACAGATGCAATGAAACGCCAGGACACCTGCACCCCGATGTTGTAGCAGCAATGTCCACAATTGCCAAACTGTGGAAGGAGCCTCGGTGTCCATCGAAAGATGAATGGATAACGATGTGGTTTATGTATACAATGGAATATTACTCAGCCATTAAAAATGACATGTACCCACCATTTGCTTCAAGGTGGTTGGAACTGTAGGGTATTATGCTGAGTGAAATAAGTCAATCGGAGAAGGACAAACATTATAAGGTCTCATTCATTTGGGGAATATAAGTAATAGTGAGTGGGAACAGAGGGAAAGGGAGAAGAAATGGGTAGGAAATATCAGAAAGGGAGTCAGAACATGGAAGACTCCTAACTCTGGGAAAGGAACTAGAGGTGATGGAAGGGGAGGAGGGTGGTGGTGGGAGTGACTGTGTGGCGGCCACTGAGGAGGCACTTGACAGGATGAGCACTGGGTGTTATTCTGTATGTTGACAAATTGAACACCAATAAAAAATAAATTTATGGGATACCTGGGTGGCGCAGCGGTTTACCACCTGCCTTTGGCCCAGGGCGCAATCCTGGAGACCCAGGATCGAATCCCATGTCGGGCTCCTGGTGCATGGAGCCTGCTTCTCCCTCTGCCTGTGTCTCTGCCTCTCTCTCTCTCTCTCTGTGACTATCATAAATAAATAAATAAATAAATAAATAAATACCAAATAAATAAATAAATAAATAAATAAAAAATAAATTTATTATTTAAAAAAAAAGAAAGAAAGACAGGTGGGCAGCCCGGATGTCTCAGCGGTTTAGCGCAGCCTTCCGCCCACGGTGTGATCCTGGAGACCCGGGATCCAGTCCCACGTTGGGCTCCCTCCATGGAGCCTACTTCTCCCTTTTCCTGTGTCTCTGCCTCTCCTTCTGTCTCTCATGAATAAATAAATAAAATCTTAAAAAAGAAGTAATATCCAAAATATAAAGAATGTGTAAAAGGTAATAACAGACTAACAAACACCCAGAAATGAACTCGTAAATATATGGTCAGTTAATCTTTGACAAAGCAAGAATGAATATCCCATGGGAAAAAGACAGTCTCTTCAACACTGGTGCTGGGAAACCTGGACAGCAACATGCAAAAGAATGAAACTGAATGACTTTCTTACACCACACACAAAAGTAAACTGTAAATGGATAACATCCAAATGTGAGATAGGAAACCATTAAAATTCTAGAAGAGAACACAGGCAGTTGACATTGACTATAGCAACTTCTTACTAAACACATCTCTGGGGACAAAGGAAATGACAGCAGAAGTACACTATTGTGAACTCATCAAGATAAAAAGCTTCTGCACAGCAAAAGAAAGAACTGAGAAAACTAAAAGGCAACCTAAGGAATGGGAGAAGATATATGTAAATGACAAATCTGATAAAGGGCTAGTATCCAAAATATATAAAGAGCTTATAAAGTTCAACACCCAAAAAATGGATAATCCTATTAAAATGGGCAGAATACATGCATAGACATTTTTCCAAGAAGACCTATGGATGGCCCATAGACACATGAATAGATGTTTAATATCACTTTATCATCAGGGAAATACAAATCAAAACTATAATGAGATATCACTTCACATCTGTCAGAATGGCTAAAATCTACAACATAAGAAACAACTCGTGTTGGCAAGGATGTGGAAAAAGCGGAATCCTCTTGCAATGTTGGTAGAAATAGAAATAGGCACAGCCAGTCAGGCAAACAATATGGAGGCTCCTATAAAAGTTAAAAAAAGGACTACCCTATGATTAAGCAATTTCAGTACTAAGTATTTACCAAAAATAATACAAAAATACTAGTTCAAAGGGATACATGCACCCCAATGTTTATAGCAGCATTACATACAATAGTCAAATTATGGGAAGAGCACAAATGTCCATCAACTGATGAATGGATAAAGAAAAAGTGGTAAATATATACAATGGAATATTATTTTACCATAAAAATAATGAAATCTTGCCATTTACAATGACATGGATAGAGCTAGAGTGTGCTGTGCTAAGCAAAATAAGTCAGTCAGAGAAAGAGAAATCCCATATGATTTCAATCATAGGTGGAATTTAAGAAACAAATGAACATAAGAGAAAAAAGAGAGAGGCAAACCAAGAAACTGACTCTTAATTATATAGAACAAGCTCGGGATCCCTGGGTGGTGCAGCGGTTTAGCGCCTGCCTTTGGCCCAGGGCGCGATCCTGGAGACCCAGGATCAAATCCCACGTCAGGCTCCCTGCATGGAGCCTGCTTCTCCCTCTGCCTGTGTCTCTGCCTCTCTCTCTCTCACTGTGTGCCTATCATAAATAAATAAAAATTAAAAAAAAATGCTTTATATAGAACAAGCTGATGGTTATGAGGGTAGAATTGGTTGGGGGATGGGCTAAGTAGGTGATGGGGATTAAGGAGAACACTATATGAGCACCAGGTGTTATATAATAAATGTGGAATCACTAAGTTGTACACCTAAAACTAATACTGCACTGTATGTTAACCTAATGGAATTTAAATAAAAACTCTAAAAAGTAATATATATATTGTATATGTATATATTATATATATAATGTTTATGTTGTATATATACAATTAAATAATACTTTGCCATAAAAAAGAATGCGATCTTGCTATCTTGCCATTTTTGACAACATGGAGGAAACATCAGGATATCATGCTAAGTAAAATAAGTCAGAGAAAAACACTGTGTGATTTTATTTATATGGTGGAATCTTAAAATTCAAAAGAAGCTTTAGAAATGGGATACAGATTGTTGGTTGCCAGAAGAGTTGGAGGTTTTGATGAGCAAAGGCTGAAGAGAATTAGGAATAAACTTCCAATTATAAAGTTAAGTCATGGGAATGAAATGTATAGTGTGAGGAATATAGTCAATGTTATGGTATTAACTTCGTAAGTTGAGAGGTGGTATCTAGACTTATTGTGGTGATCATTTCACAATATATACAAATGTCAAATCAATATATTTTACACCTGAAACTAATATAATATTTTATGTCAATTATACTTCCAAAAATTTTTTAAAATTATACTTCATTGTTAGAAGAATGACTTGTTAAAGCTCACACTGCTAGTCAGAGATAGACGCCAGATCTCTGTATTACTAGTCTAATATTGTTTCCATTTCCATTTCACCAACGTATGCCTTATCAGAAGAATTAACTTGAATGGTTCTTTAAAAATACAGATTACTCCATGTAGGGCCACTAAATCAGTATTTCCTGGAAAGGACCTGGGAATCTGTATGTTTTCTTTCCCTCAATAATTCTAATGATCAGGTAAATTTGGAAGCATTCACTTCATTACACTACAGTATGTCATTGTGGTTAAATATTGTAGATGGTTCTTTTGTCTTATAATACTTTTTAAAAAAGATTTATCAGACACACAGAAAGAGAGGCAGATACATAGGCAGAGGGAGAAAGCAGGCTCCATGCTAGGAGCCCGATGCAGAACTCGATCCCAGGACCCGGGGATCATGCCCTGAGCCAAAGGCAGATGCTCAACCTCTGAGCCACTCAGGCATCCCTTGTCTTATAATACTTGATTAAATTTTGTTATTTATATTTTCTTGTAATTTTTTTTTGTCTAAGGATACCTGGGTGGCTCAGTGGTTGGGTGTCTGCCTTCGGCTTTGGGGCATGGTCCCGGGATCCTGGATCAAGTCCCACATTGGGCTCCTTGCAGGAAGCCTGCTTCTTCCTCTGCCTGTGTCTGCCTCTCTCTGCGTGTCTCTCATGAATAAATAAATAAAATCTTTACAAAAAAATTTTTTTTGTCTCTACTAGATTGTAAGTTTGAGTTCCATGAGGACATATATTATGCCTGGTTGTTTATTACTCAGATTCCAGAACTAGAACAGAGTTTGGTATATAGTTGATGTTCAGTAATATTTGTGGAATGATTGTTTAACAGAACACTGTACCCTCTACATATATATGTTACATATACCATTCCCACCATACAAATATATAATAGTATACATTTAAACAAACAGCAGTTTTAAATATTGTTTTATATTATTTCAACCAAAATGTACTTAGAAGTTTTTAGGGCCTGAGAGTCTTCATTTTTATAGCCATTATATTTGTGCTGCCAGTATATATGGGTTGTAGTTGAAAAGATAGAGTATCATCTTACAGATTGATGAGCATCCAGGACGGACCAAAATTACCCAGGACACTAAATATTTGGAAACAGTTCCCTCATTTTGCAGCTTCCTCAGATAAGGAAACTAAGGCACAGATTATAAAATAATTTGCCCACAGGTCATATAAAATAGTTGAAAACTGCATGTTTCAAAAACAGGGATGTTCAATTTGAAAGAGAGGAAAGAAAACTACATAATTGATAGCTGGAATATAGAAGAAGGTATTTTGGATGAGGTGGATCCAGAGTGAAGAATCAGAACTAATGCCTAGAATTAGTAAGATAATAGATATTGATTTGTTTTAAGGAAGAATATTTTAAGAAAAAAAACTATTCAAAAATAGGACTAAGGAACCCTGCAAAGTAACATGTTCCATATTCCCGGTTATTTTTTTTTTTTGTGGGAGAAAAATAGTCTTTTATTTTAGTTATTTATTCTGCTAAAAAATAAAACTAGACATATATTGGCATGTTTTATATTTCTTTTATTTACTTCTGGGTTTGTTTTCTTTGTATCTTTTGACAATTCTTCTGTTATTCTATGTGGTTGCTTTTATATTGATGTTTTAGGAGCGATTTATATCTTTATTATGGGTAAAACAATGTCTTCATTGTTACAAATATTTGTTTCTAGTTTTATGCTTAACTTTATCTGTGGTAACTTTCACTTTAGACATTTTTAATTCTTATGTAGTTATATCAACCAATCAGTTCTTTTTACAACTTTATTTAAATTCATTTAATTAGTATATAATGCATTACTGGTTTCAGAGGCAGAGGTCAGTGATTCATGAGTCTTATATGATACCCAGTGCTAATTAATTTACATGCCCTCTTTAATATTCATCACCCAGCTAGCCTGACCCCCACTCTCTCTTTCCAGAGACCCTCAGTTTGTGTCCTATGATTAAGAGTCTCTTGGGATGCCTGGGTGGCTCAGCAGTTAAGCATCTGACTTCGGCTCAGGGAGTGATCCTGGAGTACTAGGATTGAGTCCCTTATCAGGTTCCCTGTATGGAGCCTGCTTCTCCCTCTGCCTTTCTCTCTTTCTCTGCCTTTCTGTCTCTGCCTTTCTATCTCTCTGTGTCTCTCACAAATAAATAAATACAATCTTTAAAAAAAAGAATTTCTTACGGATTGTCTCCTTCTCTGATATCATCTTGTTTTATTTTTTTGTTTCTTTCCCTATGATCCTCTGCTTTGCTTCTTAAATTCCACATAAAGTTAGATCATACAATAATTATCTTTCTCTAATTGACTTATTTCGCTTAGCATAATACCCGCTAGTTCCATATACATCATTGCAGATGGCAAGATTTTATTTTTTGATGGCTGAGTAGTATTCCATTGTGTGTGTGTGTGTGTATGAGTGTGTGTGTATCTTCTTTATCCATTCATATGTTGAAGGATATCATGGCTCCTTCCACAATTGGGCTATTATGGACATTGCTGTTATAAATATTTGGGTGCAGGTACACCTTCAAATTACTATATTTATATCATTGGGGTAGATACACAGTAGTGTTATTCCTGGATTATAGGGTAGCTCTGTTTTCAACTTTTTGAGGAACCTCCATACTATTTTCTGGATTGGCTGAACCAGCTTACATTCTCACCAACAGTGTAAGAGGGTTCCCCCTTCTCCATATCCTTGCCAGCAACTGTCATTTATGGACTTGTTCATTTTCGCCATTTTGACTGGTATGAGATGGTATCTCATTGTGGGTTTTGATTTGTAATTCTCTGATACCAAGTGATGTTGAACATTTTTTTTCATATGTATGTTGGCCATTTGTATGTATTCTTTGGAGAAATGTTTGTTCATAACTTTTGCCCATTTCTTGACTGGATTGTTTTTTCTTTGGGTATTGAGTTTGATAAGTTCTCCATAGATTTTGGATAATAGCCTTTAATCTAATATGCCATTTGCAAATATCTTCTCCCATTCTTTTGGCTGTCTTTCGGTTTTTCCAGTTGCTTCCTTTGTTCTGCAAAAGGTTTTTATCTTGATGAAGTCCCAGTGGTCCATTTTAGCCTCTGTTTCCCTTGCCTTCGGAGACGTGTCTACCAAGAAGTTGTTGTGGCTCAAGTCAAAGAGGTTGCTGCCTCTGTTCTCTAGAAGTTTTTAAATATTTTATTTATTTATTCATGAGAGACAAAGAGAGAGAGCCAGAGACATAGGCAGAGGGAGAAACAGCGTCCCTGCAGCGAGCCCGATGCGGGACTAGATCCCAGGACCCTGGGATCATGACCTGAGCCAAAGGCAGATGCTTAACCACTGAGACACCTAGGTGTCCCTCTCCTCTAGGATTTTGATGAAATCCTGTCTCACATGAAGTATTTCATCCCATTTGAGGTTATTGTTGAGTATGGTGTAAGAAAATGGTCCAGTTTCATTCCTCTACATGTGGCTGTCCAATTTTCCCAACACCATTTGTTGAATAAACTGTCCTTTATCCTCTGGATATTCTTTCCTACTTTGTCTAAAATTAGTTGACCATAGAGTTAAGGGTCCATTTCTGGGTTCTCTATTATTTTCCATTAATCAACGTGTCTGTTTTTGTGCAAGTACGATACTGTCTTGATGATTATAGCTTTGTAATAGACCTTAAATCCAGAATTGTGAAGCCACCAGCTTTAGTTTTCTTTTTCAACATTCATCTGGCTATTTGGAATCTTTTCTGGTTCCATAGAAATTTTAGAATTATTAGTTCCAAGTCTGTAAAGTAAGTTGATGGTATTTTGATAGGGATTGCATTGAATGTGTAAATTGCTCTAGGTATCACAGACACTTGAACAATATTTGTTCTTCCAATCCAGGAGCATGGAAATTTTTCCATTTCTCTGTGTTTTCTTCAATTTCTTTCATGAGTGTTCTACAGTTTTCTGAGTACCAATCTTTTTGCCTCTTTCAGTTTATACCTAGGTATCTTATGGTTTTCAGTGCAATTGTAAATGAGATTGACTCCTTAGTTTCTCTTTTCAGTCTCAGTGTATAAAAATGCAACTGGTTTCTGTGCATTGATTTTATATCCAGCCACATTGCTGAATTCTTATATGAGTTCTAGCAACTTTGAGGTGAATTATTTTGAGTTTTCCATATAGAGATTCATGTCATCTGCAAAGTGTGAGAGTCTGACTTCTTATTTTCCATTTCAGATGCCTTTTATTTCTTTTTGTTTTCTGATTGCTGAGGCTAAGACTTTTAGTTCTATGTTGAACACATTGGCAATAGTAGACATTCCTGCCATGCTCCTGACTTAAGGGGAAAGATTCTCAGTTTTTCTCCATTGAGAATGATATTTGTTGTGGGCTTTTCATACATGTCTTTTGCGATATTGAGGTATGCTTCCTCTATCTCTACACTGTGGAAAGTTTTTATAAAGGAAAGATGTTGGACTTTGTCAAATGATTTTTCTTCATCTATTGAAAGGATCATATGGTTCTTATACTTTCTTTTACTAATGTACCATAGCACAGTGATTGGTTTGCAGTTGTTGAACCACCTTGCAGCCCAGGAATAAATCCCTGTTGGTCATGATGAAGAATCCTTTTTAATATGCCATTGGATCCTATTGGCTACTGTATTGGTGAGAATTTTGGCACCCGAGTTCATCAGGGATATTGGTCTGTAATTCTCCTTTTTGGTGGGGACTTTGTCTGGTTTGGGGACCACGGTAAGGCTGGGCTTAAAGAAAGAGTTTGGAAATTTTCCTTTCTATTTTTTTGAAACACCTTCAGAAAAATAGGTATATATTCTTCTTTAAAATGTTTGGTAGAATTCCCCTGGCAAGCCATCCAGCCCTGGCCTCTTATTTGTTGAGAGGTTTTTGATTACTGCTTCAATTTCCTTGCTGGGTATGGGTCAGTTCAAATTTTCTATTTCGTCCTATTTCAGCTTTGGTGGATTATACATCTCTAGGAATGCACCCATTTTTTTCCAGATTGCCTAATTTGTTGGCATATCATTGCACAAAATGTGTTCTTAGAATTGCTTGCATTTCTTTGATGTTGATGACAAGCAACATCTTGTGATCTCTCCTCTTTTATTTATGATTTTATTTATTTGGTCCTTTCTTTTTTCTCTTTGATAAGTCTGAGGAGGGGTTTAAAAATCTTATTAAATATTCAAAGAACCAGCCCTTAGTTTCATTGATTTATTCTATTATTCTTTTTGTTTCTATTTCATTAGTTTCTCTTTTTTATTATTTTACATATTTTTAATTGAAGTTAAATTTGCCAACATACAGCATAACACCCAGCGCTTGTCCCATCAAGTGCCCCCCTCAGTGCCCATTACCAAGTCGCCTCAATCCCCCACCCCCCTCCCTTTCCACTACCCCTTGTTCATTTCCCAGAGTTAGGAGTGTCTCATGTTCTGTCTCCCTCTCTTACATTTCCCACTCATTTTTTCTCCATTCCCATTTATTTCCTTTCACTATTTTTTATATTCCCCAAATGAAATAGACAATATAATCTTTGTCCTTCTCCAATTGATTTATTTCATTCACCATAATACCCTCCATTCCATCCACATCGAAACAAATGGTGGGTATTTGTCATTTCTAATGGCTGAGTAATATTCCATTGTATACATATACCACATCTTCTTTATCCATTCATCTTTCAATGGACACCAGGGCTTTGATCTATTTTTAACTCTCTGAGGAATTTCCACACAGTTTTCCAGAGTGGTGGTACCAGTTCACATTCCCACCAACAGTGTAAGAGGGTTCCCTTTTCTCCGCATCCTCTCCAACATTTGTGGTTTCCTGCCTTGTTAATTTGCCCCATTCTCACCGGTGTGAGGTGGTATCTCATTGTGGTTTTGATTTGTATTTCCCTGATGGCAAGTGATGCAGAGCATTTTCTCATGTGCGTATTGGCCATGTCTATGTCTTCCTCTGTGAGACTTCTGTTCATGTCTATTGCCCATTTCATGATTGGGATTCTTTGTTTCTTTGCTGTTGAGTTTAATAAGTTCTTTATAGATCTTGGATACTAGTCCTTTATCTGATAGGTCATTTGCAAATATCTTCTCCCATTCTGTAGCTTGTCTTAGTTTTGTTGACTGTTTCTTTTGTTGTGCAAAAGCTTCTTATCTTGATGAAGGCCAACAGTTCATTTTTGCTTTTGTTTCTCTTGCCTTCATGGATGTATCTTGCAAGAAGTTACTGTAGCTGAGTTCAAAAAGAGTGTTGCCTGTGTTCTCCTCTAGGATTTTGATGGCATCTTGTCTCACATTTAGATCTTTCATCCATTTTGAGTTTATCTTTGTTTATGGTGAAAGAGAGTGGTCTGTTTCATTCTTCTGCATGTGGATGTCCAATTTCCCAGCACCATTTATTAAAGAGACTGTCTTTCTTCCAGTGGATAGTCTTTCCTCCTTTGTCGAATATTAGTTGACCATAAAGTTGAGGGTCCATTGTGGATTCTCTATCCTGTTCCATTGATCTACGTATCTGTTTTTGTGCCAGTACCACACTGTCTTGATGACCACAGCATTGTAGTACAACCTGAAATCTGGCATTGTGATGCCCCCAGCTATGGTTTTCTTTTTTATAATTCCCCTGGCTATTCGGGGTCTTTTCTGATTCCACACAAATCTTAAGATGATTTGTTCCAATACTCTGAAGAAAGTCCATGTTATTTTGATACGGATTGCATTAAATGTGTAAATTGCCCTGGGTAACATTGACATTTTCACAATATTAATTCTTACAATCCATGAGCATGGAATATGTTTCCATCTCTTTGTGTCTTCCTCAATGTCTTTCAGAAGTGTTCTGTAGTTTTTAGGGTATAGATCCTTTACTTCTTTGGTGAGGTTTATTCCCAGGTCTCATGTGCTTTTGGGTGCAATTGTCAATGGAATAGACTCCTTAATTTCTCTTTCTTCAGTCTCATTGTTAGAGTATAGAAATGCCACTGACTTCTGGGCATTGGTTCATACCCTGCCACACTGCTAAATTGCTATATGAGTTCTAGCAATCTTGGGGTGGAGACTTTTGGGTTTTCTAAGTAGAGTATCATGTCATTGGCGAAGAGGGAGAGTTTGACTTCTTCTTTGCCAATTCGAATGCCTTTAATGTCTTTTTGTTGTCTGATTGCTGAGGCTAGGACTTCCAGTACTATGTTGAATAGCAGTGGTGAGAGTGGACATCCCTGTCTTGTTCCTGATCTTACGGGAAAGGCTCCCAGTGCTTCCCCATTGAGAATGATATTTGCTCTGGGCTTTTCGTAGATGGCTTTTAAGATGTTGAGGAATGTTCCCTCTATCCCTACACTCTGAAGAGTTTTGATCAGAAATGGATGCTGTATTTTGTCAAATGCTTTCTCTGCATCTAATGAGAGGATCATATGGTTCTTGGTTTTTCTCTTGCTGATATGATGAATCACATTGATTGTTTCACGGGTGTTGAACCAGCCTTGTGACCCGGGGATAAATCCTACTTGGTCATGGTGAATAATTTTCTTAATGTATTGTTGGATCCTATTGGCCAGTATCTTGTTGAGAATTTTTGAATCCCTGTTCATCAGGGATATTGGTCTATAATTCTGCTTTTTGGTGGGGTCTTTGGTTTTGGAATTAAGGTGATGCTGGCTGAATACACATTCTTCTCAAGTGCACATGGAACTTTCTCCAGAATAGACCACATACTGAGTCACAAATCGGGTCTGAACCGATACCAAAAGATTGGGATTGTCCCCTGCATATTCTCAGACCATAATGCCTTGAAATTAGAACTAAATCACAACAAGAAGTTTGGAAGGACCTCAAACACGTGGAGGTTAAGGACCATCCTGCTAAAAGATGAAAGGGTCAACCAGGAAATTTAGAAAGAATTAAAAAGATTCATGGAAACTAATGAGAATGAAGATACAACCGTTCAAAGTCTTTGGGATACAGAAAAAGCAGTCCTAAGGGGGAAATACATCGCAATACAAGCATCCATCCAAAAACTGGAAAGAACTCAAATGCAAAAGCTAACCTTATACATAAAGGAGCTAGAGAAAAAACAGCAAATAGATCCTACACCCAGGAGAAGAAGAGAGTTAATAAAGATTCAAGCAGAACTCAACGAAATCAAGACCAGAACTGTGGAACAGATCAACAAAACCAGGAGTTGGTACTTTGAAAGAATTAATAAGATAGATAAACCATTAGCCAGCCTTATTAAAAAGAAGAGAGAGAAGACTCAAATTAATAAAATCATGAATGAGAAAGGAGAGATCACTACCAACAGCAAGGAAATACAAACGATTTTAAAAACATATTATGAACAGCTATACGCCAATAAATTAGGCAATCTAGAAGAAATGGACACATTCCTGGAAAGCCACAAACTACCAAAACTGAAACAGGAAGAAATAGAAAACCCGAATAGGCCAATAACCCGGGAGGAAATTGAAGCAGTCATCAAAAACCTCCCAAGACACAAGAGTCCAGGGCCAGATGGCTTCCCAGGGGAATTCTATCAAACGTTTAAAGAAGAAACCATACCTATTCTCCTAAAGCTGTTTGGAAAGACAGATTTTATTAATTTGAATCTTTTCTCTCTTCTTTTTAATAAGGCTGGCTAAGAATTTATCTATCTTATTAATTCTTTCAAAGAACCAACTCCTGGTTTTGTTAATCTGTTCCACAGTTTTTCTGGTCTCTATTTCATTGAGTTCTGTGCGAATCTTTATTAACTCTCTTCTGCTGGGTGTAGGATCTATTTGCTGTTTTTCCTCCAGCTCCTTTAGGTGCAAGGTTAGCTTTTGCATTTGAGTTCTTACCATTGTTTTGGATGGATGCTTGTGTTCCTATGTATATCCCCCCCCAGAACTCCTTTTGCTTCATCCTAAAGATTTTTAACGGTTGTATCTTCATTTTCATTAGTTTCCATGAATCTTTTTAATTCTTCCCTAATTTCCTGGCTGACCCTTTCATCTTTTAGCAGGATGGTCCTTAACCCTCATGTGCTTCAAATCCTTCCGAACTTCTTCTTTTGATTTAGTTCTAATTTCAAAGGATTATGGTCTGAGAATATGCAGGAGATGATCCCAATCTTTTGGTATCGGTTAAGACCTGATTTGTGACCCAGTATGTGGTCTATTCTGGAGAAAGTTCCATGTGCACTTGAGAAGAAGGTGTATTCAGTTTCGTTTGGATGTAAAGTTCTGTAGATATCTGTGAAATCTATCTGGTCCAGTGTATCATTTAAAGCTCTCGTTTCTTTGGAGATGTTGTGCTTAGAAGACCTATCGAGGGTAGAAAGAGCTAGATTGAAGTCACCAAGTATAAGTGTATTATTATCTAAGTATGTCTTAACTTTGGTTATAAATTGATTGATATACTTGGCAGCTCCCACATATGGAGCATAAATATTGTGCTACATTTAAGTCACCATGTATAAGTGTATTATTATCTAAGTATGTTTTAACTTTGGTTATTAATTTCTTTTCTCTTCCCAAACTTTTATGATCAAAGGAAACAGGAAACATTGTGAAGAAACTCTTATCTTCATTCTTTTTCCCACACCATTATTTTCACAAGCATCAGTAACTGGGATTTTTATAAGTGATAAGTTTCTGAATTTAGAATTTGAGAAACATCAGTATTCATAGACCAAAAAATAGTGAAAGTACATAACAATTTACTAGAGTTTTATTAAGAAGTTGCTGCTTTTTGTTTGTTCTGGAATTCTAGTATTTCATTTCAGTACACCATATAATAAAAATTGAAATGGAACCATATTCTTAGAACTAGTACTTTTCCTATCAAGGATATTAGAAAAGTATATATATAATGTATATATTATATATGTTATTATATATATATATATATATATATATATATATATATATATATTCGTTTTTACTGGGTAATTTTCACTTGGGAGTCTACAAAACAATCCATGTGCTTCAGGCATCACATTTAGCACTGAAGGAACTACATTTTCTGAATTTGAAGGAAAATGGCCTCCTACAAATATATAGAAGATCTAGTCTTCTTTGACTACCTGAATATTTCTGTTTTGCTCTGCATTTTCTTTGCAAAGGCATACCAAGTATGAAATTAACTTCATTTATTCTTTATATTAGAGGGGCTCCTGGTGGCTTGATCATGAGATCAAGCCCTGCACTGGGCTCTGTGCTAAGCGTGGAGTCTGTTTGTCCTTCTTTCTCACCCTCTACCCCTCCCTCCACTACTGAACATGTGCACACAGGTGAACTCTCTCTCTCTCTCTCTCTCTCTCTCTCAAATAAATAGTCTTTAAAATAAATAAGTTATATTAGAGAATATATTCATGTGTATTTATGTAGGCCTTGAATGGAAGAAATACTGCTTGGTACAAAAAGAAAGGGTACCATAATCAAATTTAGAGTGGATACTATGAAATATTGAATGGCTTTCCACACTGAAAGAGAATACAGAAGTTTTAAGAAATATATTTTCTTTGTATATTGTCATGCCAATTCTATTTTGTAGATTGGTATGGCAAAACTATAAAGCTTATAAATTCTAGTCATATAAAATCAGCTTTTAAAAAAATACAGAAGAAACTTGAAAATAAAATTGGTTTTAGGGATCCCTGGGTGGTGCAGTGGTTTAGCGCCTGCCTTTGGCCCAGGGCGCGATCCTGGAGTCCCGGGATCGAATCCCGCGTCGGGCTCCCGGTGCATGGAGCCTGTTTCTCCCTCTTCCTGTGTCTGTGCCTCTCTCTCTCTCTCTCTCTCTCTCTCTGTGTGTGTGTGTGTGTGTGTGTGACTATCATAAATAAATAAAAACATTTTTAAAAATAAAAAATTGGTTTTAGACTGCTGCTTCCAAAAAGATGGAGTAGACAAAATTCTCCTTATTCTCCCCACTATCTGCAACAAAAATTCCTCACCATTATATATAAAAGATACCTAAGAAGAATGTGAAGAGAGGAAATAAGTCACATCTGCTAGAAACCAAAGGAACTAAGAAATCACACAGTGATGATGAGTTCCTTGGGTTCTCTTTTTCCCTCATATACCCCATATTGGATATTAAAGAAGCTGGCAATCCAGAAATACCCATGGGTGCAAATAACAACAATCCCTCTCCTCCCAAAAAAGTTTGTTCTATCCAGACAGAGAAGCAGGAAAAGGACAGCTTACCAAGAGTAAACGTTTAGACAATAACTTTCCAGCCAAATACCACAGAAAAATCTGCATCCAAACCCCTATCAGAAATGACTAAGTGAAGGGCTTAGTCTTGTGCTCTCACCAGGCTACTAGATGGCCCAACCATTTTCAGAGTGGTGTCAGAGAATAAAGTGTGCAGAGGTGGGCATTAAAAATTCTCCTTCCCGGGATCCCTGGGTGGCGCAGCGGTTTGGCGCCTGCCTTTGGCCCAGGGCGCGATCCTGGAGACCCGGGATCGAATCCCATGTCAGGCTCCCGGTGCATGGAGCCTGCTTCTCCCTCTGCCTGTGTCTCTGCCTCATTCTCTCTCTCTCTGTGACTATCACAAATAAATAAAAATTAAAAAAAAAATTCTCCTTCCCTTTCTCTCTGTCATGTCAGTAGAGGGCTTTCACCCCCACCCCCATTTAAAGTTAATGAAGACTTCTTCCCATTCATCATTGAGGTAGTGTTAGAGGAGATATAGTAGAGATATTGGAATTCCATATCCAACCAAAAGTCAAAAAAAATCTTTTCCTCTATTGGGTGGCAATGAAAACCAAGTAGAAAACCTAGACTTTTTTCCCTTATGTAATTCTGTCAAAATATATATGATATATAAATGATACATGGGGAGATAATAGATAGAGAGATAGGTGACTTGATTTTAAAATGGGCAAAGGAACTGAATAGGCATTTTTCCAAAGACATACAAATGGCTAACAAATATATGAAAAGGTATGCAATATCATTATTCATCAGGTAAGTGCAAATTAAAAGCATAATGAGGTATTACCCCACACCTACTAGGATGACTATTAGCAATTAAGTACAAGATAACAAATTCTGGAGAGGATGTGGAAAAAAAGGAACCTTTGTACACTGTTGATGGGACTTTAAATTGGTGCAGTCAGTATGGGAAACCTTATCGAGGTACCACAAAAAAACTAAAAATAGAATTACCATATGATCCATCAGTCCTAGAAATAGGCACAGCATGGTACCCCTATAGTAAAAAATATTGTATTGTATTCTTAAAAATCTGTCAAAGGGGTTAGTTATTATCAAATATTACTACTACGAGTAGTAATAATAATAATAATACAAATGTAAAAATAAGAGGAAACTTGGTAATGATGTAGAGGTTTGTGATTGTGGGGATTGTTTCACAGGTGTATACTTCTCTTCAAGCCCATCAGATTATATACTTCAATTATGTACAGCTTTGTGTGCATCCAAAGATAAAACTACCTTTAATCAACAGGATCTAATGGACATTTATAGAACACAACCAAACAAGTAGCATACACATTTCTTTTAAGTGCCCATGGAACTCTTATCTCTCTCTCTCTCTCTCTTTGCTCCTCCTCCCTGGTCATGCTCTCTCACATCGGGCACCCTGCATGGAGCCTGCTTCTCTCCCTCTGCCTGTGTCTCTGCCTCTCTCTGTGTGTCTATGAATAAATACATAAAATCTTAAAAAAAAGAATGAACAGAGGACTGAAACTACGAAACGTCAAAACTTAACAAAAGCTACACTAATTAAAACACTGGGAAAAAGACAGTCTCTTCAATAAATGGTGCTGGGAAAATTGGACACCCACATGCAGAAGAATGTAACTAGACCATTCTCTTACACCATACACAAAGATAAACTCAAAATGGATGAAAAATCTAAATGTGAGACAAGATTCAATCAAAATCCTAGAGAACACAGGCAACACACTTTCTGAATTGGCCACAGCAACTTCTTGCAAGATACATCCATGAAGGCAAGGGAAACAAAAGCAAAAATGAATTATTGGGACTTCATCAAGATCAAAAGCTTCTGCACAGCAGAAGAAACAGTCAACAAAACTCAAAGACAACCTACAGAATGGGAGAAGATATTTGCAAATGACGTATCAGATAAAGGGCTAGTATCCAAGATCTCTAAAGAACTTACTAAACTCAACAGCAAAGAAACAATCCAATCATGAAATGGGCAAAAGATATGAACAGATATCTCACAGAGGAAGACACAGACATGGCAACAAGCACAAGAAAAAATGCTCCGCCTCACTTGCCATCAGGGAAATACAAATCAAAACTCACACCAGTGAGAATGGTGAAAATTCACAAGACAGGAAACAACAAATGTTGGAGAGGATGTGGAGAAAGGGGAACCCTCTTGCACTGTTGGTGGGAATGTGAATTGTTACAGCCACTCTGGAAAACTGTGTGGAGGTTCCTCAAAGTGTTAAAAATAGATCTGGGGGATCCCTGGCTGGCTCAGCGGTTTGGCGCCTGCCTCTGGCCCAGGGCTCGATCCTGCAGTCTCAATCCCGGGACTCCATCGGGCTCCCTGTATGGAGCCGGCTTTTCCCTCTGCCTGTGTCTCTTTCTCTCTCTCTCTCTCTCTCTCTCTCTCTCTGTCTATGTCTATCATGAATGAGTAAATAAAATCTTAAAAAAATACAGTTATAAAAATAGATCTGCCCTATGACCCAGCAATTGCACTGGTGGGGATTTACCCCAAAGATACAGATGAAACGCCGGGACACCTGCACCTCAATGTTTATAGCAGCAATGTTCACAATAGCCAAACTGTGGAAGGAGCCTCGGTGTCCATCAAAAGATGAATGGAGGGCACCCCTGGTGGCGCAGCGGTTTAGCGCCGCCTGCAGCCTGGGGTCTGATCCTGGAGACCCAGGATCGAGTCCCGCGTCAGGCTCCCTGCATGGAGCCTGCTTCTCCCTCTGCCTCTCAGTCTCTCTCTCTCTCTCTGAAGAAATAAATTAAAAAAAATACTTATAATACTTATAAATAAATAAATAAAGTTTTAAAAAAAGATGAATGGATAAAGAAGATGTGGTCTATGTATACAATGGAGTATTACTAAGCCATTAGAAACGACAAATACCCACCATTTGCTTCGACGTGGATGGAACTGGAGGGTATTATGCTGAGTGAAATAAGTCAATCGGAGAAGGACAAACATTATATGGTCTCATTCATTTGGGGAATATAAAAAAAAGTGAAAGGGAATAAAGGGAAAGGAGAAAAAATGAGTGAAAATATCAGTGAGGGTGACAAAACATGAGAGACACCTAACTCTGGGAAATTAACAAGGGGTAGTTAAGGGGAGGTGGGCCCGAGTTTGGGGTGACTGGGTGACGGGCAGTGAGGGGGGGCACTTGGCGGGATGAGCACTGGGTGTTATGCTATATATGTTGGCAAATTGACCTCCAATAAAAAAAAAAATTTAACTCTCATAGCAGAGAGTCTAGTTGAAAAAAAAAACACATTGTGGCATGGCAAATGTATAAAAAAAATAAACAATAGAGAAGAATAAAGAGCCTAAAAGTAAATTCACATAAATATAGTCAATTTACCTTTGACAAAACTACATGGCAATTCAGTGGAAAAATAAACCTTGATATAGAAAAAAATATATATATATGTCAATTTCACTTCAGTAATAAAAAGTTTGTAGAAAAAAGTAGTAAAAATATATATATAAAATAAAATTTGGTGTTTACTATATATAACATATGTATGTGTATATATATATATATTACCAATTACTACATTTATCTTAGTGATCATTGAGGACTGTACAGAATTGTAAATCAATATGTTGTATACCTGAAGGTAATGTAACATTACAAGCCAATTTTACTTCAATAATAAATTAATTGTATTTCAAGATTTAAATTAATTTCTAGTTAGTTGACATATATGGTAAAATTCATTTCATATGTAAAATTTAGTGATTCCTCTCTTACATATCACACCCAGTGTTCACCTCAACAAGTGCCCTCCTTAATACTCGTCATCCATTTAGCCCATCCCACACACAAACACCCCTCCATCAACCCTCAGTTTGTTCTCTATTTTTAAGAGTCTCTTGTGGTTTGCCTCCCTCAATCTTTATTTTTCCCCTTCCCTGTGTTCATCTATTTTGCTTCCTAAATTACATGTATGAGTGAAACTATATGGTATTTGGTTTCACTGACAGACTTATTTTACTTAGCATAATACTTTCTAGCTCCATCCATGTCATTGCAAATGGCAAGATTTCATTCCTTTTGATGGCTGAGTAATATTTCATTCTGTGTGTGCATATGTGCGTATGTATCTCACATCTTTCTGTTTTGTTTTGTTTTAGTTTCAGAGGTAGAACTTTATGATTCATCAGTTGTATATAACACCCAGTGCTCATTACATTAAGTACGCTCCTTAATGCCCATCACCCAGTAACCCCATCCTCCCAACCACCTCCCCTCCAGTTATCCTCAGTTCATTTCCTATAGTTTAGAGTTTCTTATGGTTTGTGTTCCTCTATGATTTTGTCTTACTACTATATCTGCTTTATTCATTCATCAGTCAATGGAGAACTCTGCTCTATCCATGCTATGGCTATTGTTGATAATGCTGCTATAAACATAGGAATGCACATGCCCCTCTGAATCAGTATTTTTGCATCCTTTGGGTAAATTCTAGGAGTGCAATTGCTGGATGAAAAGGTAATTCAAATTTTAACTTTTTGAGGAATCTACATGGTTTTCCAGAGAGACTGCACGAGTTTGTATTCCTGCCAAAAGTATGAAAGGGTTCCCCTTGCCCACATTTTTTCTGACAGCTGTTGTGTCTTATGTTGTTAGTTTTAGCCATTCTGACAGGTTGTGAGGTGGTATCTCATAATTATGATGTATTTACCTAGTGATGACTGATGCTCATTATCTTTTCATGTGTTTGTTAGCCATCTGCATATCTTCTCTGGAAAAATGTCTACTCATGTCTTCTGCCCATGTCTTAATTGGAGTATTTATTTTTGGGTATTGAGTTTGATACGTTCTTTATAGATTTTTGGATACTAGCCTTTTATCTGAAGTGCTATTTTCTAATATCTTCTCCCATTCCTTAGGTGGTCTTTTAGTTTTGTTGATTGTTACCTTCATTGTATAGAAGACTTTTATCTGGATGAAGTCTCAATAGTTCATTTTTGCTTTTGTTTCCCTTGCCTTTAGAATCGTGTCTTGCGGGCTCCCTGGGTGGCGCAGCAGTTTAGTGCCTGCCTTTGGCCCAGGGCGCGATCCTTGAGACCCGGGATCGAATCCCACATCGGGCTCCCGGTGCATGGAGCCTGCTTCTCCCTCTGCCTGTGTCTCTGCCTCTCTCTCTCTCTCTCTCTCTCTCTCTCTCTGTGACTATCATAAATAAATAAAAATTTTAAAAAATACTAAAAAAAGAATCGTGTCTTGCAAGAAGTTGTTGCAGTCAAGATCAAAGAGGTTGCTGCTTGTGTTTTCCTCTAGGATTTTGATCGTTTCTGGTCTCACAATTAGGCGTTTCACCCATTTTGAATTTATTCTTGTGTATGGTAAAAGAATGTGATCAAGTTTCATTCTTTTGCATGTTGCTGTCCAGTTTTGCCAATATCATTTTTGAAGAGACTTTTTCCCATTGGATGGTCTTTCCTGCATTGACAAAGATTAGTTGACCAAAGAATTGAGGGTCTGTTTATGGGTTTTCTATTCTGTTCCGTGAATCTACGTATCGGCTTTTATTCCAGTAGCATACTGTCTTGATGACTACAGCTTTGTAATATAGCTTGAAGTCCAGAATTGTGATGCCTCCAGCTTTGCTTTTCTTTTTCAACATTGTCCCATACAGGTTTTAGGATTGTTTTAGCTCTGCGAAAAATACTGGTGGTATTTTGATAAGGATTGTATTAAATATGAAGATTGCTTTGGGGAGTATATACATTTCAACAATATTTTTTCTTCCATTCCATGAGCATAGAATATAATCCCATTTCTTTGTGTCCTCTTCAATTACTTTCATCAGTGTTCTACAGTTTTCAAAAAACAGGTCTTTTAGCTCTTCCTTTCTCCTCCAGTTGCTTCATTATCAGTGCATGGAAATGGAACGGATTTCTGTACATTGATTTTATATCCTGCCACATTCCTGAATTCGTGTATCAGTTATAGAAATTTTTTGGAGTCTTTTGCGTTTTCTACATAGAGTATCATGTCATCTTCCTTGGTGAATTGGATGCCTTTTATTTCCTTTTGTGGTCTGATTGCTGAATCTAGGACTTGTAGTTCTATGTTAAATAACAATGGTGAGAGTAGACATCCCTGTCTTATTCCTGACCATAGAGGAAAATTTCTCAGTTTTTGCCCAATGAGGATGATATTAGTTGTGGGTCTTTCATACATAACCTTTATGAAGTTAAGGTATGTTCCCTCTATCCCTACTGTGTTGAGGGTTTTTATGAAATACTGATGCTGTATTTTTAACCCATTGTTATGCTCTGTGTCTTTTGATTGGAGCATTTAGTCCATTTACTTTCAGAATGATTATCGATAGATATGAATTTAGTCCAATTGTATTACCCATAAATTTGGTGTTTTGGAGGTGTTCTCTGTTCCATTATAGTCTTTGCTTTCCCACTCAAGGTATCCCCTTTAATATTTCTTGCAGGGCTGGTTTAGTGTTCATGAACTCCTCTAATTTGGAGGGTTCTTGAAGAAGAAATTGTCTCTCCTTTTATTCTGAGTGACAGCCTTGCTGAATAAAGTATTCTTGACTGTGTATTTTTCCCATTTAGCACATTGAATGTATTTTACCACTCTCTTCTGTCCTGCCAATTTTCTGTGTTGGGAGGTCTACTTCAAAACTTATTTGTCTTGCCTTATAAGTTAAGGACTTTTTCCCCTTACTGCTTTCAGGATTCTTTCCTTATCTTTGTAGTTTGCAGATTTTACTATGATTTGTCTTGGTATTGACTGGCTTTTATTGATTTTCATTGAAGTTCTCCATGCCTCCTGGATTTCAAGAGAAGTTTTCAGCTGCAATTTGCTGAAATAAACATTCTGCCCCTTTCTCCCTCTCTTCTCTTTCTGGGGTTCCTATTTTATATAAGTTATTATGCTTTAAGGATTCACTGAGTTCCCTAAGTCTACATTTGTGATCTAATGTTTTTCATTCCCTCTTCTTTTCAGCTTATTATTTCCATAATTTTATCTTCCATATCATTCATTTGTTCCTCTGCTTCTTCCATCTTTGTTGTCATTACATGCAATTGCTTTTACATCTTGTTTATAGCAGTTTTTATTCCAGCCTGCCTAGTTTTAGTTCTTTTATCTCTGCAGTAATGGACTTAGTAGTTTCTTTTATGCTTTTCTCAAGCCCAGCTAGTGTCCTTGTGATTACTATTTTAAATTCTTGCCCAGGCATATGACATACATCTGTTTTGATTAGATCCCTGGCTATGACTTCTTGTTCTTTCATTTGAGATGAATTCATCCATCCTGGCATTTCACCAATATTTCTGCTTTCTCTGTGTTAGGAAAGCCTATTATGTTTCCTGCTCCTGAGAATAAAGGCTATATTAAGAAGAAGTGATACACTGTTCAGGACCTGGCACTTGAGAAAGTTTTATTGGTGTATGCTCTTTGCACTCTGCTGTTCTTCTGCTCCTTCCCTCAGACCCATCCTGTGCAGAGTTTTTCCTTGCCTGCAATAGGGTGTTTGGACTTTCTCCAGTGTGTGGCAAATTTTAACTAAATGTGTTTTGGCCTGCTTGTCAGAAAAGCTAGGTCGTATTTCCTCTAGAGCTGAAGCTTTGCAGCACTCTATGATCAGTAGACTTGGTGTATGTGGGAGTTTTGTGCTGGTCTTCTGGGGGAGGGGCCTTCTGCTCTGGTTCTTAGGCTGATTTGTCCTAGTAAAGATGCACCTGCAGGGCACAGTGGGGTGGGGCGTGGTGTAGGTGGCTCACTGGGGGTACTGTGTTGTTCAATGAAGTCTATCTGTGCTGATTAACATGGGCAAATATGTCAACTGGCTTTCTTGTCTCTGGAGAGGCAAGTTCATGCCTGCCACTGTTCGGGAAGCCTTCACAGAAGAGTGAACATTCTCCACTTTTGTGTCCCAGGCCTCTGTCAGAACACCTCTTTTACCCTGTCTGTAAGTAAGCAATCTCCATTCCTGTGTTTTGTCTCAGGCATGCCAGCTGGGATTTGAAACTCCCAATTTAGGGACTCAGACTAGGGGAGAGTCTTGCCTTGCTGTGGCTAGTATAAGTTTGTTCCAGAAAAGCAGTTTCACAACTGTTCAGGGGCTCAAAGTTTATGATTAAGTGCAGCCAAAAGCTGACTTCCAGGTTATATCCTTCCACAGGTGCCTCTGTTGTTATGCTAATGAACAGGGCAGCTCAAAGTCAACTCTGCTTTTACTTTTGTCCTCTGAGAGAGTGCCATCTCTCCAAAATGCACTGGTGAATTTAGTAAGGTCTCTGGATACAAGATCAACATACAAAAATGAACTGCTTGTTTATACAGTAAAAATGAACATATTGAAACTGAAATAAAACATATAATACTATTCTCAATCACTGAAAAAAGTCAAATACTTAATGTAAATCTAACAAAACATGTATAGGACTTTTATGCTGAAAACTACAAAACATTGATGAAAGAAATCAAAGAAATTCTAAATAAATGGAAAGACATCTGTGTTCATGGACTGAAAGACTTTCAACATAGTAAAAATGTAAATTTTTCCAAAATTAATGTGCAGGTTTAACATAATTCTTATAAAAGTTTCAACAATATTTTTGATTGATATAGACCAGAAAATTCCAAGATTCATATGGAAAGGAAACATGCTAGTATAGTTAAAATAATTCTAGAAAAAAAGAATGAAGTGGAAGAAATCCATCTATATAATTTCAAGACTATGTGGTATTCACAGGAAGATACATATACACATCAGTGAAACAGATGACAAAACCCAGAAATAGCCCTGCACAAGTATGAACAGCTTAGTTGATCTCTGACAAAGATGCAAAAGCAATTTAATGGAGAAGTCTTCAAAAAGTGTTTCTGGAACACTTTGATATCCATAGAAAACAGAAAAGAACTTTGATCCAAGTTTCACACCTTATACAAAAATGATTTAAAGGGCCTGTGCGTACCGGTCCCTGGGCGGAGATGGCGTGCACCGCTGCGCAGTCCCCAGCCAAGCAGAACAGGTTCTTCTGTATCTATCCTGCGTATCTGAACAACAAGAAGACCAGCACCAAGGGCCGGCGCATCCCCATCAGCAAGCTACTGAGATTCAAGATGGGTGCTCAGCAGTCGGACTTAATGTATTCCTTGAGAAAAATAAAATGTACTCTAGAGAGTGGAATCGTGATGTTCAGTACAGAGGCAGAGTCCGGGTCCAACTCAAACAGGAAGATGGCAGCCTCTGTGTCGTACAGTTCCCATCACGTAAGTCAGTAATGTTGTATGCAGCAGAAATGATACCTAAACTAAAAACAAGGACACAAAAAACAGGAGGTGGGGACGAAAGTCTTCAGCAAGGAGAGGGAAGTGAAAAAAGGAAAAGGAAAGAAGTGACTGCGTATGGGAACCAAGTCTGGTACTACTGAGAGAGACCGTGAATGAAGTCTTCTAATTTATATTTAAGAGAAACAGAAGCTTTATATTTGCATCATTTAACCGAACTATGGACATCTCTGCCTCTCAGCTTCAGCATCAGAGTTGACAGCGTAATAAATTTGCATCAGAACTTTGCATCTAGCCCTTACGCAGTATAAAAGAAAATTTTGTTTGCTTTTCAACGCAGAGTTTTTGTGGAAGAAAGAAGCATACTTTTATTTATTTATTTTTTTTTTTTTAAAGATTTATTTATTTATTCATGATAGACATAGAGAGTGAGAAAGAGGCAGAGACACAGGAGGAGGGAGAAGCAGGTTCCATGCACCGGGAGCCTGACGTGGGATTCGATCCCGGGTCTCCAGGATCGCGCCCTGGGCCAAAGGCAGGCGCCAAACCGCTGCGCCACCCAGGGATCCCCAGAAGCATACTTTTAAATGGACAGTGAACTCTACCATAAGTTACTTGAAATCCTGTATCTGTCCTGTGTGTAAGCATGTTTTAGATAAATGAGTTTAATTAAAAATTTGAAATACACATTTTCTTCAACATTTAAGTTACTGAAATAAAATTTGAAACTGAAAAAAAACAAAAATGATTTAAAAATGGATCATAGATTAAAATGTAAAAAAGTAAAAAAAAATAGGGGATGATCTTTAAGACCTAGGACTTGGTGACATAGTTTTAGAAAGGATACTAAAAGTACAATCCATAAAAGAAAAAAAGCAATAGCTTGTACTTCATCAAAATTAAAAGTCTTTTTTTTTTCTGCAAAAGACTGGGATGAGGGAAATAAAAGCTACAGACTGGGAGTAAATTTTTGCACATTACATATCTGATAATAACTTAATATAAAATAAATAAAGCTTAAAACTCAACATTTTAAAACGTTTAATTAGAAAATGAGCAAAATACACAAACATTTCACTGAAGAGAGTATATAGATGGCAAATAAGCACAAGAAAATATTTTCAACATCACTAGCCATTGGAAATCAAATTAAGAACTCAATGACCTATATCACTGCACACACAAAAATGAACAGCCAATTTTTTCATTATTGAGAATACCAAAATGCTGGCATGAATGCCAAGAAATTGGATTTTTCATACATTGCCGGTAAAAATGTAAAATGGTACAACCTTTCTGGAAACAATTTGACAATTTTTTTAAAACTAAACATGTAATTACCATATGTCCAAGCATTTGAATTCTTGAGCATTTATTCTAGAGAAATAGAAACTTATATCTGCACCAAAAACTATTCATTACTGTTCATAGGAGCTTTAAGGGCCCCAGCTGAGAAATAACCCAAGTGCCCTTTCATGAATTAATGATTAAACAAACATAGCAAATACAATGGAAAAATAGCACATAAATATTATGGAATACTACTTAACAATAAAAAGGAATGGACTATTGTTACATGCAACTTGAAAAAATCTTCAGAAAATTATGCTGAATGAACAAAGTCAACTTAAAAAAAAATCACATGCTGTATGACACCATTTATATAACATTCTTGAAATTTCCACAGAAGTGAAAAACAAACTAGTGGTTGCCAGGGGATGGGAATGGTAGATAAAAGAGGAGGAAGAGTGCTCCTGGGTGGCTCAGTGATTGAGCCTTTGGCTCAGGTCTTGATCCCATTGTCCTGGGATCTTGTCTTGCATTGGGCTCCCCGCAGGGAGCTTACTTCTCCCTCTGCCTATGTCTCTTGCCTCTTTCTCTATGTCTTTCATGAATAAATAAACTCTTAAAAAGAGGAAGAAGAATAGTGTGATAAAGGAACATAGAAGTGTACATACATATCATGCATTATCAATTTCCTGTTTTAATTATTGTAATATAATTATACAAAACATAAATTGGAGAAATCGAGTGAAGGAGATTTACCTTTGCAACTTCCTGTGACTCAAAATATTTTGATATAAAAAGTTTTAAAATTTTGTTCTGGATCCAATGAAATAACATTTTAGAATACTAGAAATACCCAAGTAACTATTAAAGAGTCAAAGTTAATAGAAGTTACATTTTTACCATGGAAGCAAGAATGAAAATGAAATATGAACTGCAGTTATTCTTATATGTCTAGTCCTTTTAGGAAAAGAATCAATTTATGTTTTGTTTGAAAGATATGGTGGATTATTTTTACAGAAATATTAAGTATTTATGAATTTTGACTAATTAAAAAATATAATAATTTATTTAAGAGAAATACTTTGTAACAAATTAATATTGTTATTTATTTATAATTTATCAGAAATTTAAATATGTTTTGTTTAATTTCCTCTCAAGGTTGTTCTGTTTGAATTACGTTTGCTTCATAAAAATAAACATCTGCTTATAAATTTTTATTAGTCCTTTATTCAACATTGTTGGACATTTTGATACATTATACTACATAAAATCAATAAAATAAGCAATTTCAAAAATGTAAAAAAAGTGTTCTACAAGGGACTGCATGTTGCTTGAAAGTCTGAATATTTAGATAAAGTTTATCTTTCTGCTAATAATATATTTAAAAGTAAAAGCATAATTAACTTTTGTTTATTGACTAATAAATACATTTTATTATTTTAGGTACCGGTTTCTTTTTAATCATGTTTTATGCAGCATCCATTTATTATTTTAATGGCTAGAACTGCTAAAGGTTCAATATTTACAAAAACTCCGTTTTTATTTCTCTTAAAAGACTTGGATTGGGAATCGAAGAAGGAAATATCGTTTAATGGGGATTGAAGTTCCTCCTCCAAGAGGAGGCCCTGCTGATTTTTCTGAGCAGCCTGAGCCTGGTTCTTTGTCTGCACTCACATCAGGAGAGGAAGCTGGTCCTGAAGTAGGAGAAGATAATGAAAGAAATGATGAAGTATCTATCTGTTTGTCTGAAGGAAGCTCTCAAGGTATTTTAATATGCTGCACTTACTAATAAAAGTTTTTGTAAATTTGATGGATTTTTACTTGCTTTTCAGCTAATTGCATTTCAAATCTAAAGTCTTCAAAACATTTGGTTAAACATTTGGAAAGAAATGGATTTATTTTGATTTATTTTTATTATACTTTATATATTTACACACATAATGAATTATTTTACAAATTAACATATCCATCTCCTCTCATAGTTATCATTTATGTGTATGACTAGAGCACCTAAAATCTACTTTAAGCAAATTTCTAGTATGCAATATAGAATTGTTAACTGTAATAATAATGCTGTACGTTAATTCTCTAAATTTATACATCCTGTGTAATCACAAATTTGTATCCTTTGACCAAATTTCCCCATTTTCTGGACTTCCCCAGCATGATAACTATCATTCTGTTCTCTGCTTCTATTTGACTTTTTAAGATTTCACATATAAGTGAGATCATGCGGTATTTTTAGTTCTGTTCCTGGCTTATTTCATCTAACATAGTAACTTCCAGGTTCATCCATGTCATTGTAAATGGCAAGATCTCCTTTATTTAAGATTTAATAAATTTGGGATCCCTGGGTGGCTCAGCGGTTTAGCTCCTGCATTTGGCCCCGGGTGTGATCCTGGAGTCCTGGGATTGAGTCCCGCATCAGGCTCCCTGCACGGAGCCTGCTTCTCCCTCTGCCTGTGTTTCTCTCTCTCTCTCTCTCTCTCTTTCTCTCTCTCATGAATAAATAAATAAAATCTTTCAAAAAAATTGAATAAATTCATGTGTGTGTGTGTGTGTGTGTGTGTATGGTGTATTCCTATATATAGGAGATATATATATATATATAAATATTATATGTGTTTTACATATATATAATTCTTATATATATATATATATATAAATATATTTTTTTCTCACTTTCTTTATCCATTCATCTGTCAACAGATACTTAGGTTGCTTCCATATTTTGGCTAATAGTTATGCTGCAGGAAATGTGGGAGCACAGATATCTCTTTGAGGTGATGATTTTTTTCCTTTGATTATATATCCTGAAGAAGGATTATTAGATTACTAGAAGGATTACTAGATAGAACTACATGGTAGTTCTGTCTTTAAGATTTTGAGGAAACTTCATACTGTTTTCCATAATGGCTGTCCAATTTGCTTTCTGAACAATGGTGTACAAGTGTTCCCTTTATTCTATATCCTCACCAACACCCATTATCTTTTATCTTTTTTTTAAAGTTTTAATGCCTCCAACTAAAGAAATTCCCACACTGAGTCATCACAAGGAACACTTATCTACCACAATAATGATCTCTCACATTTAGAAATGTTGATTATTGCAACAATTCATAATTATAATTAAGTACATGATTGTTTTTATTTTATTGAAATTCTAATCAATTTAGATTATAAAATTATAAATGTATTGTAATAAATACATATGGTATGGTATAATGTGATAAACACCAGAGTAGTAGTCAGACAAACTGGGTGAAAGCCCTGGATCTTCTACTGGGTGATTTTGTGACTTCAGGCAAAACATTTAGTTCATGGTGCTTTAGTTCCACATCTGTAATCTAAGAAGAATAGACTAAATCATCTTTATAGCATTGCCCAGTGTTTCCCTAAGGCGAATTGAAATAATATGTGCCTTCGCAATGAGCACTTTTAGATTTAATTTACATATTATAAATTCATCTACTGTAAATGCAGAATTCAATGATTTTTAGTAAATTTCATAGAGTTGTACAATTATCACCATCACTAAAATCCAATGTTAGAATATTTTCATCACTTCAAAAAATTTATTTGAGCCCATTTGTAATCAACCCTCATTCTCACATCCAAACCTAGACAACCACAGGTCTACTTTCTGACAATGCAAACTTGTATTTTCTGAGTATTTCTTATAAAAGGAATCATACAACACGTAGCCTTTTTGCATCTGAGAGAAAGAAAATCTTGCACTGACCCATTTTATTTTGCTGATCAGAATATTAACAATGTATTTTCCAGTTTAATTTTTGCCTTTTAAATGTGATTATGGATGTCAGAACTTTTTGCTTATAATATTTATCTTGCTAAGTATATCAATCCTTTTCTTTATGATTTCCGATGTTGGCATCATGATTACAAAGTCCTTCATTGTACCACAATTATGTTAACATACCCCTACATTTGCTTCTTATATTATGATGGTTTCATTTTTTCAACTTATTATTTATTCTGGCTAGAATTTATTTAACTGTAAGATGTATGAGGAAAATACCTAATTTTATTTTTTCCAAATGTTTAACCAGCTACTCTATTTGTTAGATAATCCAGCATTTTTCTATTGAGTTTAATTGTAGCTTTTTATCAAGTATAATATATACACACATATACATACACACATACATGCATACATATATATTTGGGTTATCGTATTATGTTACATTGATCTGATTGTTTATACCTGTGGCTTTATAAAATATATAAATATCTGGTAGTTCTCTGATTACTATTCTTAGCTCTTGTAGCACAAATTCTTTTAGATTAACTTTAGAATTGTTTAGTCATAACTTCCCCAATCCCTCTCCCCTAAAATCATTTAAGATTTTTATTGGCACTGCATTAAATCGTAGTAAAATGTGGAAAGATAAATTCAATTTTGCATGTGTTGAGTTTTAGATGACATCAGGACATCCATGTGGAGCTGTTCAGCAAACTCATGGATAATGTGGGTCTGAAGCTCAGAAAAGGAGTTAAGACGTTAAAAGAAATATAGGAACCACCCACATCAAAGCCAAAAAAAATCTAGCATAGAAATAGAAGATTTGGTTAAATGAGAAAATGGAGAACAAGACGGAAAGATGTACAAGAGTTGTGTGTTGAGAAATATCCAAATTTAGGGGCTAGAAGAGAAAAGGGAGCCACCAAAGGAACATTAAGACTGAATAAAGATATTATCTTATTACTAAAATCAAGGAAAGATATTTCAGAAAAAAAGAAATGTCATTGTTTCAGTCATCTTTTGGAAGTTGAATAGAAATTTCTCTCATGGGACATCTAAAATTGTCAAAGGTATATACGTGGACAATATAATTGTGTGCCAGATGATGAGGGACAAGGATAGGAGCTGTTCAAAGAATATAAAGTTATAGTTATACAACTGGAGTACAACTGTTGAACAAATATAGTGCCTATAATTGGTAATTAGGGGTTATAGACTTAAAGAACTTGTTATGAGGATAAATCATATTTTGTTCTTAACACAAAAAAGGACAAGAAACTTTTGGAGGTGATGGATATGTTTATTATCTAGATTGTGGTAATGGTAACATGAGTGTATTCACACGTCCAAACTCACCAAATTGTAAACAGTAAGTTATATGCACTCTGTGTATACCAATTATATCTTAATAAAGCAGGAAAATTAAAATAAAAACGAATGAGAACCCACTGAATTTGGTGCTTAAGAGGTTCTTTCTAAAATCAATGTGTGTTGCAAGGTGGAGGCAGGCAGATTACAGTAGGTTGACTAAAAAGCCTTTAGTATTGCCAGGGCCATATATTTTAATAATAAGTGTCTGAAAAGTTGTATGAGTATTCAAGTGTTTTTTTTCTCTCTCTCTTTCTATCTCCCTCTTCCCTCCCTCTCTCTGTCTTTACCAAAATTTGCTGTTGGTATTGATGAAGATGATAGCATAGAGTTTAGTGTACAGGAAAACTGAAGCAGGAAATAAGAGAGACTATTGCTTCATTTCCAAATCTCTTATTCATAATCAATTTGGTCCATCAAACCATTTTCGTTTTCTGTTAGTCTTTACTAAATTATATGTGCCTAGGAATACTTGTATATTTTTAGTGATTTATATTTTTGTATATTTTTTATTGGAGTTCGATTTGCCAATATACAATATAACACTCAGTGCTCATATCATCAAGTGCCCCACTCAGTGCCCGTCACCCCGTCACCCCATCCCCCCCGCCCACCTTCCTTTCCACTGCCCCTTGTTTGTTTCCCAGAGTTAGGAATCTCTCATAACTTGTCACCCTCTCTGATATTTCTCACTCATTTACTCTCCTTTCCCCTTTAATCCCTTTCATTATTTTTTATATTTCCCAAATGAATGAAACCATATAATGTTTGTCCTTCTCCAATTGACTTACTTCACTCAGCATAATACCCTCCGGTTCTATCCACCTTGGAGCAAATGGTGGGTATTCGTCGTTTCTAATGGCTAATATTCCATTGTATATAAATGTATATACCACACCTTCTTTATTCATTCAGCTTTTGATGGACACTGAGGCTCCTTCCACAGTTTGGCTATTGTGGACATTGCTGCTATAAACATCGGGGTGCAGGTGTCCCAGCCTTTCACTGCATCTGTATCTTGGGGGTAAATCCCCAACAGTGCAATTGCTGAGTTGTAGGGCAGGTCTATTTGTAACTCTTTGAGGAACCTCCACACAGTTTTCCAGAGTGGCTGTACCAGTTCACACTCCCACTGACAGTGCAAGAGGGTTCCCCTTTCTCCACATCCTCTCCAACATTTGTTGCTTCTGTCTTGTTAAATTTCACTATTCTCACTGGTGTGAGGTGGTATCTCAGTGTGGTTTTGATTTGTATTTCCCTGATGGCCAGTGATGTGGAGCATTTTCTCATGTGCTTGTTGGCCATGTCTCTGTCTTCCTCTGTGAAATTTCTGTTCATGTCTCTTGCCCATTTCATGATTGGATTGTTTGTTTCTTTGCTGTTACGTTTAATAAGTTCTTTATACATCTTGGATACTAGCCTTTTATCTATAGGTCATTTGCAAATATCTTCTCTCATGCTGTAGGTTGTCTTTTAGTTTTGTTGACTGTTACTTTTGCTGTGCAGGAGCTTTTGTCCTGATGAAGTCCCAATAGTTCATTTTTACTTTTGTTTCTCTTGCCTTCATAGATGTATCTTGCAAGAAGTTGTTGTGGCCAAGTTCAAAAAGGGTGTTGCTTGTGTTCTCCTCTAGGATTTTGATGGAATCTTGCCTCACATTTAGATATTTCATCCATTTTGAGTTTATCTTTGTGTGTGGTGTAAGATAATGGTCCAGTTTCATTCTTCTGCATGTGGCTGTCCAATTTTCCCAGCACCATTTACTGCAGAGACTGTCCTTTTTCCAGTGGATAGTGTTTCCTACTTTGTTGAATGGTAGTTGACCATAGAGTTGAGGGCCCATTTCTGGATTCTCTATTATGTTCCATTGATCTATGTGTCTGTTTTTGTGCCAGTACCACACTGTCTTGACCACAGCTTTGTAATACAACCTGAAATCTGGCATTGTGATACCCCCGGCTCTGGTTTTCTTTTGCAATATTCCCCTGGCGATTCGGGGTATTTTCAGATTCTGCACAAATCCTAAGATGATTTGTTCCAACTCTCTGAAGAAAGTCCATGATATTTTGATAGGGATTGCATTGAACGTGTAAGTTACCCTGGATAGCATAGACATTTTCACAATATTTATTCTTCCAATCCATGAGTATGGAATATTTTTCCCATCTCTTTGTGTCTTCCTCAATGTCTTTCAGAAGTGGTCTGTAGTTTTTAGGGTATAGATCCTTTACCTCTTTGGTTAGGTTTATTCCTAGTTATCTTATGCTTTTGGGATTGATTCCTTCATTTCTCTTTCTTCAGTCTCATTGTTAGTGTATAGAAATGCCACTTATTTCCGAGCATTGATTTTGTATCCTGCCACACTGCCAAATTGCTGTGTACTTTCAGTGATTTATGAATAGATCTTTAAAGAATGATGGCTGGCAGCCATTTAGAAGATAATAGGGATTTGTTTGTTTCTATGGATGGATGAGAAAAGAAATATTCTGATAAAAGTAAATTACATAAGCCCCTAAAGGGGAATTTCAATCCATGACTTCCATTTCCTCATCTAACAGGGAATTTACAAAATAAGTATTTAGTGGGGGGAAAATGAGTGTATTTTAAGGTTGCTAATGGACCACTGCTCCTTCTCTGGCATTCTTTGTTGATTAATAGTGTGTTCTCTAGATAACTGTATAGTAATTAAAACCTAGTGAGAAAAAGGAGAGAGAATTTAATGCATGAATAAAAAAAAAACACTTGATGGGAAATAAGATTGCCTATAATTCCTCTTCGTGGTTTATTTTTTACAGATGCATAATAACCTTTTCATTCTTATCAGAAATTGGAACAGAAAAGCATAAGAGTCTTAAAATACAAAAAGAACCTTTTTGGAGGTTCTATTTCCAATGAGTTCTGTACTGTTTTCCTCCTTATTTTGCTGATGGAAAATACTAATCTGATTAATTTAATTGCGTGATCCTTCTGTGATGATCAAGCAAATTGTATCATTCGGCCTGGACTAATATAACTTTCAGATATGCTCACCATATACTCTTTCAGTTATGAAAATGTAGTTAAATGTGTTTATTTTGAGATTTACATTAGTTACATCTGAGAGACATAGAGAAAAAATAGTCAATATAATTGCCCATACTATTTCAAAAATCTAGCAATTGAAATTCAGAGTCCTTTATGTTATAGCTATTGATTTAAGAGAGTTAGTCTTCTAAATGTCTAAGAAAAAAACATCTTTAAAGCAAGGCTTACATTTTACATGTTAAAAATCAATTAAAAATCATGTTAAATTTCTCTAGAAAAAATCTACAAGCTAAAATAAGCATTATAGTTTTAAAATACAGTAAAAGGCAAGTTTAGCCAAAATCTCCAAAAAGTGTTCTTGATCCTTTAGCAGTTTCAGTTTCATTTCCTTTTTTTCTGAGAGTTCAGGTACTTCCCTGATACAAAGCTTCTGACTTACCTCTTATTTCCACCTTCTATCTCCCACCTTCACTACTCCCATTTCTTTTTCCTTTCCCTGTGTGGAAGTGAAGAGAAAGGAGATATGGTAAAGCTACCTGACTTCACCCCTCACACAACTGCAAACTCTAACAAAAGTAATAGATGATTCAGCTCTTTATTTTAAAGTTCTGTGTCTACTAAAACATATGCATGGTTGAGCAATCTTAAAGATTTTTACTATCCAGAGAATCAAACTGTTTAAACTATAAGAACAATTAACATCTATATTGTTAAATTTTATAACAAAGCCTCTTATCAGCTGTATCTATTATGTGGGTGTCCATATAAAATATATTTCTGCATAGTTACTCCACATAAGTGTATGGCTACCATATAGAGTGCCCTCTAGCATTTTCACTGATTACTAATTTTACTTATTTGTTCACTTTTCAATTTGCAGAGTTGCTTTTCCTGAGGAATAAGCAGACACATTGTACTTAGCTTTCAAACTTGCAGTAATGTCAAAGCTATCTGCAAGCAAAAGAAAACATGCCTCATTTAGCTGTATCACTTCATAACATTATATTTTAGAAATCCTCAAAACAGCTTTTCTTAACATCCAACAAAATAAACCCTGCATGTACATGTGGCTAGTAAAGCAGAAATGTATATAGTTATGAGCAAGTAAGAACAGAAATATGAGACAAACCTATAAGGAATGATAACAGTAATGATCTTATTGATGAGCACTATAACCTCTATTCTTACAGCATTAGTACTAATACTAGCTCTGCACCTAAATCTGTTAACAATCCCCACTTCTTCATTTCATTTAGTTGCTGATTACATAGGACTTGAAATTTCTGTGATTTGAAATGTCTAAATAATGAATAAAGTCTCCTCCATCTAGCAGTCATTTTTATTACAAAATTACATTGAATTTATGGTGTTCAATAGAGGCAGCAAAAACATTTCACAAAACACAACATCCATTCATGATAAAAACCCTCAACAAAGTAACTGTAGGGGAACATATCTCAACACAATAAAAATCATATATGAAAAACCCACAGCTAATGCCATTTGCAATGGGGAGAAACTGAGAACTTTTTCTCTACAGTCAGGAACAAAACAGAGATGTCCACTTCCACTGCTGCTGTTTAACATAGTTCTGGAAGTCCTAGCCATAGGAAACAGAAAACAAAAGAAATGAAAGGAATCTAAATTGGCAATAAAGAAGTCACACTTTCACTATTTACAGATGTTATGACATTCTACATAGAAAATTCAAAAGACTCCAACAAAAAACTGCTAGGACTGATACATGAATTCAGTAAAGTTTCAGGACACAAAATCGACATACAGAAATCTATTGCAATTCTATACACTAATAAGGAAGCAGCAGAAAAATAAATCAAGGAATTAATCCCATTTAAAATTGCACCCCAAATCATGAGATACCGAGGAATAAACCCAACCAAAGAGGCTCTTTTTTTTTCTTACTACTCTATTTTTATGATAATCTTGTAAAGAGGCTCAAGGAGCTGCCTTAGGCAGCAGGCAGCCTCTTTAGCATCTTTTCTCTCTGCCAGCATCCTCTGCTGCTGTTTTGCCAGGCACTTCCTGGCAGAATAATGGGCCCCTAGGTCATGATAGCAGTCCTGGTAGGCTTTGGCCACCTGGGTGGACTGCGCCAGCTCCTTGGCACAGTTCTGCCTGCAGCTATTGCCTTCCTGCTGCTGACAAGCCTTCAGCTTCTCCTGGATAATGTTAAGGATTTCTTGATCCACTTTATAGTCTCCCTTGCATTCTGCTTCAAACATGCACAAGACATCCTTTTACTGGCACTTATGTGAGAAATTGAAAGGACACAAAAAAATGGATAAACATTCCATGTTCATAGATTGAAAGATAAAAATACTGTTAAAATGTCTATACTACCCAAAACAATCTATACATTTAATGCATTCCTTATCAAAATGCCAACATCAATTTTTACAGAGCTAGCATAAACAACCTAAAATTTGTATAGAACTACAAAAGATTACAAATAGCCAAAGCAGGGGCACCTGGGTGGCTCAGTGGTTGAGCATCTGCCTTTGGTTCAGGTCATAATCCTAGGGTCCTAGGATCAAGTCCTGCTCAGGTTACCTGTAGGGAGCCTGCTTCTCCTTCTGCCTATGTCTCTGCCTCTCTCTGTATGTCTCTCATGAATAAATAATTAAAAATCTTTAAAACACACACACACACACAAATGGCCAAGGTAACCCTGAAAAAGAAAAGCAAAACTGGAAGCATCACAATTCTAGATTGTATTACAAAGCTGTAGTGATCAAGATGGTGTGGTACTGGCACCGAAATAGACACATAAACCAATAGAACAGAATAGAAAACCCAGAAATGAACCCACAGCTATGTCAATTAATCTTTGACAAGGCAAGTATGATATCCAATGTGAAAAAGACAATCTCTTCCACAAATGGTGGTGGGAAAACTGGACAGCTACAGGCAAAAGACAACATTCACAATATAAATTCAGAATGGATGAGACCTAAATGTGAGATCTGAAACCATAATAATCCTAGAAGTGAACACAGGCAGTAATTTCTTTGACACTGGCTGTAGTAACTTCCTTCTAGATATGTCTCCTAAGGCAAGGGGAAAAAAAGCAAAAATAAACTATTGGGACTACATGAAAATAAAAAGCTTCTGCTCAATGAAGGAAACAATCAATAAAACTAAAAGACAACGTATGGAATGGCTGAAGATATTTGTAAATGACATCCAATAAAGCATTAGTATCCAAAATATATAAAGAATGTATAAAGCTCAACACCCAAAAAATGAATAACCCAGTTACAAAATGGGCAGGAGATGTGAATAGACATTTTTATAATGAAGACATACAGATGGCCAACAGCCACATGAAAAGATGTTCAACATCATTCATCATCAGGGAAATGCAAATCAAAACTACAATGAGATATCATCTCACATCTGTCAGATGGCTGAAATTAAAAAAAAAAAGCCCTGGGGATGATGTGAAGAACTATTGTGTCCTGTTGGTGGGAATGCAAACTGATTAGCCACTGTGGAAACTTTTGGAAGTTTCTCAAAAAATTAAAAATAGAACTACCCTATAATCCAGTAATGGAACTCCTAGGTAATTACACAAAGAATACAAAAATACTAATTTGAAAGGATTTATACACCCATACGTTTATTGCAGCAATATTTACAATAGTCAAACTATGGAAGCAGCCTAAGTGTGTATTGATAGATAAATGGATAAAGAAAATGTAGTATATACATATTCAATAGATTATTATTCAGCAATAAAATAAAATGAAATTTTACCATTTACAACAACATGGAGTTAGAGAGTAGTATGCTAAGCAAAATAAATCAGTTAGAGAAAGATCAGTCTTATGCAGAATTTAAGAAACAAAATATATAAGTAAAGGGAATAAAAAAGGAGAGAGAGAGACAAACTAAGAAACAGACTCTTAACTATAGAGAACAAACTGATGGTTACCAGTAGGGAAGTGTGTGGGGATGGGTGAAATAGGTGATGGAGATTAAAGAGTACATTTGTGGTAAGCAGTGAGCGTTGTATGAAGTGATGAATCACTATTTTACATACTTGAACCTTATATCATACTGTATGTTAACTAACTGGAATTTAGATAAAAACTTGAAAATAACTAACTTGATAAAAACATAAATTGAATTTATGGTGGACTTTGCATTAAAATTCTGGTAAGGTTTTTCTGTATATCTTAAACCTAATTCTCTATGTCTTCATGTGAGTTCCTCAGTTAGCCATGTTTTTGCTTGTTCATGCTCCATGCTCGTAGAGGGCACCTCTATATATCTTTCCATGTGAAGGAATGGATCTGGAAAAAATCTTAGGAGGACTGATAAATATTTTTGTTCTACTTTCTATAGTGAAATAAAACATCAGTTACCAAGAGGCTGAGAACTTCAACTAGTGTTTAAATAATCTCAATGACATGACTGTGCATAGAAAGAAACATGGGGCAGAGCAGGCCGGGCTGCTCATTGATTTAGTGCCACCTTCAGCCCAGGGCCTGATCCTGGAGACCCAGCAGAGAGTACCACGTCGGGCTCCCTGCATGCATGGAGCATACTTCTCCCTTTGCCTGTGTCTCTGCCTCTCTGTATCTCTCATAAATAAGTAAATAAAATCTTAAAAAAAAAGAAACTTACTGCCCTGTTTTACTAAGGAGTAGAGGTAGGGATAATCTAAGACAAGACTTTATTTTGTAGATACCATATGCTGTGAACCAGCCACTTTTCCTAGCTCAACACAGAGAGCTTTTTAATAGACTTGTTCCTCTGAATTAATTTTTCCTAGTTTATTTTTTTCGCATTTTTAGAATATTGAATTTTTAAATTTCATTTAAAATCAATTAATTAACATATAATGCATTTAGTTTAGAGGTAGACTTTAGTGATTCATCAGTTGCATTTAACCCAGTGCTCATTACATCAAGTGCCCTCCTTAATGTTCATCACTCCTTCACCCCACCCCCCACCTTTCCTCTAGCAATCCCCAGTTTGTGTCCTATATTTAGGAGTCTCTTATGGTTTGTCTCCTTTTTGATCATAAAGGGAATACATGTTCATTATAGAAAATATAATAAAATACAGTGAAAAAACTTGAAATAATCCCACTTCTCAGTAATGAATTTTCTTAAAATTGGAGTGCGTCGAATATTTTCCAGTGTTTTCTCTTTATATATACAGGTATGTGTGTGTGTTCACATACACATGCTTCTTCAAAAAAAATGGAAATGTACTGTATTTATAGTTTTATATCATGTATTCAAAATTATTTTTATCATTTTTCTCTTATTACAGCAAGCAATACAAGTTCATTTTTAAAATATCTAAATATAAGTAAGCAACTTGAAAAAAAGAAGTATCAAAATAAAATTAGACAAAAGGAAGAAAAAATGAATTCCTGTAATTCCATCCAGGAATAATAATGTCTGTTTTGGTATAAATAATGTCAGTCTTTTCATTGTCTATGAAAATGTACACTTTTTTTTCCTTTTATAAAATTAAGATCACAGGGGCACCTGGGTGGCTTGGTTAAATGTCCAACTCTTGGTTTTGGCTCAGGTTGTGATCTCAGGATCATGATATCAAGCCCCACATTGGACTCTGTGCTCAGCATGGAGTCTGCTTGAGATTCTCTCTCTCTCTCCCTCTACCCCTCTCCCATTTGCACTTACTCTCTAAAAAAAGAAATCAAATTAAATTAAATCACAGTGTACCTACATAGTAGGATTTGTCACCATCACTTGTTCACTTTCCAATAGATAATGATATTTTCCTTATTATAAACTATTCTTGTCCTTCAATTTTATAGTATTTATTGTAGGAACAGGTCCTAAATGATTTCTCCAATTCTCCATTGTGAAGCATATAGGCTGCTTCCATGTTTTTCCAATTATACAGTACAGTAGTGGCCATCCTTGTATTTACACCTATCCACACTTCCTAGAATGCAGTGTTAGAAATACAATTGCTCATCAAAGCATATATGATGTGAATTTATCATCTTTGGGTTTTTATTTTTTTCATTTTAAATATTTTATTTATTTATTTGACAAAAAGAGCAAGAAAGCACAAGCAGGGGGAGTGGCAGGAGGAGAGAGAGAAGCAGGCTCCCCACTGAGCAGGGAGCCCAATGTGGGACTCAATCCCAGGACCCTGGAATCATGACCTGAGGAGAAGGCAGATGCTAATCGACTGAGCCACTAATGCACACCCATTTGTGTCTTTTTAAAATAGAGAAATTATTTAAGTGATCTTGTGAAAAACATTCTCAATAAAGTTTTGAGGAATGAAAAATGAAATCATAGCCTTTTTATTTTTTCTATAGAAGAGTCCAGTGAAGTTCCAAATGAGGCAAGGGCTCATAAGGAAGAGGACCACCATGCAGTATCTGCAGATAATGTGGTATGTACATATTGAAATTCTTTCCTCATGATGGATTTCAAGGATATGTTTCCAGTTGGTAATAATATCAGTGTTACCATAATTAAATCCTGCTCCATTTCACAAACCAAAACAAAGCTGTCACCAATGAATTTATGTATCTTTGAGGGCTTAAGAAATGAAATTTAAATATTTGAGGGTTTAAGAAATGAAATTTAAAGCACTGTCATTTGTACCTCAAATTTTTATGACTAAAGAGATTTGCAAATATAAAAATTTAATGCTTACTACAGATAGACATTTTTTACATATGTTATTCTTCTTTAACACATTTAGCAAAGAGCAGATTTCTTTCATTTAACAGATGGAGAAATTACGACTGAGGTTAGCCTGCAATCATGAAAGAAGCCTTTGTTAGTTCTAAGATTGTATCCAAGGATTCCTGATTCAGAGTTCTCTGTTCAGACCATATCTATCTCTACTATGTTTGGAGCCTTTCCTCTTTCTAGTTGAATTAGATTCTCTTAGTCTTCTTTAAAACTGCACTAATGGAGGAAAGACAATATTCAAAGACTGAATAACAGGCAGAGACAGACTGTATGTGGATTAAACTTGGATTTGTGAAAATGTAAACATTATTAGTATACATAAATGTTCTCCAAGCAGCATGTTTTTATTTTAGCAGCATGTTTATATCCTGACTCCATTAAGTAATACAGAAATCAAGATAGTATTAAAATCAAACATAAAAGCAAGGGCCATTTTTTTTTTCTTCTAAATCAATGATTTTTGCTTGATTGCAATCTTTTTTTTTCTAAAAGATTTTATTTATCCATGAGGGTCACAGGAGAGACAGAGACATAGGTAGAGGGAGAAGCAAGCTCCCTGCGGGGAGCCTGATGTGGAACTCGATCCCAGGACCCTGGGATCATGACCTGAGCCAAAGGTAGACACTCAACCACTGAGCCACCCAGCTACCTCTTGATTGCAATCTTTAAAAAAAATAGTCCCTGTAATGGATTTTTCTGTTACAAAATGAGTGTAACTTCATTTACCCTGGCTTCCATTACAAATGACATTATATGACATTATAATTCTGCCACATCTCCTTACTAGAAATTGAACACATAAAATACAGTTTTGCTCTTTTTTGTTAAACATCAACAGTATATAACAGTATTTTCCACATGCAGGATATAGTTTAGGATTACATTTTATTGATTTCAGTCCTAATTTAAATTGATGTTTGACTCTACTAACACAACTCAGTAGGCATATAGGAAAGCAAACTTTTATTTTGATGCAGTGTTTTCATTGGATAGCTGGTAATAATTATTTTCCACAATTGATTGTGTTAATATTCTTAAATTCCATGAAGTAATAATCTCCTCTGTTTTAGGTTCGGGTCACACTAAATAAGTTATATACTATTATTTACAAATTAAACTTTTTCCCACAAAAAACCAAACAACAACAACAAAAAAAAAAAAAAACACTTTTTTCCCCCATAGACACATGCTCACATTTAATCTGAATTTCTCTGCACTGGATCTCCCTCAGCAGACATTTGGAAATAATAAATAAAATAATGACATAGAATGACCCAAATCGCTTAGCACCTCCTAATTTTTGAAAAAAAAAAACACAATTATTTTTTAGAGACAGAACTTTAAACCTTCAAAGCCTCATCTCTGTCTGCAACTTTTGAATGCCCCCAATTATTCATAGATGGCAAATCACAAAAACATATTAAGACTGATTTACATGCACAAACCTATAGAGTGGCCTTTGGTGCTTTCTTCCCTGGGATACTTATTATCTCCTTTTCCCAAGAACTGATCCAAATAAAGAATCTAAAAAAATTTTTTTAGAAAGTATACCAGGTCTTGTGAAAACTGACATGATTAAACCCCAAGTTTATAGTGATTTCAATAAAAACCAAAACATTAGATTCATGTCCAGTCATCAGTAGAAAGCAATTTCTTTGCAACTATCCTCTTGACTCAGAAACCTGCAAGTCACACACCCTGTTATGGTTACATATCCTCATAGGCCATGTATTAAGCATGATCATTCCACATATGTTTGGGACTTTTAAAAATTGTTATTCAAATTCCAATGAATTAATATACAGTATATTATTTTCATGTGTACAATGTAATGATTCAACACTTCCACACAACACTGGTGCTCAGATATTTAGAGTTTATTTTGGTTTTGGTTTTTCTTTTTTTTTTTAAATATTCCATGATTAGAGAACTTTCCTTGCCCCCATGGTTACAGTATAGTGGTCATTCTTCACATAAGCAGTAGGCTGTTTTATTCACTCTTTTGACAGATGTTTAATTAGTACCTACTATGTACAAAATACTGTACAAACTATGTTGCACCTTAATTCTAAAGCTAATGGCAGTTTAGCATCTCTCTTTCTCTCTCCTTACTTACTGTACAGTGAAGGAAGAAAACACCCAAGTTATTTTTATTAATATATCATAAATATTTGGTTTCAATTGTGTAGCCCATAATGGAGTGCATTAAATAAGTGACTTAAAAAAATCCCTGGGGATGCCTGGGTGGCTCAGCGATTGGGCATCTGCCTTCGGCTCAGGTCGTGATCCCAGGATCTGGGATTGAGTCCTACATTGAGCTCCCTGCAAGGAGCCTACTTCTCTCTCTGCCTATGTCTCTTCCTCTCTCTCAGTCTGTGTCTCACATGAATAAATAAATAAATTTTTAAAATCCCTGTATTTGACTTTGGAAGCATGTCACATGTTGATATTTTACATTAGAAGTTGTAAATAAATGTATAGTAATTAAAAAAAAAACTTGCAACAAAGTAGGTATGGTTAGCATTAAATAGATTACTTTTACACAAAATGTGTTTCCTATCACTGGAAGGCACTATTTAAGCAGAATTCAAATGCCTATTTTTTTCAAAAATATTATGAAAGAAATTTTTCTATTTTAAATAGTATTTTAATAGTTTTCTATTTACTAAGCAGCCATAAATTAAAGGTAGAGAAAGATGGCTCAGACACACACTGGGTATAACACTGAAGAGCCATTCAGAGTTTATTCTGGATAACCTAGACTAGATAATCCCATCATTAAAACTAAACATTAAATGTTTATGTTCTATACATTGTTGAGTATAGTGATGATGATCAGATAGGTACTTATGAAAATTTCTCAACTTGTGTTACAGAAAATAGAAATTATTGATGATGAAGAAAGTGACATGATAAGTAATTCTGAAGTTGAACAAGTGAATTCTCTCTTGGATTATAAGGTGAAAATAATTTCAAATTCTGAATTCATTAAGAGAAAGCTTTAAATGAGACAGACTTTTATGGTGCCTATGTACTAACTTATTTCACTTTCCCTTTTATTTGATAAGTTAAACTGGGACTCCTCATTGACTTTCTCAGGCACTTGATTTCAGTCAGCATGCTGGACACTTTAATCAAATCTGGCTGGTTTACTGATTATGGTTTTAAGCAAAGAGCTTGCTGAGTGGAAGTAGGTATTTATAGTGTATGTCAAGGTGAGGCAGGGCATAATTGTGCTTAATGCGAAATTTATGACAGTGACTATAAAGCTAAAGTTTATTTTTAAATAGTGGTAATGGGGAGATTTTTTTCCAGTGATCCTTGCTAATTTTCTCTTGAATTGCAACTTCTGAAGAACATTTTTAAGAAACCTCTTTTACATTTTAATAACAATTCCCCAGGGGGCAGAGCAAGATGGTGGAGGAGTAGGGTCCCCAAGTCACCTGTCCCCACCAACTTACCTAGATAATTTTCAAATCATCCTGAAAACCTACAAATTCGACCTGAGATTTAAAGAGAGAACAGCTGGAACGCTACAGAGAGAAGAGTTTGCACTTCTAACAAGGTAGGAAGACAGAAAAAAATAAAATATAAAAGAATCAAGTGGAGGAGGGACCCCCCGTGAGGAGCCGGGCTAAGGCCGGGTGGCGAAAGCCTCCAGGACAGGAAAGTTTAGTCCCGGAGAAGCAGGAACTTTAAACATCCACACGAGGGGGATTCCTGGGTAGCTCAGTGGTTGAGCACCTGCCTTTGGCCCAGGGCATGATCTTGGAGTCCCGGAATCGAGTCCCATATCGGGCTCCCTGTGTGAAACCTGCTTCTCTCTCTTTCTCTCTCTCTCTCTCTCTCTCTCTCTCTGTCTCTGTCTCTCATGAATAAATAAATAAAATATTTTTAAAAATCTGCACCAGATTCTTCCCAGACAGAAAGATGCTTAGCAGGGAAACCTGGCAGAACCAAAGGAGGGGCAGTGGAGCATCCAGTCTCCAGGGCCACTAAGAGGAAGTGCGCCCGGGGGAGAGCACTCCACAGACTGTGGGCCAAGCTCTGTAAAGGGCTGGAGCACACGCCCGGCAGGGCCTCGTGAGAAGCTCAGGCGGTGGCTCTCGGCGGAGGGGTCTGCGCCCGGCTGCCTTCGGAAACCGTAGCCCTGGGAGCGCAATTCCAGCAGCACAGGCCCCAGATTCCAGGGCACCGGGCAGACACAGCCCAGGATCCTGCATTCCCCCGAGACAGAGATGGGAAGGACACAGGACACTGAGGACTCCCCTGCCACTGGGCGGCTCCAAGCTGTGAAGGTCAGCACCCCCCACCCCCGGAGCATCCAGGCCAGTTCAGACTGGGAGACTGTGGTAGTTACTGCAGGAGCTGACTCCAGACATGGAGAGCTGACCATCGCCATTGTTCTTGTTCCTCCTTCTGTCACCCTGTGCCTGGGAGGAGCGGGGCAGCCAGGGAAGAGAAACCTCATGGGGTAAACAGCTCCCACTGAGCCATGGACCTGGCAGGGGGTGGAGCAGCTCCCCCAGGTGCACACACCTGAGAATCAGCACAGCAGGCCCCTCCCCCAGAAGACCAGCTGGAAGGACAGGGGAAGAGCAAGTTCTTGACCGAGCAGTGCTAGAAAGCTCCAAGGGAAGTCTAGGGATTTATAGTATATAGAACCAGAGGATACCCCTCCTTGTTTTTTTTCTTTCTTTTTTTTTCCTTTTCCCAGTACAACTCATTTTTTAGCCACTGTGCACTGAGCAAAATTATTAGAAAGAAGAACTCACCACAAAACAAAGAATCAGAAACAGCACTCTATGCCACAGTTACAGAATTTGGATTCCAATTTGATGTCAGAAAACCAATTCAGAAGGACAATTATATAACAACTGGTGAATCTGGAAAAAAAAAGCATAAAGGATTCAAGAGACTTCATGACTGAAGAATTTAGATCTAATCAGGCAGAAATTAAAAATCAATTAAATGAGATGCAATCCAAACTGGAAGTCCTAACGATGAGAGATAATGAGGTACAAGAACGAGTGAGTGACATAGAAGACAAGTTGATGGCAAGGAAGGAAGCTGAGTTAAAAAGAGAAAAACAATTAAAAGACCATGAGGAAAGGTTAAGGGAAATAAATGACAGCCTCTGAAAGAAAAATCTACATTTGATTGGGGTTCCAGGAGGACCAGAAAGCATATTTGAACAAATCATAGCTGAGAACTTCCCTAACTGGGGGAGGGAAACAGGCATTCAGATCCAGGAGATAGAGAGATCCCCTGCAAAAATTAAGAAAAACCCTTCAACACCTCGACATATAATTGTGAAAATTGCAAATTTCAAAAATAAAGAGAAAAATCCTTAAAGCAGTGAGAGACAAGAGATTCTTAATATATGGGGAGAAATATCAGATTAAGAGGATACCTCTCCACAGAGACCTGGCTGGCCAGAAAGGTCTGGCATGATATACTCAGGGTACTAAATGAGAAGAACATGGAGCCAAGAATACTTTATCCAGTAAGGCTCTCATTCAGAATAGAAGGAGAGATAAAGAGCTTCCAAGATAGGCAGAAACTGGAAGAATATGTCACCACCAAACCAGCTCTGCAAAATATATTAAGGGGAACTCTGCAAAAGAAAGAGGAAGCCCAAAGAAATAAGCCACAAAAGCAAGGACTGAATAGGTATTACAATGACACTAAATTCATATCTTTCAAAAGTACCTCTGAATGTCAATGGGCTTAAAGATCCCATCAAAAGACACAGAGTTGCAGCATGGATAAAAAAGCCAGACCCATCTATTTGCTGTCTACAAGAGACTCATTTTAAACAAAAGGACATCTAGAGCCTGAAAATAAAAGGTTGGAGAACCATGTACCATTCAAATGGCCCTCAAAAGAAAGCAGGGGTAGCCATCCTTATATCAGATAAACTAAAGTTTATCCCGAAGACTGTGGTAAGAGATGAAGAGGGACACTATATCATACTTAAAGGATCTAGCCAAGAAGAGGACCTAACAATCATCAATATTTATGCCCCAAATGTGGGATCTGCCAAGTATATCAATCAATTAATACCCAAAGTAAAGACATCCTTAAATAATAATACACTTATACTTGGTGACTTGAATGTAGCGCTTTCTACACTTGACGGGTTTCAAAGCACAACATCTCCAAAGAAGCAAGAGCTTTAAGTGATACACTGAACCAGATGGATTTCACAGATATTTACAGAACTTTACATCCAAACGCAATGGAATACACATTTTTCTCAGATGCACATGGAACTTTCCCCAGAATAGACCACATACTGGGTCACAAATCAGATCTTAACAGATACCAAAAGATTGGGATCGTCCCCTGCATATTTTCAGACCATAATGCTTTGAAACTGGAACTCAATCACAAGAAGAAATTTGGAAGCAATTCAAACAAATGGAGGTTAAAGAGCATCCTGCTAAAAGAAGAAAGGGTCAGCCAGGACATTAGAGAAGAATTAAAAATATTCATGGAAACTAATGAGAATGAAGATACAACCATTCAAAATCTTCGGGATACAGCCAAAGCAGTCCTGAGAGGGAAATACATCGCAATACAAGCATCCCTCAAAAAAACGGAAAAAAACTCAAATACACAAGCTAACCTTGCACCTAAAGGAACTGGAGAAAAACACCAAGTAAAACCTACATGGAGCAGAAGAAGAGACTTCATAAAGATTCGAGCAGAACCTAATGAAATAGAGACCAGAAGAACTGTAGAACATATCAATAAAATAAGGAGTTGGTTCTTTGATAGAACTAATAAGATAGATAAACCATCAGCCAGCCGTATTAAAAACAAGAGAGAAAAGACTAATTAATAGAATCAAGAATGAAAAAGGAGAGATCAACACAGATAACAAGGAAATACAAACGATTTATAAAACTTATTATGAGCAGCTATACACCAATAAATTAGGTAATCTAGAAGACATGAACACATTTATGAAAAACCATGAAGTACCTAAACTGGAACAGGAAGAAAAAAAAACCTGAACAGGCCGATAACCAGGGAGGAAATTGAAGCAGTCATCAAAAACTTCCCAAAACAGAAAAGTCACGGGCCAGATGGCTTCACAGGGGAATTCTATCAAATGTTTAAAGAAGCAATACCTATTCTACTAAAGGAGTTCCAAAAGATAGAATGGGATGGAATTCTTCCAAACTCGTTTAATGAGGCCAGCATCATCTTAGTTTTAAAACCAAAGACCCTACCAAAAAGGAAAATTATAGGCCAATAACCCTGATGAACACAGATGCAAAAATTCCCAACAAGATGCTAGCCAATAGGATCCAACAGTACATTAAGAAGATTATTGACCATTCCCAAGTGAGATTTATCCCTGGGATGTAAGGCTGGTTCAACACACTTAAAGCAAACATTGTGATGGATAATTTCAACAAGAGAAAAAAACAAGAAACAAATGATCCTCTCAATAGATGCAGATAAAGCATTTGACAAAATACAGCATCCATTCCTGATCAAAACTCTTCAGAGTGTAGGGATACAGGGAACATTCCTCAGCATCTTAAAATTCATCTACGAAAAGCCCACAGCCAATATAATTCTCAATGGGGAAACACTGGGAGCCTTTTCCCTAAGATCAGGAATAAGACAGGGATGTTCACTCTGACCACTGCTATTCAACATAGTACTAGAAGTCCTAGCCTCAGCAATCAGGCAACAAAAAGAAATAAAAGGCATTCAAATTGGCAAAGCAGTCCACCTCTTCCTCTTTGCAGATGACATGATATCGTATGTAGAAAACCCAGAAGACTCCACCCCAAGATTGCTAGAACTCATACAGCAATTCAGCAGTGTGGCAGAATACAAAATCAATGCCCAGAAGTCAGTGGCATTTCTATACACTAACACTGAGACTGAAGAAAGAAATTAAGGAGTCAATCCCATTGACAATTGCACCCAAAAGCATAAGATACCTAGGAATAAACCTAACCAAAGAGGTAAAGGATCTATACCCTAAAAACTACAGAACACTTCTGAAAGAAATTGAGGAAGACACAAATAGATGGAAAAGTATTCCATGCTCATGAATTGGAAGAATTACTATTGTGAAGATGCCAGTGCTACCCAGGGAAATTTACCCATTTAATGCAATTGCTACCAAAATACCATGGACTTTCTTCAGAGAGTTGGGACAAATCATCTTAAGATTTGTGTGGAATCAGAAAAGACCCCGAATAGCCAGGGGGATATTGAAAAATAAAACCAGAGCTGGGGGCATCACAATGCCAGATTTCAGGTTGTACTACAAAGCTGTAATCATCAAGACAGTGTGGTACTGGCACAGAAACAGACTATAGATCAATGGAAAGAATATAGAATCAAGAAATGGGCCCTCAATTCTTTGGTCAACTAATATTTGACAAAGCAGGAAAGACTATCCACAATAAATGATGCTGGGAATATTGGATAGCCACGTGCAGAAGAATGAAACTAGACCATTCTCTTACATGATACACAAAGGTTAACTAATTTAATTAGAAAAGACAATAGTTTTCATTTTCTCAAAAATATTTTTAGTTTTACTATAATTGAAGGTTATGTCATTCAACAAATTTTTTCCTAAATGTTTATAACATGTCAGACTTTATAATAGTGAATATTGTAAATACAGAAGGAAATTTTCTTTTGAAATTTATTTGGGGGATGCCTGGATGGCTCAGTGGTTGGACGCCTGCCTTCGGCTCAGGTCGTGATCCTGGGATCTGGGATTGAGTCCCACATCGGGCTCTCTGCCAGGAGCCTGCTTCTCCCTCTGCCTATGTCTCTGCCTCTCTCCTTCTCTCCGTGTCTCTTATGAATAAATAAATAAATCTTTTTAAAAAGAAATTTATTTGATACATGCTCAAAGACCACTGTATAATCCTGTATTTTAACTGTATTTTCCACTAATAAAATTATAAGATTGTTGTTTCTGAACTACAAGATATCATCCTGATCTCTCCTCATTGGTCATAAAATATTTCTAAATGCCCAGTTCAGGTTTAAATGGGCTCTTTACCACTTGACACAGGGTATGGAAACTATAGAGGGGAGGACTGGATTGCACAGCTGTTAAAGATTATCCATTTAGCAGTCTGAAAGAGGTCAATGGGTTAGGCTCAGAACAAAGATACTTTCCAGAACCTCATCTTTCTGGAGTAACACTTGAGAAGATTTGGAGCTAAAGACCAGAGTGGGGTAGAGTGTCCAATTCAGGCATGCTAATTAACGTTTTTATTGAACTCTACAGTTCGTATAATCTGTGTTTTCCACTGTGGTAAATGCTGTGGTAACAAGGAGTTCTTAACTATAAAATGTTTTTGACAACATATCACATACTACATAAATTTCTTTCCCTTAACTCTAAAAAATTAGCACCTATATAGAAATATATTTTTTCATAATCATTATAAAAAATACTTCACCTCATCTGTGAATTGTATTGCCTTAATTCTAAAGTAAGGACAACTTAGTAAAAGAAAGAAGGTGGCAGACTAGGAGACTCCAGAGCTCCTCTTCCCACAGACACACCTAGGCAAGGCTATATCTATGCAACTAACTCTGAAAACAGCATGAACACTAGCAGAAGAGACATTCCACAGCTAGTCTTAGAGAGAAAGCCACGTTAAAAAGGGTAAGATGAACAGAGATGCAGTTGGGAACCAAACCCCTTGTGTGACTAAACACAAACAAGAGGGATATCACAACTATGGGGATTTGGGAGACTCAGACCCCACACAGGGCACTGTTGGTACTGGAGACACACTGAGAAGACAAGTCCCTCATAATGTCTGACTTTAAAAACTAGCAGTCTTTAACTCTGGGAGCTTTAAAATTCAGTAAACTTAATGCCAGAAAAGCTGGAATTGATAGGAAAAGAGCCAGAATATTCATAATATAAATGGACCCAAGACACAGCACAGAAGCAGCAGTTTGAAAAGTTGCTGGGTTTTCCATGAAAGAGATTTACTGACTAATCTTAGAACATGTGCTGGAAAGACAAGTGTATCTAAATTTCTACAAGAATGAACATACAAGCTGACACATATTTCTTTCCTTCCACCAGTGTAAATGGCCAGAGGCTTACAAGAGCCATTTCTAATACTCTCCATCTTCCTTGCCAGAGCCAAGTGCTTCAACCTGGAAAACCCCTGTGGACCAGCCACACCCAATATACCTGCCACACAATTTCCAAAGCTGTTTTTTTCTTTATTTTTTTAAATTTGTTTTTATTGAGGTTTGATCTCCCACCTTATAGTATAACACCCAGTGCTCATCCCATCAAGTGCCCTCTTCAGTGCCCATCACCCAGTTACCCCAACCCCCAGCCCACCTCGCTTTCCACAACCCTTTGTTCATTTCCCAGAGTTAGGAGTCTCTCATGGTTTGTCTCACTCTCGATTTTTTTCCCACTCAGTTCTCATGCATTCCCTTATAATCCCATTCACTATTTCTTCTATTCCCCGTATGACTGAAACCATATGATGATTGTCTTTTGATTGACTTACACCACTCAGTATAATACCCTTCAGTTCTATCCACGTTGAAACAAGTGGTGCATATTCATCCTTTCTGATTACTAATATTCCATTGTGTGTGTGTGTGTATATATATATATATATATATATATATATATATATATATATGCCATATATGCCACATCTTCTTTATCCATTCATCTGTTGAAGTACATCTTAGCTCCTTCCACAGTTTGGCTATTATAGACATTGCTGCTATAAACATTGGGGTACAGGTGTCCTGGCATTTCACTACATCTATATCTTTGGGGTAAATACCAAGTAGTGCAGCTGCTGGGTCATAGGGTAGCTCCATTTTTAACTCCTTGAGGACCCTCCACACTGTTTTCCAGAGTGCCTGTACCAGTTTGCATTCCCATCAAAAGTGCAAGAGAGTTTCCCACTTCTCAAAATCCTTTCCAACATTTGTTGTTTCCTGTCTTGTTAAATTTCACCATTCTCATTGGTGTCAGGTGGTGTCTCATTGTGGTTTTGATTTGTATTTCCCTGATGGCCAGTGATGCGGAGCATTTTATCATGTGCTTGTTGGCCATGTCTATGTCTTCTTTGGTGAAATTTCTGTTAATGTCTTCTGCCCATTTCATGATTGGATTTTTGGTTTCTTGCAAGTTGAGTTTAATAACTCCTTTATAGATCTTGATTACTAGCCCTTTATCTGATGTCATTTGCAAATATCTTCTCCCAATCTGTAGGTTGTCTTTGAGTTTTCTTGACTGTTTCTTTTGCTGTGCAGAATATTTTTACCCTGAAAAAGTCCCAATAGTTCATTTTTGCTTTTGTTTCCTTTGCCTTTCTAGATGTATCTTGCAAGAAGTTGCTGTGGTCAAGTTCAAAAAGAGTATTGCCTGTGTTCTCCTCTAGGATTTTAATGGATTCTTGTTTCATATTTAGATCTTTCATCCATTTTGAGTTTATCATTGTATGATGTAAGAGAAGGGTCCAGGTCAATTCTTCTGCACATGGCTGTCTAATTTTCCCAACACGATTAATTGAATAGGGTGTCTTTTTCCAGGGGATATTAGTTGACCATAGAGTCGAGGGCCCATTTCTGGGTTCTCTATTCTGTTCCATTGATCTGTGTCTCTGCTTTTGTGCCACCACCATCCTGTCTAGATGATCACAGCTTTGTAATACAGCTTGAAATTTTGCATTGTGATGCCCCTGGCATTGGTTTTCTTTTTCAATATTGCCCTTGTATTCGGGGTCTTTTCTGATTCCATATAAATCTTAAGATTATTGGTTCCAACTCATTGAAAAAAGTCCATGGTATTTTGATAGGGATTGTATTGAACGTGTAAATTGCCCTGGGTAACATTGACATTTTCACAATATTAATTCTTCCAATCCATGAGCATGGAATGTTTTTCCAACACTTTGTGCCTTCCTCAATTTCATTCAGAAGTGTTCTGTAGTTTTTAGGGTATAGATCCTTTATCTTTTTGGTTAGGTTTATTCCTAGGTATTTTATGCTTTGGGGTGAAATTGTGAATGGGATTGATTCTTAATTTCTCTTTCTTCAGTCTCATTTTTAGTGTATAGAAATTCCACTGATATCTGTGCATTGATTTTGTATCCTGCTGCATTGCTGAATTGCTGTATGAGTTCTAGCAATCTTTGGGTGGAGTCTTTGGGTTTTCTACGTACAGTGTCATGTCATCTGTGAAGAGGGAGAGTTTGACTTCTTCTTTGCCAATTTGAATGCCTTTTATTTCCCTTTGTTGTCTGATTGCCAGGACTAGGACTTCTAGTACCATGTTGAATAACAGTTGTGAGAGTGAACATCTCTCTCGTGTTCTTGATCTTAGGGGAGAGGCTCACAGCTTTTCCCCATTGAGAATTATATTCTCTGTGGGATTTTCATATATGGCATTTAAGATATTGAGGAACGTTCCCTCTATCCCTACACTCTGAAGAGTTTTGATCAGGAATGGATGCTGTGTTTTGTCAAATTCTTTTTCTGCAACTATTGAGAGGATCATATCTTTTTTTTTTCTCCTGTTGATGTGATCTATCAGTTTGTTTTAACAGTGTTGAACCTCCTTTGCATCCAGGGGATAAATCCCACCTTGTCATGGTGAATAATCTTCTTAATATACTGTTGTATCCTATTGGGTGGTACCTTATTGAGAATTTTTGCATCTGATTTCATCAAGGCTTTTCGTCTATAATTCTCCTTTCTGGTGGGGTCTTTGTCTGGTTTAGGAATCAAGGCAATGCTGGCTTTCATAAAACGGTTTCAAAGTAGTCCATCCCTTTCTATTCTTTGGAACAGCTTTAGTAGAACAGATATTATCTCTTCTTTAAACGTTTGAGAGAATTCCCCTGGGAAGCTATCTGGCCCTGGACTTTTGTGTCTTGGGAGGTTTTTGATGACTGCTTCAATTTCCTCGCTGGTTACTGGCCTGTTCAGATTTTCTATTTCTTCCTGTTCCAGTTTAGGTAATTTGTGGCTTTCCAGAAATGCATTCATTTCTTCCAGATTGCCTAATCCATTGGCATATAGCTGCTCATAGTAAGTTTTTTTTTAATTTATTTTTTATTGGTGTTCAATTTACTAACATACAGAATAACACCCAGTGCCCGTCACCCATTCACTCCCACCCCCCGCCCTCCTCCCCTTCTACCACCCCTAGTTCGTTTCCCAGAGTTAGGAGTCTTTATGTTCTGTCTCCCTTTCTGATATTTCCCACGACACCTGCACCCCGATGTTTATAGCAGCAATGGCCACGATAGCCAAACTCTGGAAGGAGCCTCGGTGTCCAACGAAAGATGAATGGATAAAGAAGATGTGGTTTATGTATACAATGGAATAATAAGTTTTTAAAACTGTATTTCCTTGGTATTGATTGTGGTATCTCCTCTTTCATTCATGATTTTATTAATTTGAGTCCTTTCTCTTTTCTTTTTAATAAGGCTGGCTAATGGTTTATCTATCTTCTTAATTCTTTCAAAGAACCAGCTCCTGATTTTGTTGATCTGTTGTACAGTATTTCTAGTCTCCATTTCATTGAGTTCTGCTCGAATCTTTATCATCTCTCTTCTTATGCTTAGTATAGGTTTTACTTTATGTCCTCTATCCAATTCCTCCTTTTGGTGAGATTAGCTTGTGTATTTGAGTTTTTTTTCCAATATATTGAGATAGGCTTGTGTTGCAATGCATCTCCCTCTTTGGATTGCTTTTGCTATATCCCAAAGACTTTGATTGGTTATATTTTCATTTTCTTTAGTTTCCATGAATCTTTTCCATTTTTCTCTAATTTCCTATTTGGCTCATTCATATTTTAGTAGCATGCTCTTTAACCTCCATGTATTTGAGTCTCTTCCCAATTTCTTCCTGTGTTTGAGTTCTTTTTTTTTTTTAATTTATTTTTTATTGGTGTTCAATTTACTAACATACAGAATAACCCCCAGTGCCCGTCACCCATTCACTCCCACCCCCCGCCCTCCTCCCCTTCTACCACCCCTAGTTCATTTCCCAGAGTTAGCAGTCTTTACGTTCTGTCTCCTTTCTGATATTTCCCACACATTTCTTCTCCCTTCCCTTATATTCCCTTTCACTATTATTTATATTCCCCAAATGAATGAGAACATATAATGTTTGTCCTTCTCTGACTGACTTACTTCACTCAGCATAATACCCTCCAGTTCCATCCACGTTGAAGCAAATGGTGGGTATTTGTCATTTCTAATAGCTGAGTAATATTCCATTGTATACATAAACCACATCTTCTTTATCCATTCATCTTCCGTTGGACACCGAGGCTCCTTCCACAGTTTGGCTATCGTGGCCATTGCTGCTATAAACATCAGGGTGCAGGTGTCCCGGTGTTTCATTGCATTTGTATCTTTGGGGTAAATCCCCAACAGTGCAATTGTTGGGTCGTAGGGCAGGTATATTTTTAACTGTTTGAAGAACCTCCACACAGTTTTCCAGAGTGGCTGCACCAGTTCACATTCCCACCAACAGTGTAAGAGGGTTCCCTTTTCTCCGCATCCCCTCCAAAATTTGTTGTTTCCTGCCTTGTTAATTTGCCCCATTCTCACCGGTGTGAGGTGGTATCTCATTGTGGTTTTGATTTGTATTTCCCTGATGGCAAGTGATGCAGAGCATTTTCTCATATGCATGTTGGCCATGTCTATGTCTTCCTCTGTGAGATTTCTGTTCATGTCTTTTGCCCATTTCATGATTGGATTGTTTGTTTCTTTGGTGTTGAGTTTAAGAAGTTCTTTATAGATCTTGGAAACTAGCCCTTTATCTGATATGTCATTTGCAAATATCTTCTCCCATTCTGTAAGTTGTCTTTGAGTTTTGTTGACTGTATCCTTTGCTTTGCAAAAGCTTCTTATCTTGATGAAGTCCCAATAGTTCATTTTTGCTTTTGTTTCTTTTGCCTTCGTGGATGTATCTTGCAAGAAGTTACTATGGCCGAGTTCAAAAAGGGTGTTGCCTGTGTTCTTCTCTAGGATTTTGATGGAATCTTGTCTCACATTTAGATCTTTCAACCATTTTGAGTTTATCTTTGTGTATGGTGAAAGAGAGTGGTCTAGTTTCATTCTTCTGCATGTGGATGTCCAATTTTCCCAGCACCATTTATTGAAGAGACTGTCTTTCTTCCAATGGATAGTCTTTCCTCCTTTATCGAATATTAGTTGCCCATAAAGTTCAGGGTCCACTTCTGGATTCTCTATTCTGTTCCATTGATCTATGTGTCTGTTTTTGTGCCAGTACCACACTGTCTTGATGACCACAGCTTTGTAGTACAACCTGAAATCTGGCATATTGATGCCCCCAGATATGGTTTTCTTTTTTAAAATTCCCCTGGCTATTCGGGGTCTTTTCTGATTCCACACAAATCTTAAAATAATTTGTTCTAACTCTCTGAAGAAAGTCCCTGTGTTTGAGTTCTATTTTCAAAGCATTGTGGTCTGAAAATATGCAGGGGACAATCCCAATCTTTTGGTATCAGTTAAGACCTGAGTTGTGACCCAGTATGTGGTCTATTCTGGAGAAAGTTCCATGTGCACTTGAGAAGAATGTTATTCAGTGGCGTTTCGATGCAAAGTTCTGTACATATCTGTGAAATCCATCTGGTCCAGTGTATCACTTAAAGCCCTTCTTTCTTTGGTCATGTTGTGCTTAGGATATTTGTCATTTGCAGAAAGTCCTGTGTTGAAGTCTCCTGCAGCTTTTTAATTTTGGACTGATTAGATCTCAATTCTGCAGTAATGATGTTTCTAGAGTCCTTTATGTTTTTTTCCAGAGCCACCAGTAGCATTATAATTATTCTTCTGAATTGACTTTCCGACATTGTATTGAAATCCAAATTCTATAACCCTGTGGCAGAGTGCTCTTTCTGGTTCTTTCTTCTGTGGTGAATTCTTCCCTCTAGTCATTTAGTTCAGTGCCGAGTGTCTTTATGAGTGGGCTGTGTCAAAAATATCAACCACAACCTAATTAAAATACACCCTTTATGATTCTTTTTTTTTTTTAATTTTTTTTTAAGTTTTTATTTATTTATGATAGTCACAGAGGGAGAAAGAGAGAGAGGCAGAGACACAGGCAGAGGGAGAAGCAGGCTCCATGCACCGGAAGCCCGATGTGGGATTCGATCCCAGGTCTCCAGGATCGCGCCCTGGGCCAAAGGCAGGCGCCAAACTGCTGCGCCACCCAGGGATCCCCTACCCTTTATGATTCTGAAGAGGTCAGAGACTAGAAAATAAAAGAAAAACAGAACAAAATAAAACAAATGACCACTAATGTGAAAAACAAATTTTAAAACAAAATGGTAAAAATAAAAGGCCAAAAAACCACAAAGAAGCAGAAAAAAGAAAAAAATTAAAAACAGTAAAGAAAGGAGGGAAAAGAGTAAAAAAAGCAGTCTGGGGATAGTTGTGGTGAAGAAGTGGTAGTGGAGAGAGAATGTAGTCTACCTGAGGGGTCCTCGAGGGTGATCCTCTTGGTTCTGAGTGAATTTTGTTCTGTATGTTAGAAAATTCTCAATCCCAAATTTGTTTAAAACAGCAATACTTGTAGAAAACCCCAACATTGACCACCAAAACATAAACAAGATAAAAGTAGGGGTCAGAATGGGAAGAAAGAGGGGATATAATCTCACAGAATGAACCAGTATGGTATTCCACTTGGTTCTGGATGTATGTTGGTCATGTTTTAGAAGGTATTAACTCCCACCATTGTAAAACAAAATGAGGCAGAAAACAAACAAACAAAAAACACAAAACAAAAACTCATATCTCATATATCTACCAAAATTACATTGAATACATTGAAGGGAATCCATAAGTGAAAAATATACCTAAGACATGTATTTTTAGAAATATGAAAGTCAAAAAAGAAAAAACTTAAAATTGAAGAGCTGGTATAATGTAGTTAAGGTGGGAAAGGAGAAAAAATATTGGAAATTTTTAGTGTGATATAAAGATGAGTATAATGGAAAATGGAAGAAAAAAGAAGAAAAAAAGGGGATCCTTTAATTCTATATAGTACTTTCCCTCAATTTTCCCTAGGTCCTGGAATTTTTCAGTGCTGCTTGGTCAATAAAGTTGCTCTTCCCTTGTTCTTCCAGCTGGTCTTCTGGGGCAGGGTTCTGCTGATTTTCAGGTGTGTGTGCCTGGGCAGAGGTGCCCTGCCCCTTGCCAAGTTTCCAGCTCCATGTGAGCTGTTTATTCTGTGAGGCCTTTGTTCACTCTAGGCCCTGCCTCTCCCAGGAACAAGGTGAAACAAAGAGGAAAAACAATAATGGCAGTAGCCAGATTTCCAGCTCCAGATTCAAGCTCCCTGCAAGTAACTAACCACAATCTCCCAGTTTGCACTGGCCTAGATGCTCCAGGTCCGCACAGCTACACTGATCTGCACAGTTTGTGGGGCGCCCAGTAGCAGGAGAGTTCTTGCTATCCTGTGCCCTCCCCACTTCTGCCTATCACAGGGGGAACACATGATCCCGGGCTTTGTCTGCTTGGGTGCCCTGGGATCCAGGGCCAGTGCCACTGGATCTGCACTCCCAGGGACTGCCTCTTCTGAAGACAATGGGGCTCAGTCACCTCTGTCCATTGCTTGGCTATAGAGTTAATGCAGCTCCAGAGCCACTCTCTTAACCACTGGCTTCTCCTAAATGCCTTGAAGGGCTGTGGCGCTTTACCGATATTGGACCATGGTTTGCCGTGAGCTTTCCCCTGGGTGCCCCTCCTCTTATAGTGACTCCAGGAATCTTGAGGCTTCACTGACCCAATTTCCCTGCTAAGCACTTTTCTGGTGTGGATTTTTAAGGTTCCTGCTTCTCCATGGCTGGGCTTTCCTATCCTGGAGGCTTTTGCCACTCTGCTTTAGCCTTGCTACTCACGGTTCCTCTCCCCCACTTAATTCTTTTTAATTAAGTAATTTATTTATTTTTACCTTCCTACCTCATTAGAAGTGAAAACTTTTCTCTTGGAAGCATTCCAACTGTTCTCTTTATTTTTTAATTTTTTAAATATTTTTATTTATTCATGAGAGAGAGAGAGAGAGGCAGAGACACAGGCAGAGGGAGAAGCTGGCTCCACACCAGGAGCCCGATGTGGGACTCGATCCCAGGTCTCCACGATCATGCCCTGGGCCAAAGGCAGGTGCCAAACTGCTGAGCCACCCAGGGATCCCCAGCTATTCTCTTTAAATCTCAGGTCGAATTTGTAGGTGTTCAGGATGCTTTGAGAGTTATCTAGGTAAGTTTATGTGACCAAGTGAATTGAGGACCCCTACTTTTCCACCATTTTGCCCCCAGCCCTCCAAAGCTGTTTCTGCCCTACTACACCTGGTATGCAGCTTAGGCCTGGACTAGCACCACTCCAAGGGGACTCCAGTCCTGGAGAGGGGTCTCAAACCCACACACTGGGCATCCACAGTTCCTTCAGCCTGGCTTCTTAACTGCATGTACAGTGACTGAGCCCTGCACTTTTGTGCAGTTTTGGCAGAGAGGCTAATAGCACACTGCTGGGATGTGTAATGGTCTCACCCACCAACCAGTCCTATCTGGTCTCAGCCAGAACTCTCAAAAGTGTGCTCACAGAGGGCAAAGTGAGCCATTGTAGCTATCTGGGCTGAAGGCAATGATGGCTCAGCCGCAACAGAAGGTTACATGCAGCCCACACAGGGCACACCTGTGAGGCACCTGATCCTGATGATATGGGGACACTGCACTATAGGGTACCACAGGAGCTCTTATACACAAGGCCACCAGTTTCAAGATCAGGAGATGTAGCTGACCTATCTAATACATAGAAACAAACACAGAGAGTTAGACGAAATGAAGAGACAGAGGAATATGTTCCAAATGAAAGAACAAGACAAAATCACAGTAAAAGAATGAAATGAAACAAAGGTAAGTCATATGCCTGATAAAAAGTTCAAAGTAATGGTCATAAAGATACTCACAGGACTTTAGCAAAGAATGGGTAAACTCAGTGAGAGCTTCCACAAAGACATAGATAATATAAATAATAATGAATCAGGGCTGAAGAATTCAGTAAGTGATATGAAAAATACACTAGAAAAGAATCAACATCTGATTAGAGAATGCAGAAAAATGGGTCAGTGATCTGGAAGACAGGATAATGGAAAGTAACCAATCTGAACATCAAAAAGCAAAAAGAATAATAAAAGAGAATAGGTTAAGAAAACAATGTAACATCATCAAGCATAAAAACATTCACATTATAGAAATCCCAGAATGAGGAGAGAGAGAGAGAGGGGCAAAAAATATTTGAGAAAATGGCTGGAAGCTTCCCTAACCTGGGGCAGGAAACAGATCTAGGTGCAAGAATTAAAAGAAGCCGTTAACAAGATGAACCCAACAAGGTCCACAAGACACATAATAATTAAAAAAGCTAAATATAACAATAAAGAGAGAATTTAAAAACAACAAAAGAAAGTAGTTACAAATAAGGGAAACTCCATAAGGTTATCAGCTATTTTTTTTTTTAGCAGTAACATTGCAAGCCAGAAGGGATTGGCATGATATCTTCAAAGTGATAAAAGTAAAAAACCTACAATTAAGAATACCCAGCAAGGTTATCATTCAGAATTGAAGAGGACAGAAAAAGCTTCCTAGGCAAAAGAAGTTAGAGGAATTCATCACCACTAAACCAACTTTATAAGTAATGATAATTAGAAGTAAAGAAAATTAAGAAAGGAAACAATTTCACATATGACAACAGAATGAAAGATTATTTATTTATAAGGCCAGTATGGAGGTTAAAACACAAAAGTAGTAAAATAAAGTGTGCCAAAAATTTGGTTAAGGGTTACACAAAATAAGAAGATGTAAGATATGACATCATATACATAATACGTGAGGGAGGGAGTAACAAGTTAGGGCTTTTAGAACGCGTTCAAACTTAAGCAACCATCAACTTATTATAGCCTACTATACACACAACATGCATAATATATGAATGCAGTGGTAACCACAAGTTAAAAAAAATCACAATAAACAAAAAAATAAAGAGAAGGGAAGTTAAGCAAACACTAAAGAAAGCTATCAAAACGCAAGGGAAGCTTTGCCACATCTATTGCGAGAATGAAGACCATTCTCAGCAATCAGACTGTCGACATTCCAGAAAATGTTGACATCACCATGAAGGTACACACTGTGATTGTGAAGGACCCCAGAGGAACGCTGCGAAGGGACTTCAATCACATCAATGTAGAACTCAGTCTTCTCGGAAAGAAAAAGAAGAGGCTCCGAGTTGACGCATGGTGGGGAAATAGAAAATAACTGGCTACTGTTCTCACGATCTGTAGTCACATACTGAACATGATCAAGGGCATTACACTGGGCTTCCTTTACAAGATGAGGTCGGTGAGGGATCCCTGGGTGGCTCAGTGGTTTAGCGCCTGCCTTTGGCCCGGGGCGTGATTCTGGAGTCCCAGGATCAAGTCCCGCGTTGGGCTCCCTGCATGGAGCCTGCTTCTCTCTCTACCTGTGTCTCTGCCTCTGTCTGTCTGTCTATCATGAATAAATAAATAAAATTAAAAAAAAAAACAAGATGAGGTCGGGGTATGCTCACTTCCCCATCAGTGTTATTCAGAAGAATGGTTCTCTTGTTGAAATCCGAAATTTCCTAGGTGAAAAATACATTCGCAGCATTTGAATGAGGCGAGGTATTGCTTGTTCTGTATCTCAAGCCCAAAAAGATGAGTTAATTCTTGAAGGAAATGACATTGAACTTGTTTCGAACTCAGCTGCTTTGATTCAGCAAGCGACAACTGTTAAGAACAAGGATATCAGAAAATTTTTTGATGGTATCTATATTTCTGAAAAACGAACAGTTCAGCAGGCTGATGAATAAGCTCTCAGTTGTCCAGCAACAGAAACAGCAAGTGGCCAGATGATTTTTCAGACTTATTTGTGATACCTTAATAATGCAATAAAAACTATACTGATTTGGGAAAAAAACAAAACAAAACAAAACAACAAAACACAAGAGAAGTAAAGGAGGGAAGAAAGGAGCAGACAAGAACTACCAGAACAACAAGAAAACAATTTTAAAATGGCAATAAATATGTAACCATTAATAATTACTTTAAATGTAAATGGACCAGGGACACCTGGGTGGCTCAGTGGTTGAGTGCCTGCCTTTGGCTCAGGTCCTGATCCTGGAATCTGGGATCGAGTCCGCATCAGGCCCCCTGCAAGGAGCCTGCTCCTCCCTCTGCCTGTGTCTCTCATGAATAATATAAAAAAGCAAGACCCATCTATATATTGCCTGCATGACACTTACTTCACACCTAAAAACACATGTAGATTGAAAGTGAAGGGATGGAAGAATATTATAAAAGCAGAGGAACACACCCTCTTCAAGTGCACATGGCACATTCTCCAGGATAGATCATAAAACAAGGCCATAAAACAAGCCTCGATAAATTTGAAAAGTTTAAAATAACACTAAGAAAAAAAATTAACCACAATGGTATGAAACTAGAAATCAATTACAGGGGTAAAAATCTCTCAAAAACACAAGCACACAGAGCTAAATAACATGCTACTGAACAACCAATGGGTCGATGAAGAAATGAAAGGTAATTAAAAAATACATGGACACAAACGAAAATGAAAACACAATAATCCAAAATCTTTAGTATGTAGCAAAAGTTGTTGTAAGAGTGAAGTTTATGTAGCAATACAGCTCTAACTCAAGAAACAAGAAAAAAATAAACAACAAAAACTTACCCCTAAAGGAACTACAAAAAGAACAAAGTCCAAAGCTAGTAGAAAGAAGGAATTAATAAATACTATGGCAGGAATAAATAAAATAGAGACTAAAAAGTAATAGAGAAGATCAATGAGTCCAAGAGTTGGTTCTTTGAAAAGATAAAATTGATAATCCTCTATCCAGACTCAACAAGAAAAAAGAGAAATGACTCAAATAAATAAAATGAAGGAGAAATAGCAACCAACTCCACAGAAATATGAAGAATTATATAAAAATATTATGAAAAATTATATGCCAACAAATCTGACAACCTAGAGAAATGAATGAATTTCTAGAAACATACAGTCTTCCAAATTGTCCATGGATATATGAATGGGTAAAGAAATAATATGTGTTTGTGTGTATGTGGTGTATGTGTATTACTTTAACTTAAAAAAGAGTGAGATTTTGCCATTTGCAACCACACAGATGGACCTAGAGGGTATCATGCTAACTGAAATAAATCCAGCAGAGAAAAATGAATACCATATGATTTCACATATAACATGGAATTTAGGAAACAAAACAGATGAACAAACAGAATAAACAGACACTTAAATACAGAGCACAAAGTGGTAGTTGCCAGAGGGGAGGTGGTTCCTATGGGAATTTTTGAATGAACAAAATAGATGAAGGGAATTAAGAGGTACAAACTTCCAGTTATATAATAAATAAGATGCAGAGTACAAAAGTACAACATAGGGAATATATTCAATAATATTGTTATGTTATTAACATTATATGGTGACAGATTGGGACTACACTTATTGTTATGAGCATTGAGAAACTTGTCAAATCAATATTTTGTATACCTGAAACCAATATAACATTGTATGTCAATTTTACCTCAATTATAACAGTTTTGTAGAAAAGAGTAATATCATATATGTGTAAATATTTATATCTGTATCTGTATCTATATCTATATCTACACACATACATTTCCACACATATAGAATTGCTGAGTCATAAGGGAAATAAGTAAAAAATGTTCAACTTTATTGGAATTCCCAATTTTACACATCAGCATCAGTGAATGGGAGTTCTAGTATTCTCCCTGAGTAGTACTGTCTGATTTTTGCATGTTAGCCTTTCTGTTTCATGTGAAATATTATTGTATTATGGTTTTAATTTTCATTTCCCTGGTAATTAATACATCTAAATATTTTATTATGATATTGGCCTTTTGTATAATCTTTGTGAAGTAACTTTTAAAGTATTTTGCCTAATTTTCTAAAGTTTTAATGTCTTTTCCTTATTGATTTGTTGGAGATTAGTTGAATTGAAATCTATTTTCTCCCAGAAAAAAAGGAAATATAAATTAAGGGTAAATAAAACCTCATATAACAATTCTCATTGCTGATTTCAGGATGTTGATTTAAAACAGCTGATCAGTTTTGAAATTCAGTCTTTTTTCAGAGAATAGTTTTGTTCCCTTTTTGCATACATATGCTAGTATTCCTTGTTTGGGGATCAAAATCACTTCACTGATTTCTTAAGTATATTCATCATAAGCTTCTTGAAACTACATATTTTTCTTCATCTATGTGTTACCTGGTCTAGTTTCCAGCATATAGGTATCTAGTATCTAATTCCTGCATCAGCGAATAATTTAGTTTACTTATCCTTAAAAAAAACTTTTAATTGTAGTATGCAAGTACTCACTTCTATAAAATCAATTAAAATTAGAAACTGGATCACTATAACTTTTCTCCCACATTGAATTATTTTTTTTTCCCACATTGAATTAAATAGTCCCTCATTATTCTCGGAATTCATTGAAACAAAATGAAAGAATGGTTTCTTATATGTGTTCAATTAGTAGTAATAATCATTACTATAGTAATATTATTACTATGCAATACTCAGTTTGTGCATAGTGGGTTTTCTGAATGATATATATTGCTAGAAATACACATGCTGAGTTTTGACTAATCCAAAATACTTATGAGGCAAGTTGGTGAGCTCGACCCCTCAAACATTGTATAAATATTGAGTAAAAGAAATATTTGCATGAGAAAATAGAGATCTGTAAACCAAAAGATGATTTGTGATTTCTGCAAATGTGAGTTAATATTTTGAAATGTTTTCTAATGGACTGTGAGTGCTGTTCATTAAGACTATACATTCAAAGGAGACATTACAATTCCTGCATTTGAAAAGACTTCTGGGTCCATACTTTACTAATAGTATTGCTCTGACAGTAAATACTAAAAAAATAAGTTTAGAATTAGTCAAATATAATATGGCAGAAGCGTGTTGAATTTTATTATAATGCTTTACTAAATGAGATTGCTGTAGGGAGCTTTTGTATAAGGAATTTGGCTTAAATAATCATTTGTATTGATATTAAATTAATATTAAATTGATAGCTTGATATTAGCTTGATATTAAATTGTCTGAAAAGGAAGCAGTTTTATTAGGCAAAAGAAGCTCTAAACTGAGCTGATGAAATAATTGGTGCAGTTCATAGAGTGAATGCAATTAATATAACTGTATCCTTACAATTGAAACAATAAGAATGACCATAGAATTAACTAATTTCAATGTTTTTTATGGAGCTCTTTGAACATATACTGATAAAGGTCCTGCTATGCTCTTTGAGACCAGTTCTCCAGCTACAGAGAATACTTATAGCTTATTTTTAACATTTTTAAGGTGTTTTTTTTTTTGGCAAGAGGGCTAGCTAACAATTTATTTATTTTTTAATAAATTAATTTTTTATTGGTTTTCAGTTTACCAACATACAGAATAACACCCAGTGCTCATCCCGTCAAGTGTCCCCCTCAGTGCCCGTCACCCATTCACCCCCACCCCCCGCCCTCCTCCCCTCCCACCACCCCTAGTTCGCTTCCCAGAGTCAGGAGTCTTCATGATCTGTCTCTCTGATATTTCCCACACATTTCTTCTCCCTTCCCCTATATTCCCTTTCACTATTATTTATAATCCCCAAATGAATGAGAACATACACTGTCCTTCTCCGATTGACTTACTTCACTCAGCATAATACCCTCCAGTTCCATCCACTTTGAAGCAAATGGTGGGTATTTGTCATTTCTAATGGCTGAGTAGTATTCCATTGTATACATAAACCACACCTTCTTTATCCATTCATATTTAGATGGACACCAAGGTTCCTTCCACAGTTCGGCTATTGTGGACATTGCTGCTATAAACATCGGGGTGCAGGTGTCCCGGCGTTTCATTGCATCTGAATCGTAGGGGTAAATCCCCAACAGTGCAATTGCTGGGTCGTAGGGCAGGTCTATTTTTAACTCTTTGAGGAACCTCCACACAGTTTTCCAGAGTGGCTGCACCAGTTCACATTCCCACCAACAGTGTAAGAGGGTTCCCTTTTCTCCACATCCTCGCCAACATTTGTGGTTTCCTGCCTTCTTAATTTTCCCCATTCTCACTGGAGTGAGGTGGTATCTCATTGTGGTTTTGATTTGTATTTCCCTGATGGCAAGTGATGCAAAGCATTTTCTCATGTGCATGTTGGCCATGTCTATGTCTTCCTCTGTGAGATTTCTCTTCATGTCTTTTGCCCATTTCATGATTGGATTGTTTGTTTCTTTGGTGTTGACTTTAATAAGTTCTTTATATATTTTGGAAACTACCCTTTATCTGATATGTCATTTGCAAATATCTTCTCCGATTCTGTAGGTTGTCTTTTAGTTTTGTTGAATGTATCCTTTGCTTTGCAAAAGCTTCTAATCTTGATGAAGTCCCAATAGTTCATTTTTGCTTTTGTTTCTCTTGATTCGTGGATGTATCTTGCAAGAAGTTACTGTGGCCGAGTTCAAAAAGAGTGTTGCCTGTGTTCTCCTCTAGGATTTTGATGGAATCTTGTCCCACATTTAGATCTTTCATCCATTTTGAGTTTATCTTTGTGTATGGTGAAACAGAGTGGTCTAGTTTCATTCTTCTGCATGTGGATGTCCAATTTTCCCAGCACCATTTATTGCAGAGACTGTCTTTCTTCCAATGGATAGTCTTTCCTCATTTATCGAATATTAGTTGACCATAAAGTTCAGGGTCCACTTTTGGGTTCTCTATTCTGTTCCATTGATCTATGTGTCTGATTTTGTGCCAGTACCACACTGTCCTGATGACCACAGCTTTGTAGTACAACTGAAATCTGGCATTGTGATGCCCCCAGATATGGTTTTCTTTTTTAAAATTCCCCTGGCTATTCGGGGTCTTTTCTGATTCCACACAAATCTTAAAATAATTTGTTCTAACTCTCTGAAGAAAGTCCCTGGTATTTTGATAGGGATTGCATTAAACGTGTAAATTGCCCTGGGTAACATTGACATTTTCACAATATTAATTCTGCCAATCCATGAGCATGGAATATTTTTCCATCTCTTTGTGTCTTCCTCAATTTCTTTCAGAAGTGTTCTATAGTTTTGAGGGTATTGATCATTTACGTCTTTAGTTAGGTTTATTCCTAGGTATCTTACACTTTTGGGTGCAATTGTAAATGGGATTGACTCCTTAATTTCTCTTTCTTCAGTCTCATTGTTAGTGTATAGAAATGCCATTGATTTCTGGGCATTGATTTTGTATCCTGCCACACTACCAAATTGCTGTATGAGTTCTAGCAATCTTGGGGTGGAGGCTATTGGGTTTTCTATGTAGAGTATCATGTTATCGGCGAAGAGGGAGAGTTTGACTTCTTCTTTGCCAATTTGAATGCCTTTAATGTCTTTTTGTTGCCTGATTGCTGAGGCTAGGACTTCCAGTACTATGTTGAATAGCAGTGGTGAGAGTGGACATCCCTGTCTTGTTCCTGATCTTAGGGGAAAGACTTCCAGTGCTTCCCCATTGAGAATGATATTTGCTGTGGGCTTTTCGTAGATGACTTTTAAGATGTTGAGGAAAGTTCCCTCTACCCCTACATTCTGAAGAGTTTTGATCAGGAATGGATGCTGTATTTTGTCAAATGCTTTCTCTGCATCTAATGAGAGGATCATATGGTTCTTGGTTTTTCTCTTGCTGATATGATGAATCACATTGATTGTTTTACGAGTGTTGAACCAGCCTTGAGTCCCGGGGATAAATCCTACTTGGTCTTGGTGAATAATTTTCTTAATGTACTGTTGATTCCTATTGGCTAGTATCTTGTTTAGAATTGTTGCATCCATGTTCATCAGGGATATTGGTCTGTAATTCTCCTTTTTGGTGGGGTCTTTGTCTGGTTTTGGAATTAAGGTGATGCTGGCCTCATAGAACTAATTTGGAAGTTCTCCATCTCTTTCTATCTTTCCAAACAGCTTTAGTAGAATAGCTATGGTTTCTTCTTTAAACGTTTGATAGAATTCCCCTGGGAAGCCATCTGGCACTGGACTTTTGTGTGTCGGGAGGTTTTAGATGACTGCTTCAATTTCCTCCCTGGTTATTGGCCTGTTCAGGTTTTCTATTTCTTCCTGTTCCAGTTTTGGTAGTTTGAGGCTTTCCAGGAATGTGTCCATTTCTTCTAGATTGCCTAATTTATTGGCGTATAGCTGTTCATAATATGTTTTTAAAATCGTTTGTATTTCCTTGGTGTTGGTAGTGATCTCTCCTTTCTCATTCATGATTTTATTAATTTGAGTCTTCTCTCTCTTCTTTTTAATAAGGCTGGCTAATGGTTTATCTATCTTATTAATTCTTTCAAAGAACCAACTCCTGGTTCTGGAGATCTGTTCCACAGTTCTTCTGGTCTCGATTTCGTTGAGTTCTGCTCGAATTTTAATTAAGTCTCTTTTTCTGCTGGGTGTAGGGTCCACCTGCTGTTTTTTCTCTAGCTCCTTTATGTGTAAGGTTAGCTTTTGTATTTGAGTTCTTTCCAGTTTTTGAATGGATGCTTGTATTCCGATGTATTTCCTCCTTAGTACTGCTTTTGCTGCATCCCAAAGATTTTGAACAGTTGTATCTTCATTCTCATTAGTTTCCATGAATCTTTTAAATTCTTCCTTAATTTCCTGGTTGACCCTTTCATCTTTTAGCAGGATGGTCCTTAACCTCCACGTGTTTGAGGTCCTTCCAAACTTCTTGTTGTGATTTAGTTCTAATTTCAAGGCATTATGGTCTGAGTATATGCAGGGGATGATCCCAATCTTTTGTATCAGTTCAGACCCGATTTGTGACTCAGTATGTGGTCTATTCTGGAGAAAGTTCCATGTGCACTTGAGAAGAATGTGTATTCAGTGGAGTTTGGATGTAAAGTTCTGTAGATATCCGTGAAATCTATCTGGTCCAGTGTATCATTTAAAGCTCTCGTTTCTTTGGAGATGTTGTGCTTAGAAGACCTATTGAGGGTAGAAAGAGCTAGATTGAAGTCACCAAGTATAAGTGTATTATTATCTAAGTATTTCTTCACTTTGGTTATTAATTGGTTTAAATATTTGGCAGCTCCCACATTCGGGGCATATATATTGAAGTTTGTTAAGTCCTCTTGTTGGATATATCCTTTAAGTATGAGATAGTGTCCCTCTTCATCTTTCACTACAGTCTTTGGGGTAAATTTTAGTTTATCTGATATAAGGATGGCTACCCCTGCTTTCTTTTGAGGACCATTTGAATGGTAAATGGTTCTCCAACCTTTTATTTTCAGGCTGTAGGTGTCCTTCTGTCTAAAATGAGTCTCTTGTAGACAGTAAATAGATGGGTCCTGCTTTTTTATCCAGTCTGAAACTCTGCGCCTTTTGATGGGGTCATTAAGCCCATTCACATTCAGAGTTACTATTGACAGATATGAGTTTAGTGTCATCATGATATCTATTTTGTCCCTGTTTTTGTGGATTGTTCACTGAACTTCTTCTTAAAGGGGAATTTTAAAGTCCCCCTTAAAATTTCTTGCAGATCTGGTTTGGAGGTCACATATTCTTTCAGTTCCTGCCTGTCTTGGAAGCACTTCTGTCTCCTTCCATTTTGAATGAGAGCCTTGCTGGATAAAGTATTCTTGGTTGCATGTTCTTCTCATTTAGGACCCTGAATATATCCTGCCAGCCCTTTCTGGCCTGCCAGGTCTCTGTGGAGAGGTCTGCTGTTACCCTAATACTCCTCCCCATAAAAGTCAGGGATTTCTTGTCTCTTGCTGCTTTAAGGATCTTCTCTTTTTCTTTGGAATTTGCAAGCTTCACTATTAGATGTCGAGGTGTTGAACGGTTTTATTGATTTTAGGGGGGGATCTCTCTATTTCCTGGATCTGAATGCCTGTTTCCCTTCCCAGATTAGGAAAGTTTTCAGCTATGATTTGTTCAAATACATATTCTGGCCCTCTGTCCCTTTCGGCGCCCTCAGGTACCCCAATTAAACGTAGGTTTTTCTTCCTCAGGCTGTCGTCTATTTCCCTTAATCTAACCTCATGGTCTTTTAATTGTCTGTCTCTTTTTTCCTCAGTTTCTCTCTTTGCCATCAACTTGTCTTCTATGTCACTCACTCGTTCTTCCACCTCGTTAACCCTCATCATTCGGACTTCTAATTTGGATTACATCTCATTCAATTGATTTTTAATTTCTGCCTGATTGGATCTAAATTCTGCAGTCATTAAGTCTCTTGAGTCCTTTATGCTTTTTTCTAGAGCCACCAGTAGCTGTATGATAGTGCTTTTGAATTGGCTTTCTGACATTGAATTGTAATCCAGATTTTGTAACTGTGTGGGAGAGAGGACTGTTTCTGATTCTTTCTTTTGAGGTGAGGTTTTCCTTCTAGTCATTTTGCTCAGTGCAGAATGGCCAAAAACAAGTTGTTTTGGGAAAAGGAGAAAAAGAGAAAGAAGGAAAGAAAAGAGAAAAAGAAAAAAGGAAGAAAAAGAAGAAAAAAGAGAAGAAAAAGAGAAAGAAAAAGAAAGGAAAAAAAGGGTGGCGGAAGCAAACAGAAATCAAGAAAAAAAGAAAAGAAAAGAAAAGAAGAAAAAAGAAAAGAAAAAAAAGAAAAAAGAAAAGAAAAGAAAAAAGAAAAGAAAAGAAAAAAAAGAAAAAAGAAAAGAAAAGAAAAAAGAAATGAAAAGAAAAGAAGAAAAGAAAAGAAAAGAAAAGAAAAGAAAAGAAAGAAAAGAAAAGAAAAGAAATGAAAAGAAAAAAAAACACGGGGGAGTATCTTCTGATTCTGCGTACTTTATGTCCCTTGACTTCCCCTGGAACTTGTCCGTCGATCTGGTCTTCTGGGGGAGGGGCCTGTTGTGCTGATTTTCAGGTGTCAGCACTCGGGGGAACTGCTCTGCCCCCTGCCTGGTGCAGGGCTCAGTGGGAGTTGTTTACCCCGTGAGGCCCCAGGAGGAACAACCATGGTGGCGGCGGCTGCTCTGGAGCCCTGGATTCAGCCCCCACAGGAACCCTGAAGCACTCCGTCTGCAGGGCCTGGAGGCTCCGGGTCGGGGCTGCTGATCTGCTCAGCTCGGGGCAGGAGCGTCCTTGCTGTCCTGGGCCCTCCCAGCCTCTGCCTGTCCCGGGGGGAGGCCGGATCCCAGGCTGTGGCCCTGGCGCCCTGGGCTCCAGGGCCTGCGCTGTTGGATTCGAGCTCCCGGCCGCGCAGCCCCCTCTGCGGAGCCGCCGCCCGAGCCCCTCCGATCTGCTCCGGGGCCCACCGTGCGTGCTGCAGTCTTTTAGGGAGCTCGGCCGCGGGGTATGTTGCACTCTCCTGGGCGCGCAGGTGTCTGTTAGTGTCCCAAGGAGCCCGAGGACATCCCCGCCCTTCCTGGGGTCCTGCTCTAACTCCCTGTGGGCGCCTTTCCACCCGGGAAGGTTGGTGCAGCTCCTGCTTCTCCCGGACGAGCTTTCCTGTCCTGGGGACACTCGCCCTGGCCTCAGCCCGGCTCCTCGCGGGGCCCCTCCCCCTTGGAGGCCTTTTGTTTTTTTATTTCTTTTTCCCGGTCTTCCTACCTTGATAGAAGCATGCACTCTTCTCACTGTAGCATTCCAGCTTTCTCTCTTTAAATCTCAGCCTGAATTCGGAGATTTTCAGGATGATTTGAAGGTTATCTAGGTAATTTGGTGGAGACAGGTGATTTGGGGACCCTACTCTTCAGCCATCTTGCCCCTCCTCCCGCTAGCTAACAATTTAAATCAAGTTTTGATATATAATTTCCATACAATAAAGTTCATCTCTTATATAGTTAAATGAGTCTTGACAAGTGGACACAGTTGTGTAATCAAGAACACATTTTGTTTATCTGCTGATGAACACTTGTGTTGTTCTTAGGCTTTGGCTATTATGATTAAAGCTGTTATGAATATTCATGTATGTCATTTTGTGGACACATATTTTCATTTCCCTTGGGTAAATACTTAAGAGTAAGATTCCTGAGTCAGATGGCAAGAAACAAAGATTGTTTGATTTTATAAGAAACTGCCAAAATATTTTCCAGTGTCTGTACTGTTTTATAATCCCACCAGCAATGTATGAGATTTCTAGTTGCTCCACATTCTCCACCATTAGCTATTGTCAGTCTTCTTAACTTTAGGTATTGTAGTTTGTTAGTGGTAGTATTTCTTTGAGGTTTTAATTTGCATTTCCTTAATGACAAATAACAAGCATTTTTTCACATGTTTATTGGTCATTCAATTCTTCTTTGATGAAATGTGTATTCAAATATTTTTTCTTGTTTTTATTCTGTTGGTGGTCCTAAAATTGTCAACATTCTTTATGTATTGTGAAAACAAGTATTTTATCAGTTTGTGATTTGCAATTATTTTCCCCCAATATGTACCTCATGTTTTTATTTTAACAGTGTCTTTTGAAGAGCAAAGTTTTTTTGTTTAATTGTTTTAATTTTGATGAAGTCTTTAAGTTTCATGCTTTTTGTGCCTGTTGAAAAACAGCCTAAACCAAGGACACAAAAATTTTCTCCTGCTTTCCTCTAGTTTTATGGTTTTAGGTTTTATAAACTTGTTAAATTTTGTATATGATGTAAGGATTAATAATCTTTTTTTTAGGATTGATAATCTTTTTATGTGGATTTACAATTGTTCAACCACTATTTTTGGAAGATTGTCCTTTTCTATTGAATTACTTCACATTTTAAGAAAATATTTAATATATTTAAGAAAATATATATGTTTCTGGCCACTTTTCTGTTCTGTTGATCTGTATGTCCACCCTTTGCCAATATTACACCTTCTTGATTACTGTAGCTTTACTAGTTAACCTATTCAGAACACTTTTGTGACCATTATCATATTTGAGCCTTATAAGCCTCAAACCTAGAATTGTCAAAGATTACTAGTATTAATATCAATTTCACTGATGAGTAAATAGAATCACAGAAAGCTTGATTGGCCTGCTCAAGTTTACCACAGCTATTAGTAGACCTGGCACTAAAATCCTCACAAATCTTAGTATATTGTTCTTTTCCTACCAAACTAACAAAAGTAGTGAAAAGAGACAGTGTCTCAAATCAGTGGTACACAGTGGTACATTAGGAGATATTTTTTGAATAACAGACTCTTACATAAAGGCAGAGAGCTCAACAAACTACTTGAGACAGTAATAATTTTAGTTTCTCCTTGGTACAAAATAATAATCTTTTTAGTTCTCAGTATTTGGCTCTGTGAATGGTTCTTTCAGCATTACTGCATATTCAATTGCTCTTTAGTTGGAGTTAATTGGACTCTGTCCTTAATGCTAATCCAAATGCTAATTAGATTTCACATAGGAGGATTCTTTCCAAAAGGAAACTATTTCTTGAGTTTTATCTTACTGGAATTTATTTGATTTTATTTTTGACCTTGCAAATTGTTTTCTGTTGGTGATTTGCTTAAAAGGTAGCCTTTGAGTAACAGGGTAATTTCCTTCTGTGCTTTACATTCCTTATGCCAAAACGTTATCTTCTGTGCCAATTTCATTGCTTTTTTTAAACCTTTATTGTGCATCAAACATGTATAGTCTTAGGTTTGCATAGGGTAATTGTATTGTTTTATCTTTTCTCCTTCAGAATGAAGAAGTCAGATTCATTGAAAATGAGCTAGAGATTCAAAAGCAAAAATACTTTAAACTCAAGACGTTTGTTAGAAGCTTGATACTGGCTATGAAAGCTGATGATAAGGAACAACAGCAGGTAGGTGCCAGAAGAGAATAGTAAGTTGTAATGTATCATGTTGAAAAATGACTTGATGCTGAGTTCTTAATATTTTTTTTATTTTTATTCTTCATTCTTGCTTGACATCAAGAAAGGATTTGTTACTTTATAACCTTTTTATCACAGTATTTTTAAGAGTAGATTCATATTCAGATATTTGTATGCTGCTTTGTAGAAAATAAAAATAACTGATTAACATACTTTCTTAATTTCAGGCTAGACTTAAGCAGGGAAAAATAATTTTAAAATTTAATTTTAAAGAAATTCTCAAAATGTTTGTAGAGACTGGGCTACCTCAACTGGAGAGGCACAGTTTTGGATTGTGAATAACAGAGGTGAGGAATTTGCCCCTCTTCTGGATTTCAGTTACCCTCCAGATCTCACTAGATTCACAAACATTTGAATACTTTCTATTTCATAATATGTTGCTTATCACTAAAAAATATGCAATTTGTGAAATTCTTTGTGGCCACATTGCATCATTTACTTTTCACAATTTAACTAGAATGTTTGGTTTCTTTGCTTCAAAGATGTCTTTTGTTTGTCACTATGGAGTTTATTTACAAATTCCTTCCAAATTACATATCCTGCCTCATTTTTTCATGTGAAATTTGTATAAAATGTATTAAGCTTGCTTAAAAATTATAAAGTTTTATTAAGTGTTACATTCAATGCTAAATAATACCAAATTTTCCTCTGAGTTGTATACTATAGTGTTGATTTGTTGTTAGAGACATTCAGTAAATAGTATGTCACACAGGTAACCATTAATTTGGAAGCAGCCTTGTAGGTTTTTATTCAGCAAGGAATATCAAGCATACTGAGAAAAAAAATCATCTTCTATATCTAAACAAGACTTGTATCCTCCCAGATATCTCCAGGGAAAAAGTCTTAGCATTCCACAATTCTTCTTTTTTAAAGGAAAAGAATACTCATGAGATTCAATCGAGTATGTACAGTATGTGTCCAGTTTTATAAAGTTTGCTCTCTCCATGCCTCCCACAAATAGATGTTCCAAGACACTTATCTTCAGTTACCTTTGCCCACTTTATTTAAGCATGTTGCTGTATTATGTGAATTATTCATATTCCATGGCATATTGAAAGTGTATTTTTAGGAATGTAAATTATGGATTTTAAATGAATAAAATGACAGTCTTAAACATGGCCCCACCTGTATGTAAATTTGAAATAACTGTAAAATTTAGGTTCAATCATAGAAATAACTTAGAGTGTGGTACTGGCTCCAAAAGTTACAGCATGGTTTTTTAATTCAGAGTTACATGGCTAGCTAACTAGCAGATATGTGTCTTGAAATCTAGGAACAGCACACAGATTGCATTTTGTTTTCAAATTCTAACTTCATCCCTGACTTGGTTCTTTCTCCAAGACCACTAACAAATAAAAGTAACTATTGTATATCTTACTTTTCTCCTTCTCTTATACTTACTTTTCTTCTGATAAAAGACCAATGAACTAAGATATGACAAAACATTGGCCATCAAAAAGGAGAAAGTCATATGAAAATTGTACTGAAAGTAATTGCATATATAATTAGCACCCAAATAGAAACTACTAATTTTTATAGTTGAGATCAGGTATAATAAATGTCTAAATATAGAAGACACCAATAGTAGTTTACAAAAGTTATTAAGGTGATCTAAGTTACTAATTTTTACATTATGAGATACTTAAAGGTTTATTTATGGGAGAAAGCAATTTTTATTCTACCTAGTTAAAAAAAAACATTGTGTGATTGGTTTCTCATTTTTAAAAATCTTAAATTTTTTTTTCCATGAATTTTGGTTTGGGTAAGCTCAGTGAGATGAGTTGTCCACAGCATATTTTTCCCCAATGGAGCAGTCCAGGGTTTAAAAATATTTGGCTCTATCTCATTGAAATATTAGATTACCCAAAAGGATTTTTTTTAATTAATAGCCGTTTTAAATAAAAATAATGTTGCCAACACTGTACTATCATTAGTTATTTTCCTTCTTCCCCTGGCAATTCACGGTGAGATCCCAGCCAGATCAATTGCTTTGCTTTTCTTGAACGTCAATTTATCCACTTTGCAAGGAGGATAAGAATGATTAACATTTTGGAACTTGGCATTCATTTCTCAGGGCTTAGAATAAGTGTTATAAAGACAAATGCCTGGGAATTGCTTTAATCATTTGGGAATATGGCACTAGATCAGACACTGAAGATAGACTAATGAAGAGGATAGAATGAAGATAGACTAACCTATAGTTTAAAAAAATTATGTGTTTTGTATCTATGAAAAAGGCAGCTCTTGTCATAATACATAGATTTCTTTGGTGTGCCAAAGTTGCAATCCAGTAAGATAGTAAAAAGAAATTTGAAGTGGACCTTATGCATCAGTAATGCCCCATGCTGCCTTATATATAGTCAGTCAGCACATGACATGAAATAACAAAATAAATAAATAAATAAATAAATAAATAAATAAATAAATAAATAAAATTTTCTTTTGACTTGAAGGTCTCCCCACTAGCATTTAGAATGTCATTAAGTCCGTTCATTTACTTGGCTTTCTAATACTCTAAGCACATCATCAATGAATGTGAGTTGGAGGACTTTGACTTTTTAAATATGGCTTCTTCACAGTTGCAAAGTGAACTAAATGCAGTGGTGTATTTCTCATAAACCATGATCAGCCACTATGAACAGCCTAGTCAGTTCCATTTTGACTGGGTTAGTGATAAACAACCATTATATAAGAAAACGGCTTTGTGTCCTATGACTGCAACCTAACACCTTAGAAATAATATAGAACCAGTAGATCACTGCTTTGTAAATTCTCCAAATTTCAGCAAGAAGTTCATGAGCTTTAATAGTATAAAATAAATAACAACTGTTCTATCAGATAGGAGTTAGTCTTTCATTATGTAGATTGACAAAAAGGAGAAAGGTTCTAATCTTGTCTCTCTGCTATAAGACAAAAGGTATAAATGTCATTTATTTTAATAAAGTAAATAAAATGTTATCTTATTTCAACAATGGATTTCATAAATTCTCCAATATGCCCTGCCTCTCTGTTCTTTAATTCAGTATGGCAAGCTTGCATTTGTCCCTGTTCCCTTGGTCTTTATTGGTGCTGCACCCAAAGCCCACACTACAATTAATTCTGCAAAAGTACCCAGATATGATATATTATTTTTAATATTGGCAGTGTCAAAATAATCATTTAGTTCACAGTATTTTTTATGGTCCAGTGAGCATTAGCACAGTCAATCACGTAAAACTATTAATTATTTATTCCTCTTGTATGGGTGCATGCTCTACAATTCCAGCTGAAACACTTATACCATGGCAAAGCTTAGTTCATGACTCTTGGCTTATTTTCATTACTCCAATAGAGAAATGAGCAGCCCTCTTAGATACATATTTCCACAACTAGTTTCATTGGTTCAATGGGTTGGTACTTGGCCATCTATAGATAAGGCCATAGCCTAAGAAAAGAAAAAAAAATACTTGGAATTTTCAAGTTGTTAATGTTTAGTTTAAAGTAGAATAACTGAGATTTTTTCCTAATTGATATGTTCTTTCTCCCACTGAAGTACCAATTAATCTTGTGAAAAGTATTTTTCTCCAAAGGACAGCATAAGTGGGCAGGAGTATTTTAATAATGAATATAATTTTAAAGTCCTTTAGCAGTGATCAGTGAACATTTAAAACTAGTATGAGGGACACCTGGGTGGCTCAGCAGTTAAGCTTCTGCCTTCAGCTCAGGGCGTGATCCTGGAGACCCGGGCTCCAGTCCCACATCAGGCTCCCTGCATGGAGCCTGCTTCTCCCTCTCCTTCTGCCTGTGTTTCTGCCTCTCTCTGTCTGTGTCTCTCATGAATGAATGAATGAATGAATGAATGAATGAATGAATAAATAAATAAATTTAAAAAAATTAGTATGAAAATCACTTTTCTCAAATACTTCAAAGCACTTGGTTCAAAATAGTTGCTCATTTCCCTCCTGATTTCCCTTTGTCTAGGGTTTCACTCTATATAAACCACAATCTCAAGATCCAGTATTTTGTTACTTCCTTAATAGTGTATGAAGAGTTTTGCTTTATGTAAGGTATTGTATAAGGTCCTGAAGAAAAATGTTTCATTCTTTAAGTACATGAAAATAAATTGACAAGAGAGAACACTTATTAACATAAAATTGGGGGAAAAAAACTTGCCCACATACTAATTCTAAAAAATTGATTTTTCTGACTCAGGCACTGCTGTCAGATTTACCTCCTGAATTAGAAGAGATGGATTTCAATCATGCCTCACCGGAGCCTGATGATACCTCATTCAGTGTGTCTTCTTTATCTGAGAAAAATGCCTCAGACAGTTTGTGATTTGAGGGGGATATGTAATACAGCCTTTTGGCTGCCTAACAGGTGTACATTTCAAGATAACTTCATTCTGTTGCCTCAAAATTCTTCAGTTGGAAAAACATATTGTTGAAACTTACATGTTCTGTGAAGAATGGACAAGATATAATGGCTACAGTGCAAAAATGTATGTGAAATTTAAAAGCAGCATTTTTTCCAAACTGACAAAAATCTGGGGAAAAGTGTATTTAATTTTTAGCAGTTTATCTATGAAATGCATAATACCTAATTTCTGAAAGATTTTGTGTGGTTTTTAGAAGAATCTTAGTTTTAGTAATAGTTTTCACCAGAGACACAAAAATAAAGGTATTTCAACATTGCTTATCAAGTTACTAAAGTTTGGTTAGTTTTGTTTTGTAGCCATTACATCTTTCTTCTCTCTCCTTTCCTATCATCCACATATACTTTTACTCAGGAAAGTGGACTAAAATTTGAAAACAAAACTTTAAAAATGATTTTACTTGGATGAGTCCTGGGATTTATTTTCCAATTCCTATGAGAATTTGACTTAAGCTAATGATTGAAAATTGAAGTGATTACTGGTATATATGTGTAAATTGTTGGTATTCTTCTTCTGTTTTCTAACCCAAATATCTGGGGGTAGGGGGAAGCACTATGGAAAAGTAATTAACCAACATGAAGTCAAATAAATTCAGTGTACAGAAACAAAATGTTGTAAAACATTAGTCTTAATGAGGATTTTTCATTGCTGTAAATGAAAAATATTGATAAACTTACCTTTTACTAGTAAATTTGTGTAACTGAGTTAGATGAAATGTTGCACAAATATTACACATTTATATTTGTTTCAATTCTTGCATTTTATGAAACAGGAAGTCAAGGTGAGGCAGAGTCTTCTTTTTTAATCTAGTCACTCAGCTTTGCCACAAAATTTACCTCATTCTCATGTGAGGCTTGTACAGAGCCATCAGCCAAGGATAATATCCAAAATGAGTTATACACTACTATGAATGTAACTCACAATCCTCTGAATTTCCTGGACGTTATTCAGTGAGTACACTCCTAAAATGGGCATGTTACCCAGTTGTTCTATGAGTAGGTACCAGATGGCTACACACTGTAGAAAATTTTTGCAGACTGTTTCTTCTGGGGCACCAGATGGTATTAACAAGACCCATAGAAAGGTAAATGCCAGTTTCTCAGTTTCTCCCTAAGCACACAGAATCATCTATTTGTGAATTGGCTGTGTGGAATTGTGTTGCGTGGTTAATTTACTATTTATTCCTAAAAGATTAATCAAGTAGCTAGATTTTTTTTTAGAGAGAGGGAGAGAGAGAGATGAGGAGGGGCAGTGGGAGAGGGAGAGAGATAATCTTAAGCAGGCTCCATCTCCAGCATGGCTCCCTACTAGGGCTCAATCTTACAACCCTGAGATCATGACCTGAGAAGAAATCAAGACTCAGATACTTAACTGACTGAGCCACCCAGGTGCCCCAACTACGTGGTTCTTTTCGCCAAGTTTCTATGTCACATATTTTTGTAATTTGCAAGTAAAATCAGTTTTGATCTTGGAATTTACAGATACCAATTTATGAATGCAGAAAAGCAGTCATAAATGCTCGAATTCATTCAGTGAATATTTTTGAACTTGAAATGTCCCCTCCGCACATGTGTAAATAGTTAAGGTTCGTTGATAATCCTTCATTTTGTTAGCTATTGTTTATTATTGTTGCCATGCTACTGCTATGGTTCTTTTGTTAACAAAAATATTTCAATGGTTAGTTATGACCCCTTTTAGCTGAACGCCATATGGTTCTTTTCAAATAACGTTTAGTACTCCTTGCTGACAAGTAAAATTCCATTCAGAAAAAGAGTGCTAAGTAAAAGGATCTCAGACACTAAGATTAAATTTATAAGCCACACCAATTCCTCCATGAGCTAGAGTCCCTACTATATACAGCAAATGTAGAAACCATTTCTTAAGATAGAATGAACAAATTTCAGGCTTTCAAGTCTCTCTTAGGCGCTTCCTTCCTATCCATTGAATCTATCTTTAAACTCTAATTTCTTCTGCTTTAATTTAAGTTCTTTCTCATTCTGTTCTTATCACCAAGTAAGGATAGATAATTATCTCCTACATCTTTCAACTTTATGGACTATATTTGTCACATCTCAGCAACTAGTCACCAAATCAAAAACTATTCATTGGGCTTCTGCTATAGGGGCATTGGATTTCTACTCCTCAGCAAGCCATAAACTTCAAAATGAATTATGTCTTTTCACTTTTTCAGGGATAACAATAAAAAATTATTAAGTAGAAATTTTAATAGATTTAAAGGTTCCGTTAGGTGTGATTCCTATAAAAAATCCTCATGTATAATTTTGAAAAGAAGCATAGATGATTCCTTTATTCCTATTTAAAGTTTCATTAAAATAGAAACAATATACTTAGGAATCCTTTTGTTTTGGTATTTGTGTTTCAGCACCAGAATTTTCTTTTATTATCATTAAAATTAAAGCATTTTATAAATGACATTTGGTTGTTCTGTACCAGGAACCAAAGGAAATAGCTGTATCTAGAGAAAAAAAATCATAATTGACAAAATGAAATTAACCATTGCAGAGATTTTAAAAGATGTCAAAGCCAAGTATTAAAATTTTATTATGAAGAAATTATATTTTTGTACATATAGGTTGAAATTTTTTGAGACATCTTAAAGCAGAAAAAATATCAGTTTCACTGCTTTTGTGACATCTTCACAAAAGGGGAAGAAAAACAACTAGTGTTTCTTTCTTTAGGGCTTTGACACGTTAAAACAAGCCATACTATGTGAAGCATCTCTCACAAAGACAGATATCAAGGTGAAAAAGGTTTTCTTTCCCTTTTCACTGCATTTTGATGTCTGCTTTCAGCTAGGGATAGCCAGTTTCTAAGTAACAAATGTTTATCTAAGGGCACTTACCTTAAAATGTGTATTAAAAATAACCTGAAGGTACCCTCCTCATTCCACCCAAGCTAATGTTAGTCACAAGAAAATGAGAACTGCAGTTATCCTGGAAAATAGGAAACTTAGCACATGCAAGGAAAATGTTAAAAAGAAAATTGGTCTTTTTGGAGGGCACCTGGGTGGCTCAGTTGGTTAAGCAACTGCCTTTGGCTCAGGTCATGATCTTAGGGTCCTGGGATGGAGCCCAGCATTGGGCTTCCTGCTCAGCAGAGGTCTGCTTCTCCCTTTGCCCCTCTCCCACTTGCTGTCTCTTTCTCTCTCTATAGTGAATAAACGTTTAAGAAAAAGAAAATTAATCTTTTCATGGAAATGGGATATTTTGTTATAAGGTCAGGTATCCACATTAGGACTTCTATGCTACCATTGTAATAATGATAAAATGTTATTGTTGAAGAAGAAAAAGCTACAAACCAATCACATCTTGTGCTCTCTATACTACCAGACTTCAAGAAATGTTGGAGAGGCCATTTCCCCAAAGGAAGCAGCATCTATTTTAAGACACTTCCATATTCAGCCATTTTAAGTTTGTAGGAGAAAACGTAAGTGGTGTATTTAAAAGAATTCTAGGCTCTAAATTATACTTTATTGCTTTATGTTTTGGAGGAGGGGACAGTCAGCCCATTTCCAAGGAATAATTCCCCCCCCTTAGCCTGATGGTTCATTATTATTTTCTAGGAGAAATTCTGAGAAAATTTAAATTCTGCCCTTCTCCCACATTATAGTAATGGTATACAAGGAATATTGTCTATTTTAAAAAATATATTAGATTTTCATTCAGGTCCTCAAAGTGACATATTCTGTCAAATTACCTTTTTAAGGGAACCATCAGTGCTATAGTGTCTAAAAGATGAATTAATGTTTATCTTTGAAGTTGGTGTTATCCTTGGCAGACAACACTATCATACTCATCCTATCAAGCTATGCTCTGTGATGATATAAGGGAGGATCCTGATAATTTGGGAGACTACAGTTAGCATATCGCCCCAAACAAACCATTATTAAGAACAGATTTGCTAAGAGGGAAAAAGAATAAAATAATATTTTCATGAAAATACAATTGATTGCTCCGTTAAAGTTTATACTGAGTATATATTGCTCTGAATTGAAATTTTATTTTGTATTAACTTGTTAAGTAATTCCTTTAAGTGATCCTGCATCCCATTTTACTGATACTACCTCTGAAATATATTACCACCTTAAAAGCACATCACTGTAATGTGATTTTTGTAGGGTTTTTATTTAAACTTTTATAGAGGCAATAAATGATTTCCAACTAATAGACATCTATTTCTTTCTTTTAATGTTTATTTTTCTTTCTAAGTCTTTGTGGTTTTGTTTTGTTTTGGAGAGAGAGAGAGAGAGAGAGAGAGAGAGCAAGAGTCGGGGAAGGAGGGACAGAGGAAGAAGGAGAATCTTAAGAAAGCTACACATTTAGTGGGGAATCCAATATTGGGCTCTATCTCATGACCCTGAGCTTAAACCAAGAGTCAGACACTTAAACAACTGAGCCACCCAGATGCTCCATAAGTCTTTTTGTTTTAAAAATGGTTCTTTTCAGTAGAGGAGTGAAAATATCAGTGAGGGTGACAAAACATGAGAGACACCTAACTCTGGGAAATGAACAGGGGGTAGTGGAAGGGGAGGTGGACGGGAGGTTGGAGTGACTGGGTGATGGGCACTGAGGGGGGCACTTGGCGGGATGAGCACTGGGTGTTATGCTATATGTTGGCAAATTGAACTCCAATAAAAATTTTTTAAAAAGATTAATACTAAATTTGAGCTGGGTGTAATAAAAAAAAATGAGTAAATAAATAAAAAAAGAATGGTTCCTTTCAGAAAGGAGGGGAAAAATTAGAGAGGGAGACAAACCATGAGAGACTCCTAACTCTGGGAAACAAAAGGTTGCAGAGGGGAAGTGGGGGGGGGTAACTGGGATGGACAATGAGGAGGGCACTTGATGGGATAAGCATTGAGTGTTATATTATATGTTGGCAAATTGGATTTAAATGTAAAAAATGTAAAAAAACAACTTTCCACTTGGCTTTGAAAAAAATTGTTCCTTTTATAAGGATAGTATTTTCCTCCCCAAAATAAATTTCTGATTAAAAAAACCCAAAATACAAAGAATAATAAGGCACTGGTGGTCAGAGAAAGGGGAACTTGTAATGTTCAAGTGGAAATTTGGTTGACTTCCAAGCTGCCACATATGTCATTTTTAATTGACTTTACTTAAAAAAATAATTACTGTAATATCAATGTAATAGAGTGAATATTCTATAATAGATAACAGATTTGTCCAGGATAGGATATTTAAATGGTAAAACCAGCAAGTAAATTGCCACAGCATAAACAAAGAATGTTATTTTCAGAAAGGGAGACAGAACGTAAAGACTGCTAACTCTGGGAAACGAACTAGGGGTGGTAGAAGGGGAGGAGGGCAGGGGGTGGGAGTGAATGGGTGACGGGCACTGGGGGTTATTCTGTATGTTAGTAAATTGAACACCAATAAAAAATAATTTTTTTTAAATTTTTATTTATTTATGATAGTCACAGAGAGAGAGAGAGAGAGGCAGAGACACAGGCAGAGGGAGAAGCAGGCTCCATGCACCGGGAGCCCGACGTGGGATTCGATCCTGGGTCTCCAGGATCGCGCCCTGGGCCAAAGGCAGGCGCCAAACCGCTGCGCCACCCAGGGATCCCAATAAAAAATAAATTTAAAAAAATCCATTAAAAAAAAGAATGTTATTTTCATAGCAAAATTTTCAAAGTGACGGTGTTGCATCTAACTTTTGCTTTCTTTGACATCAGTAGAGCATGCTTTTAATTTGGGTAGAATATGCCCATGTCTTTTTTTTTTTTCAAAATCTTAAATCAATTAAACTATTCATGTTACCTAACTAATGGGAGAGGACAGGGGATGAGTTTCAAAAAGCACATCAGCAGTTTTCCTTCCCAGTTGATAAATTTTCAAGAGTGTTGCAAGGAGAAAAATCACATACAAACAAGAGCTTCAAATGACCCCTCTTTCTCAGCCTGCAAAAACATTGAGTTAAGGTGGTGAAATCCTTTGATTTTACAAAAATGAATGGGAATTATTATAAATCTATTTAAGGTACAAGTTAATGGATGAGCATGCCCCTAGGATTGAATAATGTTTTTCACAACCTTTTATACTAGTTTTTTACATTTCTTATGTGTATTATATTACAAAGTAATATATGTTCCTTTTAGACATTCTAGAAAATGTAAATAGTATAAAAAAGACAAACACTTGTAACCCACAAATCATTGATAACATCTTAGTATATTTCATTCCGGTCATTTCTTCTGCATATTACATATATTCAGCAAAATTCGGATTATACTGAATATGTTTTTTCATTTCCTGCTGTTTTTATTTTTTTTTTAAAAAAGATTGTACCTATTTATTCATGAGAGACACAGAGAGAGAGAGAGAGAGAGGCAGAGACACAGGCAGAGAGAGAAGCAGACTCCATACAGGGAGCCCGATGTGGGACTCGATCCCAGAACTCCAGGATAACCTCCTGGGCCAAAAGCAGGCGCTAATCTGCTGAGCTACCCAGGGATTCCCCAAGATTTTCTTAATTATGTATTGATAGCATTCCTATGTAATCATTCTCCACCAAGGAATTTTACATTTGTACTTAAAGGGAGAATTTTAAAAATTTATATCAGAAAAAAAACACAAAAATTTCATCAATAACAATGCATCTGTTCTAGAGAACTAATAAGTAGCTGCTTTACATAAGAACCATACTTCCTATTCTATATTGAAAACATATAATGTTATTTTTTTAAATTTTTTATTGGAGTTCAATATGCCAACATTTAGCATAACACCGGTACTCATCCTGCCAACTGCCCCCCCTCAGTGCCCATCACTCAGTCACCCCATACCCCCACCCACCTCCACTTCACTACCCCTTGATAATTTCCCAGAGTTAGGTGTCTCTCATGTTTTGTCACCCTCACTGATATTTTCACTCATTTTCTCTCCTTTCCCTTTATTCTCTTTCACTATGTTTTATATTCCCCAAATGAATGAGACCATATACTGTTTGTCCTTCTCTGATTGACTTATTTCATTCAGCATAATACCCTCCAGTTCCATCCACCTCAAAGCAAATGGTGGGTTTTTGTCATTTCTAATGGCTGAGTAATATTCCATTGAATACATATACCACACCTTCTTTATCCATTCATCTTTCGATGGACACTGAGGCTCCTTCCACAGTTTGGCTATTGTGGACATTGCTGCTAGAAACATCGGGGTGCAGCTGTCCCAGCATTTCACTGCATCTGTATCTTTGGGGTAAATCCCCAGTAGTGCAATTGCTGGGTCGTAGGGTAAATCTATTTTTAACTCTGAGGAACCTCCACACAGTTCTCCATAGTGGCTGCACCAGTTCACGTTCCACCTACAGTACAAGAGGGTTCCCCTTTCTCCACATCCTCTCCAACATTTGCTGTTTCCTGCCTTGTGAATTTTCCCCATTCTCACTGGTGTGAGGTGGTATCTCATTGTGGTTTTGATTTGTATTTCCCTGATGGCCAGTGATGCGGAGCATTTTCTCATGTGCATGTTGGCCATGTCTATGTCTTCCTCTGTGAGATTTCTGTTTGCGTCTTTTGCCCATTTCATGATTGGATTGTTTGTTTCTTTGATGTTGAGTTTCATAAGTTCTTTAGAGATCTTGGATACTAGCCCTTTATCTGATAGGTCATTTGCAAATATCTTCTCCCATTCTGTAGGTTCTCTATGAGTTTGGTTGACTGTTTCGTTTCTTGTGCAAAAGCTTCTGATCTTGATGAAGTCCCAAGAGTTCATTTTTGCTTTTGTTTCTCTTGGTTTCATGGATGTATCTTGCAAGAAGTTACTGTGGCCAAGTTCAAAAAGGTTGTGGCCTGTGTTCTCCTCTAGGATTTTGATGGAATCTTGTCTCACATTTAGATCTTTCATCCATTTTGAGTTTATCTTTGTGTATGGTGTAAGAGAATGGTCCAGTTACATTCTTCTGCATGTGGATGTCCAATATCCCAACACCATTTATTGAAGAGACTGTCTTTCTTCCAGTGGATAGTCTTTCCTGCTTTGTCGAATACAGTTCACCATAAAGTTGAGGGTCCACTTCTGGGTTCTCTACTCTGTTCCATTGATCAATGTGTCTGTTTTTGTGCCAGTACCACACTGTCTTGATGACCACAGCTTTGTAATACAACCTGAAATCTGGCATTGTGATGCCCCCAGCAACGGTTTTCTTTTTTCATATTCCCCTGGCTATTCGTGGTCTTTTCTGATTCCACACAAATCTTAAAATGACTTGTTCTAACTCTCTGAAGAAAGTCCATGGTATTTTGATAGGGATTGCATTAAACGTGTAAATTGCCCTGGGTAGCATTGATATTTTTACAATATTAATTCTGCCAATCCATGAGCGTGGAATATTTTTCCATCTCTTTGTGTCTTCCTCAATTCTTTCAGAAGTGTTCTGTAGTTTTTAGGGTATAGATCCTTTACCTCTTTTTTTTAATAAATTTATTTTTTATTGGTGTTCAATTTGCCAACATATAGAATAACACCCAGTGTTCATCCCATCAAGTGCCCTCCTCAGTGCCCTTCATCCAGTCTCCCCCATCCTCAGCGCACCTCCCCTTCTACCACCCCTAGCTCGTTTCCCAGGGTTAGGAGTCTCTCATGTTCTGTCTCCCTTTCTGATATTTCCCACTCATTTTTCTCCTTTCCCCTTTACTCCCTTTCACTATTTTTTATATTCCCCAAAACAATGAGACCATATAATGTTTGTCCTTCTCTTATTGACTTATTTCATTAAGCATAATACCCTCCAGTTCCATCCACCTCAAAGCAAATGGTGGGTTTTTGTCATTTCTAATGGCTGAGTAATATACCATTGTATACATAAACCACATATTCTTTAACCATTCATCTTTCGAAGGACACCAAGGCTATTTCCACAGTTTGGCTATTGTGGACATTGCTGCTATAAACATCGGGGTGCAGGTGTCCCGGTGTTTCACTGCATCTGTATCTTTGGGGAAAATTCCCAGCAGTGCAATTGCTGAGTCATAGTGCAGATCTATTTTTAACTCTTTGAGGAACCTCCACACAGTTTTCCTATTCTTTGGAACAGCTTTAGTAGAACAGATATTATCTCTTCTTTTAACGTTTGAGACAATTCCCCAGGGAAGCCATCTGGCCCTGAACTTTTGTGTCTTGGGATGTTTTTGATGACTGCTTCAATTTCCTCCCTGATACTGGCCTGTTAAGGTGTTCTATTTCTTCCAGTTCTAGTTTTGGTAGTTTGTGGTTTTCCAGAATGCGTCCATTTCTTCTAGATTGCCTAATATATTGGCGTATAGTTGCACATAATGTGTTTTTAAAATTGTATTTCCTTGGTGTTGGTGGTGATCTCCCTTTCTCATTCATGATTTTATTAATTTGAGTCTTCTCTCTCTTCTTTTTAATAAGGCTGGCTAATGGTTTATCTACCTTATTAATTCTTTCAAAGAACCAACTCCTGGTTTTGTTGATCTGTTCCACAGTTCTTCTGGTCTCTATTTCATTGAGTTCTGCTCGAATCTTCATTAACTCCTTTCTTCTGCTGGGTGTAGGATCTGTTTGCTGTTTTTTTCTCCAGCTCCTTTAGGTGCAAGGTTAGCTTTTATATTTGAGTTCTTTCCAGTTTTTGGAGGGATGCTTGTATTGCAATGTATTTCCCCCTCAGGACTGCTTTTGCTGTATCCCAAAGATTTTGAACGGTTGTATATTTATTCTCATTAGTTTCCATGAATCTTCTTAATTCTTCTCTAAATTCCTGGTTGACCCTTTCATCTTTTAGCAGGATGGTTCTTAATCTCCACATGCTTGAAATCCTTCCAAACTTCTTGTGATTTAGTTCTAATTTCAAAGCATTATGGTCTGAAAATATGCAGAGGATGATCCCAATCTTTTGGTATTGGTTAATACCTGCTTTGTGACCCAGTATGTGGTCTATTCTGGAGAAAGTTCCATGTGCACTTAAGAAGAATGTGTATTCAGTTGCGTTTTGATGTAAACTTCTGTAAATATCTGTGAAATCCATCTGGTCCAGTGTATCATTTAAAGCTCTCGTTTCTTTGGAGATGTTCTGCTTAGAATACCTGTCGATTGTAGAAAGTGCTACATTCAAGTCACCAAGTATAAGTGTATTATTATCTAAGTATGTCTTAACTTTGGTTATTAATTGATATACATGGCAGCTCCCACATTCGGGGCATAAATATTGATGATTGTTAGGTCCTCGTGTTGGATAGACCCTTTAACTATGATACTATGATATAGTGTCCCTCTTCATCTCTTACTACCGTCTTTGGGATAAACTTTAGTTTATCTGATATAAGGATGGCTACCCCTGGTTTCTTTTTGGGCCATTTGAATGGTACATAGTTCTCCAATCTTTTTTTTTTCAGGCTGTAGGTGTCCTTATGTCTAACATGAGTCTCTTGTAGACAGCAAATAGATGGGTCTTGTTTTTTTATCCAGTCTGAAACCCTGCGCCTTTTGATGGGGTTATGAAGCCCATTCACTTTCAGAGTTACTCTTGAAAGATATGAATTTAGTGTCATCATGATACCTATTCAGTCCCTTATTTTGTGGATTGTTTCCTTGGACTTCCTCTTTCTTTTACAGAGTCCCCCTTAATATTTCTTGGAGAACTGGTTTGGAGGTCACATATTCTTCCAGTTTCTGCCTATCTTGGAAGCTCTTTATCTCTCCATCTATTCTGAATGAGAGCCTTGCTGGATAAAGTATTCTTGGATGCATGTTCTTCTCCTTTAGGACCCTGGATATATCCTGCCATCCCTTTCTGGCCTGCCAGGTCTCTGTGGAGGTCTGCTGTTAATTTAGTATTTCTCCCCATAAATGTTAGAGATTTCTTGTCTCTTGCTGCTTTAAGGATCTTCTCTTTATCTTTGGAATTTGCAAGCTTCACTATTAAATGTCGAGGTGTTGAGTGGTTTTTATTGATTTTAGGCAGGGATCTCTCTATTTCCTGGATCTGAATGCCTGTTTCCCTTCCCAGATTAGGAAAGTTTTCAGCTGTTTTGTTCAAATACATATTCTTGCCCTCTGTCCCTTTCGGCACCCTCGGGAACCCCAATTAAACATAGATTTTTCCTCTGAGGCTGTCATTTATTTCCCTTAACCTATCCTCATGATCTTTTAATTGTTTTCCTCTTTTTTCCCCATTTTCCCCTTTGCTATCAACTTGTCTTCTATGTCACTCACTCATTCTTCTTCCTCATTAACCCTCGTTTTTTGGACCTCTAGTTTGGATTGCATCTCATTCTATTGATTTTTAATTTCTGCCTGATTAGATCTAAATTCTGCAGTCATGAAGTCTCTTGAGTCCTTTATGCTTTTTTCTAGAGCTACCAGTAGCTTTATAATAGTGCTTCTGAATTTGCTTTCTATCATCGAATTGTAATCCAAATTTTATAATTCTGTGGGAGAGAGGACTGTTTCTGTTTCTTTATTTTGAGGTCAGGTTTTCCTTCCAGTCATTTTGCTCAGTGCAGAGTGGCCAAAAACAGTTGTAATGGGAAAAGGAGAAAAAGACGAGAAATAAGAAAAGAAAACGATAAAAAGAAGAAAAAAAAGAAGAGAAAAAAATGGGGGGATGCAAACAGAAAACAAGGGTGAGTATCCTCTGATTCTATATACTGTAAATCCCTCGATTTCCCCTGGAACCTTCCAGTGCTTCTTGGTCAAGAACTTGCTTTTCCCCTAAGTGGTCTTCTGGGGGAGGGGCCTGCTGTGCTGATTCTCAGGTGTGAGCACTTGGGGGAGCTGCTCAGCCCCCTGCCTGGTGCAGGGCTCAGTGGGAGTTTTTTATTCTGTGAGGCCCCAGGAGGAACAACAGTGGTGGCAGCCAGCTCTCCAGCCCTGTAGTCAGCACCAGCACTAACTACCACAGCTCTCAGTCTGCAGGGGCCTGGATGCTCCGGGGGTGGGGCCGCCGATCTGCACAGCTCGGAGCCGCCAAGCGGCAGGAGAATCCTTGCTGTCCGGTGCCCTCCCGGCCTCTGCCTGTCCCAGAAGGAGCGCTGGATGTTGGGCTATGTCCCCAGTTGCCCTGGGCTCTGAGTCCTGCGCTGCTGGATTTGCGCTCCCGGGCCGCTCCCTCCATGTGGAGCCGCGGCCTGAGCAGCCACCTGAGCTGCTCCCGGGGCCCAGCCGCGGGCACACTGCAGCCCTTTAGGGAGCTCGGCCGTGGTTTGTGGCGCGCTCTCCCCCGGGGGCGCAGGTGCTCTGTTAGTGCCCCTGGGAGCCTGAGGGCATCCCTGCCCCTCCTGGGATCCTGCACGAACTCTCTGCCAGCGCCTTTCCATCTGGGAAGATTGATAAAGCTCCTGCTTCTCCGGGAGGGGGCTTTCCTGTCCTGGAGGCAGTCTCCATATGGCCTTAGCCCACTCCTCATGGGGCCCCTCCCCCTGGATGCTTTTTTTTTCTTTATTTTTTTTCTGTCTTCCTATCTTGATAGAAAAGCGAACTCTTCTCACTGTAGCATTCCAGGTGTTCACTCTTTAAATCTCAGGCCGAATTCGTAGGTTTTCAGGATGCTTTGAAAGTTATCTAGGGATCCCTGGGTGGCGCAGTGGTTTAGCGCCTGCCTTTGGCCCAGGGCGCGATCCTGGAGACCCGGGATCGAATCCCACGTCGGGCTCCCGGTGCATGGAGCTTGCTTCTCCCTCTGCCTATGTCTCTGCCTCTCTCTCTCTCTCTGTGTGTGACTATCATAAAAATAAAAAAAATTTTAAAAAAAGAAAGTTATCTAGGTAATTTGGTGGGGACAGGTGACTTGGGGACCCTACTCTTCTGCCATCTTGCCCCTCCTCCCCTCAATAATTACTTTAAATGTAATTGGACTATATGTTCCAATCAAAAGAATTTTGGGTGACTAAATGGATTAAACTGTAACATCTACTTATTCGTGGCCTACAAGAGACTTTATTTTTTAAAAGATTTTTAATTTATTTATTCAGAGAGAGAGAGAGACAGGCAGAGACACAGGCCGAGGGAGAAGCAGGCTCCTTGCAGGGAGCCTGAGGTGGGACTCGATCCTGGGTGTCCAGGATCACACCCGGTGCTGCAGGTGGCACTAAACTGCTGCGCCACTGGGACTGCCCTAGAGACTTAATTTAAACCTAAAGACACATATAGATTGAAAGTGAAGGGATGGAAAAATATTATCATCCAAATGGAAGAGGAAAAACAGCTATTGTAACAATATTATTTCAAAATAAAAAAGGGTTTGCAACAAGAGACAAAGAAGTGTACTACATAGTGGAAAAAAGGAATAATCCAACAATAGTAAATAACAATTTTAAATATTTGTGCAGCATTTAGGGAGCATCTTAATACATACAGCAACATTAACAGACATAAAGGAAGAAATTCACAGGGATATAATAAATAAGGGACTTAAACACCCCACTTACTTCAAGGGAAAGTCATCCAGACACAAAATCAACAAAGAACCAGTATGGTTTGAATAATACATTCTTTTAAAAAAAAAAAAAAGCAGAAACGTTCTTTTAAAGTGTACATGGCACATTCTCCAGGACAGATCATATGTCCAGTCACAAATTAACCTTCAGGAAACTCAAGAAAATTGTAATCATAGCATGTACCTTTTCCACTCACAACTTTATGACACTAATCAATCACAAGAAAAAAATCTGGTAAGAATACAAATACATGAAGAAAAAATAACATACTACTAAACAATGACTAGGTTATCCAAGTTATTACAGAGGAAATCAAAATATATAGACACAAAAGAAAGTGAATATGCAATGGTCCAAAATCACTGGGATGAAGCAAAACCTCTTCAAGAGGGAAATTTATGGCAATCAGACCTACCCAAGAAAGCAAGAAAAATTGTAAATAAAATCCTAATCTTACAGCTAAAGGAGCCATACAAATCACAAAGCTGTAAAAGGAAAGGCATAATAATTATTAGAATAGAAATAAATGAAATAGAGACCAAACCACAACCACAAAAGCAACAACAACAGAAAAAATCAATGAAAGAAGGAGATGGTTCTTTGAAAAGATCAACAAAATTGATAAACTTTTAGATTCAAAAAGAAGAAAAATAATGGTACTCAAAAATTAAATAAAAAATTGAGGAGAAATAACAACTGATGGGAGAAAAATAAAAAAGGATTATGAGACCATTATGAAGCATTATATGACACCAAATTGGACAACCTAGAAGAAATGAATACATTCCTAGAAACATATAACCTTCCAAAACTGAATCTGGAAAAAACAGAAAATTTAAACATACTAATTACTAGCAATGAAATTGAATTAGTAATAAAAAATCTTCTAATAAACAAGTATAGGACTAGATGGATTCCCATGAATTCTACCAAACATTTAAAGAAGTGTTAATAGCTATTCTTCTCAAACAATTCCAAAAAATAGAGAGGAAGGACATCACCCAGAACTATGTCTACAAGACAAGATTTACACTAATACCAAAACCGGATTAAGACACAAGAAAAAAATTCTAAAACTATAAGATAGTATCTCTGATGAAAATTGATGCAAAAAATGATCAACAAAATATTAGCACACAGCGTCTAACAATACATTAAAAAATTACCTATCACAGGGACACCTGGGTGGCTCAGTCATTAAAGCATCTGACTCTTGGTTTTGGCATAGGTAATGATCTCAGGGCCCTGAGATCGGGTCCTGAGATCAAGCCCTGCATCAGGCTCCACCCTCAACAGGGAGTCTGCTTGGGATTCTTTCTCTCCCTCTCCCTCTGCCCTCCTTCTCTCACACATGCACATCTTCTCTCTCTCTCTCTCTCTCTCTCTCTCTCTCTCTCTCTCTCAAAATAAACAAGTAAATTTTAGAAAAATTCACTCATCACAAAGGGGCATTTATTCCAGGGATGCAAGCATTGATCAATATTCATAAATCAGTCAATGTGTCACCTTAACAAGAGAATGGACAAAAAGTATATGATTATTTCAATAGATGCAATAAAAGCATTTGAAAAACTTAAGATCAATTCATGATAAAAACTCTATAAAGTAGATATAGAGGAAGCACAAGTCAACATAAGAATGGCTGTATATAAAAATCACATGGCTAGCATCATAATGCTAAAAAAATTGAAAGCTTTTTCTCTAAGATGAGGAACAAGACAAAGATTTCCACTGTCAACACTTTATTCAACATAGTACTGGAAATTGTAGCCACAGGAATTAGATAAAAAAAGAATTGAAAAGCATCCAAATTGGTAAGGAAGAAATAAATCTTTCACTATTTATAGAAGACATGAAACCACATATAGAAACCCCCAAGGATGGAGACTTAAGATGGTAGAGTAGTGCGAGGACCTTATGCTTGCATTGTCCCTCAAACAAAGCTTAGATAAATATGAAATCATTCTGAACACCCAGGAAATCCATCTGAAGACTGAGAACATACTGTACAACTAGAGGAAGAAAAAAGGCTGTATTGTGGAAGAGAGGAGGCACAGAGCCCTGATTTAGGGAGAAAGGAATCACTGTTGCTATGGAGGAAAGACAGCCCCAATCAGGGAGTGAGAAAGAGAGTGAGCAAGCAGGGTGAAACGCATTGCATAAGAAAAACAATTTCCTAAACAATTTACTGGGAAAACAAGAGGGGTAGATTATTGCAAGTTTTCACAGTCAGAGGAGCTCACAGTCTGAAGTCTTAGAGTCTGCAAATTGCTGGGGTGGAGCCTGGCAGGTGGATTTCCACGGGTGCTCTGTGGAGAAGGAGGGCAGTGACTGTTGGGGATTTACCCCAAAGATACAAATGCAATGAAACGCCGGGACACCTGCACCCCGATGTTTATAGCAGCAATGGCCACGATAGCCAAACTGTGGAAGGAGCCTCGGTGTCCAACGAAAGATGAATGGATAAAGAAGATGTGGTTTATGTATACAATGGAATATTACTCAGCTATTAGAAATGACAAATACCCACCATTTGCTTCAACGTGGATGGAACTGGAGGGTATTATGCTGAGTGAAGTAAGTCAGTCGGAGAAGGACAAACATTATATGTTCTCATTCATTTGGGGAATATAAATAATAGTGAAAGGGAAAATAAGGGAAGGGAGAAGAAATGTGTGGGAAATATCAGAAAGGGAGACAGAACGTAAAGACTGCTAACTCTGGGAAACGAACTAGGGGTGGTAGAAGGGGAGGAGGGCGGGGGGTGGGAGTGAATGGGTGACGGGCACTGGGTGTTATTCTGTATGTTAGTAAATTGAACACCAATAAAAAAAAAAAAGAAGGAGGGCAGTGGCCTAGGAGCCCACAGCATGGTCTGAGAGTGCCCTAGATCACAGTGGGAGAGATAGTACCCCATCTTGGAGTACCTTTAGGAAAAGTGACACTGCCTATACAAGGACAAAAGAGCTGGTGGGTGCTATTGAGCTGCCCTGTTCATTAGCATAGGAACAGAGGTACCTGTTTAAGGCAGCTAACCTGCCCATGGGCTTTTTGCCTCACTTTACAATAAACTCCAAGCCTCTGCACATTCTTATGACTGCTCTTCTGGGACAAACTTGCACAGCCACATCTAAAGGACACCTTCAGCATGGATGGGTCCACACCATACCAGATACCTAAAATTGAGAGTTTTGAAACCCAGCTAGTGCACCTGAGATAAAATACAGAAACACTGCACTACTTGGTGGACAGATGGCTCAGGCACAAAGTGAAGGCAGGTATATGAAGGATGTCCGGGACAAATGAGGGGAGAGTCTTCACACTTCTGTGAGGGCTTTCTGATCAGTGGCAGATGTGAGCTCCCTTCGCCTGGGACAAGAAGAGGGCTCAACTCAACTGGAATTGAGTCCACCTTTGCCCCTGCCCACCAGCAAGGATGGACTTTGGTGAGCAGCACAGTGCCCAAAGTGGAGACTAACTGCTTACAGCAAGCCCCACCCCTCTGTGCTCTTTAGGTGATTGTTTTTAATTAGGTAAGTGCGCCTGAGACTCAGAACAGCAGCAGGCCCATCTCCAAGATGACCACCCCCTTGATGCACCAAGTATCCTGACCATAGAGTTCTGCAAAGCTTCACTTCTAGGGAAAATAGTATCTGGCCTTTCTTAACAAGCAGACCAAAACATATATAGTTAAAGCTCACCACACAGTGGATAGGGTCCAAACACTATAGGCAAGTAGAAACTGCACACAGAATACGCCAAAAACACTTCCTGAAGAGACAGGTCTTGGACAGTATATGACCTCTTTTTAATATAGCCATTACTCTCAAGAGCAGGAAACATAACAGGTTTTCCTAACACAGAAGACAGAGCTCTAGACAAAATGCATAAATTAAGAAATTAATCACAAATGGAAGAACAAATAGAGGTCATTGCCAGGATCTAATCAAAACAGGTATAAGTAACATGCCCAAACCGGATTTAAAAAAATCATTAAGGATACTATCTGCGCTAAAGAAAAGCATAGAAGACACCAGAGAATCCCTTAACACAGAGGGAAGAAACCTGAAAACTAGTCAGGCTGAAATAAAGAAATATCATAAGATGTGAAAATGACTGGATGTACTTCCTATGCTTCTTCTGATGGAAGAAGCAGAGGAATGAATTAGTAATAAAGAAGATAAAATTATGGGAAATAATGAACCTGAAAGGAAGAGGGAAAGAAAAACATTAGATCGCAAATGTAGACTTAGGGACTTAGCGATTCCTTTAAGCATAATAACATTCATATCATAGGAGTCCCAGCAGAATAAGAGAGGGAAAAAGGGGCAGAAGGTTTATTTGAGCAAATTAAAGCCAAAAACTTTCCCAATTGGGGAAAGGAAACAGACACCCAAATCCAGAAGGCACACAGAACTTCCATCAAAATCAACAAAAGCAAGGCAACATCAAGAAATATTGTAATTAAATTCGCAAAATATAGAGATAAGGAAATAATCCTGAAATAAGCAAGGAAAAAGAAATCCCTAACCTACAAAGGAAGACAAATGAGGTTCACAGCAGATTTCTCTACAGAAATTTTGGCAGGCCAAATTTGGCATGATATATTTATTGTGCTGAATGGAAAAAACAAACAAACAAACAAACAAACATGCAGACAAGAATACTTTAACAAGCAGGCCTGAAATTCAGAATACAAGGAGACCTAAAGAGTTTCCTGGACAAAAACTAAAGGAGTTCATGAACACTAAACCAGCCCTGCTGGAAATAATAAAGGTGACTTTCTGAGTGGGAAAGAAAGACCAAAAGCAACAAAGACTAGAATGGAACAGAAAATCTCCAGAAACATTGACTTTACAGGTAATACAATGGCATAAAATCATATCTATCAATAATCACTCTGAATGTAAATAGACTAAATGCTTCAATCAAAAGACATTAGGGTATCAGAATGGATTAAAATACTAGACCCATCTATAAGATGCCTATAAGAAACTCATTTTATGAAATACTACTCAGCCATTAAAGAATCTCACCTTTGCAATGATGTGGTTGGATCTAGAGGATATTATGCTAAGTGAAATAAGTCAATCAAAGAAAGACAATTATATGATCTCACTCATATGTGGAACTTAAGAAACAAAACAGAGGATCATGAATGAAGAAAGGAAAAAAATAAGACATGGTGAAATTGGAGAGGGAAAAAACCACAATGGACTCTTAATAATAGGAAACAAACTGAGGGTCACTGGGAGGGTGGGAGGTGAGGGCATGGGATAACTGGGTAATGGACATTAAGGAGGGCAAGTGATGTAATGAACACTGGATATTATAAAAGACTGATGAATCACTGACCTCTATCTCTGAAACCAATAATACATTATATAGTAATTAATTTAAGTAAAATAAAAAATGTAAATTCATTTTAGACCTACAATCTCTGCCGAATTGAAAGACAGGTAGTAGAGAATCATCTATCATGGTAGAGTAGCCATATTTATATTAGGCAAAATAGGATGTTAACCAACAAAAATAAGATATAAAGAAGGGCACTATGTCATAATTAAAGAGTCTATACAACAAGAAAATCTAACAATTTTAAATATTTATGCCCCCAAAGTGGGAACATACAAATATAAAAATCAATTAATAAAAACATAAAGAAACTCATCGATAACAATACTTTTAGGCTACTAATACCCAATTTGCATCAATGGACAGATCATCTCAGCAGAAAATAAAAAAAGACACAGTGGACTTGAATGACACACTGCACCAAATGGACTTAATAGATATATTCAGAACATTCCATCCTAAAGCAGCAGAATACACATTCTTTTCAAGTGCACATGGGATATTCTGCAGAACTGATCACAGAGTGGGTCACAAATAAGGCCTAAATAAGGACAAAAAGATTGAGATCATACCATGCATATTTTCTCACTACAACACTATAAAACTTTAAGGCGACCACAACAAAAATACAGAAAAGATCACAAACATATAGAAGACAAAGAACATCTTACTAAATGAATGCAATAACCAGAAAATTAAAGAAAAATTAAAAAGATACATGGAAACAAATGAAAATAAAAACATGACAGTCCAAAACATTTGGGATCCAGCAAAGGCAGTCGTAAGAGGAAAGTATAAAGAAATATGGGCCTACATCAAGAAAAGAGAAAAGTCTAAGATACACAACCTAACAGTACACCTAAAGGAGCTTGAAAAAGAACAGAAAATAAAGCCTAAAGCCAGCAGAGGAGGGGAAATAACAAAGATTTGACCAGAAATAAAAGACACAGAAACAAAAACAGAAGAACAGATCAACAAAACTAAGAGCTGATTATTTGCAAGAATTAATGCAATTGATAATGCCCTAGCCAGATATATCAAAAAGAAAAAACAAAGAACCCAAATAAATAAAATCATAAAGTAGGGAAGATCACAACCAAAACCACAGAAATTAAAAACAATTATGAGAGTATTGTGAAAATTTATATGGCAACAAATTGGGCAATCTGGAAGAAAAGGAAAAATTCCTAGAAACATACAAACCATCAAAACTGAAACAGGAAGGAATAGAAAAATTGAACACAACCATAAACAAAGCAAAGAAATTGAATCAGTACACAAAAAAATATCCCAAGAAATCAAATTCTAGGGTCAAATTCCAGGGGGGAATTCTACCGGATACTGAAAGATGAGTTAATACCTATTTTTCTCAAACCGTTCCAAAAATAGAAATAGAAGGAAAATTTCCAAACTCATTCTATGAGGCCAGTATTACCTTGATTCTAAAACCAGACAGACTCCAATGATAAGGAGAATTACAGATCAATATCCCTGATGAACATGGTAGCAAAAATTCTCAACAAGATTACTAGCAAATCCCACAGTACATTAAAACAATTAGTTACCATGAGCAAGCGAGATTTATTCCTGGGCTTCATTCAGGGTTGGTTCAATATTTGCAAATCAATTAATATGATACGCCACATTAATAATAGAAAGGATAATAACAATATGATCCTTTCAGCAGATGAGAAAAAGCATTTGACAAAGCACAACATCCATTCTTGGTAAAAAACCTCAACAAAGTGGGGATGGGGGAACACACTTCAACATCATAAAGGCCATATGCAAAAGACTCTCACCTAATATTATTCTCAGTGGGGAAAAATGGAAAACTTTTCCTCCATGATCAGGAAAAACACAGGGATGGCCACTGTCACCATTTCTATTTACCATAGTAGTAGAAGTCCTAGCCTCAGCAATCAGACAACAAAAGAAATAAAAGGCACACAGATCATCAAGGAAGAAGTCAAACTTTTATTATTCAAAGATGACATGATACTCTAAATAGAAAATCTGTAAGACGTCATCAAAAAATTGCTAGAATGTATACACAAATTCAGCAAAGTACAGAACTCTGTTGTGGTTCTATGCTCCAATACTGAAACAGCAGGAAGAAAAATCAGGGAATCTATCTCATTTAAAATTGCACCAAAAACCATGAGATACCTATCAATAAACCCAACCAGAGTAGTGAAAGATCCGTACTCTGAGAACTATAGAACACATGAAAGAAATTGAAGAACATGCAAAGAAATTGAAAGACAATCCATGCTTATGGATTGGAAGAACAAATATTGTTAAAATGTCTATCTTATGCAAAGCAACCTATACTTTTAATGCAATCACTATCAAAATACCATCATCCTCATTCACAGAGCTAGACAATCCTCAAATTTTATGGAACCAGAGAAGTCCCTAAAGAGCCAAAAAAAAATCTTGAAAAAAAAAGCAAAGCTGGAGGCATCACAGTTCTAGACATCAAGCTATATTACAAAGTTGTAGATATCGGGGGATCCCTGGGTGGCGCAGTGGTTTGGCGCCTGCCTTTGGCCCAGGGCGTGATCCTGGAGACCCGGGATCAAATCCCACATCGGGCTCCCGGTGCATGGAGCCTGCTTCTCCCTCTGCCTGTGTCTCTGCGCCTCTCTCTCTCTCTGTGACTATCATAAATAAATAAAATTAAAAAAAAAAAACAAAGTTGTAGATATCCACATTGTATGGTACTGTCACAAAAAACAGACACATAGATCAATGGAACAGACTAGAGAACCCAGAGATGGACCCTCAACTCTATGGTCAACTAATCTTTAATAAAGCAGGAAGGGATATCCAATGTGAAAACGATGGTCTCTTCAACAAATGGTGCTGAGAACACTGGACAGCAACATGCAGACAAATGAAACTGGACCACTTTGTCACACCATACACAAAAATAAATTTAAAAATAGATAAAAGATCTAAATATGAGACAGGGAAACATTGAAATCCTACAAGAGAACACAGGTAACAACTTCTTTGTTCTTGGCCATAGCAAATTCTTACTAGACACATCTCTGGAGGCAAGAGAAAAGCAAAAAGGAACTATTGGTATGTCATCAAGATACAAAGCTTTTGCATGGTGAAGGAAACCATGAACCAAACTAAAAGGCAACCTATGGCATGGGAGGAGATATTTGCAAATGATATATTTGATAAAGGGTTAGTTTACAAAATATATAAAGACATTATCAAACTCAAAGCCCCAAAAGCAAATAATCCAATTAAGAAATGAGCAGAAAAAAAAAAAATTAAAAAAAAAAAAAAAAAAAGAAATGAGCAGAAACATGAACATTTTTCCAAAGAAGACATACAAATGGCAACAAGAAACATGAAAAGATGGTCAACATCACATATAATCAGGGAAATGCAAATCAAAACCACAATGAAATACCACTTCACACCTGTCAGAATGGCTAAAATTAACAACATAGGATTCAACAGATGTTGGCAAGGATGTGGAGAAAGATGTAGCTTCTCATACTGTTGGTTGGAATGCAAACTGGTGCAGCCACTCTGGAAACCAGTATGGAGCTTCCACAAAAATTTAAAAACAGAACTACTCTATGACCAAGCAATTGCACTACTAGGTATTTGTGCAAAGGATACAAAAATACTGATTTGTAAGGCACACACATATCAATGGTTATAGTAACATTATCAACAATAGCCAAATTATGGAAAGTGCAAATGTGCTGATGAATGGATAAAGAAGATGTGACATAAATATATAGAATAGAATTTTACTCAGAGATAAAAAATAATGAAATCTTGACATTTGCAATGATGTGGATGGAGGTAGAGTGTACTATGCTATGTAAAATAAGTCAGAGAAAGACAAAGCATATGATTTGACTCATATGTGGAATGTAAGAAACAAATCAGATGAGCATAGGGAAAAGGGAAAAAAGAGAAAGCAAATATTCCTAAAGAGACTTAAGGATAGGGATCCCTAGGTGGCTCAGTGGTTTAGTGCCGCCTGCCTTCGGCCCAGGGCGTGATTCTGGATTCCCCGGATCGAGTCCCACATCGGGCTCCCTGCATGGAGCCTGCTTCTCCCTCTTCCTATGTCTCTGCATCTCTCTCTGTGTCTCTCATGAATAAATAAATAAAATCTTAAAAAAAGAGACTTAAGGATAGAGATCAATCTGAGTGTGGACGGAGGGTAGAGATTAGAGGATGGGGTAAATGACTGATGGATATTAAGGAGGGCACTTACTGTGTTGATCACTGGCTGGGTGTTATGTGTAAGTGATAAATCAGTATATTCCACCTCTGAAACCAATATTAAACTATATGTTAACTAATTAGAATTTAAATAATAATTTGGAAAATAAAAGAATACCCTAAAGACTCCAGCAAAAAACTGCTAGAACTAATAAATAAATTTAGTAAATTTGCAAGTTATATAATTAATATACAGAAATCTATTGCATTTCTGTACACTAATAATTAAGTAGCAGAAATGGAAATTAAGAAAATAATCCTATTTACAATTGCACCAAAATAAAATATTTAGAAATAAACAAGTATGTGAAAGCTCTGTACTCTGAAAACTCTAAAACATTGATGAAAGAAATTGAAGATGACATAAACAAATGGAAAGACCTTCCATGTTGATGGATTGGCAGAACAAATATTATTAAAATGTCCTTACAACCCAAAGCAGTTTACATTCTTAATGCAATCCCTATCAAAATACCGACAGCATTTTTCACAGTAGTAGAACAAATAAAACATACTTTTACAGAACTACAAAAGACCTCAAACAGCCAAAGCCATCTTGACAAAAAAATAATAAAGTCAGAGATAACACAGTCTCTAATTTCAATGCATGCTACAAAAATACAATAATCAAAACAGCAAGGCACTGCCCCAAATATAGACATATAGATCAATAGAACAGAAAATAGAGCCTATGATAAATCTACCCCCATATAGTCTATTAACCTATGTCAAAGGAAGCAAGAATATACAATAAGGAAAAGACAGTCTTTATTAATATGTGATATTGGGAAAACTGGACAGTTATTGGGAAAGAGTGAGGCAGGGCTACTTTTTTTTACATCATACATACAAATAAACTCAAGGTAAATTTAAGACTTCAATGAGCCTGGAAACCATGAAACTATTAGAAGAAACCATAGGAAGCAATTTCTTTGACATCTGCAACAGAAACATTTCTCTAGATATGTGCCACCAGGCAAGGAAAACATACAAAAACAAATTAATAGGACTACTACCAAATAAAAAGCTTTTGTAAATTGAAGAAATGCATCAACAAAATGACAAGGCAACCTAATGAATGAGAGAAGAAATTTGAAAATGATATACGCAATAATGGATTAGTATAGAAAAACCAAATAAAGAACTTATACAATGCAACATCAAAAAAAACATGAAAAACTAGATTAATAAATCAACAGAGAATTTGAATAGACATTTTTTCAGAGAAGACACACAAATGGCCAAGATTCATGAAAAGATGTTCAACATCACTAATCACCATGGAAATGCAAATTAAAACCACGATAAGATATCACATTACACCTGTCAGAATGGCTAGAATGAAAAAGACAAGAAATAACAACTGTTGGCAAGTATGTGAAGAAAGAGAAGCTATGTGCACTGTTGATTTAAATGTAAATTGATGCAGCTGCTGTGGAAAATAGTTTGGAGGCTCCTCAAAAAATTAAAAATAGAATTACTGTATGATCCAGTATTTCCACTACTATTTACCTGAAGAAAACAAACACACTAATTTGAAATGATATATGGGCCCCTATGTTTATTGCAGCATTATTTCCAATAGCCAAGATACTAAAGCAACCCTGGTGTCCTTCCATAGAAGGGATACAGAGGTGTTATATATATGCAATGAAATATTACTCAATCATAAAGAAAACAAGATCTTGCCATTTGCAACAACATGGATGGACTAGAGGCTATAATGCTACATGAAATAAGTCATACAGAGAACATAAAATACAGTGTACTCATACGTGGATTTTAAGAAACAACATAAACAGGAAGAAAAATGAATCAGACAAGTCAGACTGAAATGTGGAGAATAAACTGATGTTTGCTAGAGGGGAGGTGGGGAGGTGAAATAGATTAAAGGGATTAGGAGTACACTTAACATGGTACACACTGAACAATGTATAGAGTTATTGAATTATTATATTGCACAACTGAAACTAATATAAAATTGTATGTTAATTATACTTCAATAAAAATAAAAGAAATAAAGCTTGTATTATTGTATTTTTTGTTTGCAACTTTGCTTCTAACATGATTTCACAGACACGTAAGAAAATAATTACAAATCCATGTTAATGAGCACACAATGTATAAAGATTTAATTTGTGACAAAACATAAAGGGATAGATGGAGCTATATAAGAGATAATATATGTTTCTTTTCTTTTTAAAAAGATTTTATTTATTTATTCATGAGAGACACAGAGGCAAAGACACAGGCAGAGGGAGAAGCAGGCTCCATGCAGGGAGCCTGACGTGGGACTCGATCCTGTGACTCTATCCTGGGACTCCAGGATCACCCCTGGGCTGAAGGCAGAGCTAAACCACTGAGCCACCCCAGTTGCCCTGATAATATATGTTTATTGAAGCTAATTTGGTGTCAATACAAACTATAAATTATAAATTTAGGATGTTATATACGGATATATAGATATATATCTCACATCTTTTTCCATTCATAGGGATGATTCTATCATCTCTCTCCCTGGCTTTCTGGTAAGGGCAGAATTTATCTATAGGCTTCTTAATTTATTCTGGCTGTGATTTATACCTGTAAAATCACACCTAGCACATAGGTTAAAATCTAGTAGAAACAAATAGATGCTCTCTTCAGATTAAAGCTAATTGACCCTGCACATCTCTTATCCTCTTGACAACTGTTAAACCTCCAAGACTTTGGACCCTGCTTTCTTCCAGAACCAGCCTATACATTCACTAAGGCTTGCACATTTTTCTAACATATTCTTTTACATCCAGAGGCACAGAATATTTAAAAATTGGAATATTGCCGATTGGGAAGGGGGCTTAAGTTGAATTGAGTCAATGGAATACAGAGGCATAATTGTTGACTTTAGAAATCCATGGATAGGGCAGCCCCGGTGGCGCAGCGGTTTAGCGCCGCCTGTAGCCCAGGGCGTGATCCTGGAGAACCGGAATCGAGTCCCACGTCAGGCTCTCTGTGTGGTGCCTGATTCTCCCTCTGCCTGTGTCTCTGCCTCTCTCTGTCTCTATGAATAAATAAAATAAAATCTTAAAAAAAAAAAAGAAATCCATGGATATATCCCATTGTTTTTTCTTAGCCTTTGGTTTTTGTAAGAACAGTTTTTATAGTCACATTAACAAGATGAGGTATAGTTCTGTTCTAATTTTAAAATCTTTTAGGGCAGCCCCGGTGGCGCAGCAGTTTAGCGCCGCCTGCAGCTTGGGGTGTGATCCTGGAGACCCGGGATTGAGTCCCACATCGGGCTTCCTGCGTGGAGCCTGCTCTCCCTCTGCCTGTGTCTCTGTCTCTCTGTCTCTCTCTGAATAAATAAATAAATCTTTAAAAAAATAAAAATATTTTATATATTTCTACCTTTGATTGGTTGATTTCTGCTTTCCTCCACTGCCCTATAATCTCACTGGTCTTAGACAGTTTCCCCATTACATCTTTAGGAAATATTGTATATAACTGAGGCTTTAAATCATGAGAGAAAAATATTATATCAGCTATGTAAAATTACTTCTGAAAGTAGTTGTTTCAGTATAAGAGGAACTTTACTAAAACTTTACATCCTTAAATTCCACATATGAGTGAAATCACATGCTATTTGTATTTCTCTGAATTTTTTCACTTAGCATAATACTCTCTATTTCTATCCACCTCACTGCAAATATCGAGTTTATGGCTAAGTAATATTCCATTGTGTATATATACCATTTCTTCTTTATCTGTTCATCAGTCAATGGACATTTGGGCTGTTTCCATAATTTGGGTATTGTTGATAAACATTGGGGTGCATGCATTCCTCTGAATTAGTGTTTTTGTAAACTTTGAGTAAATATATTGTAGTGTGATTGCTTGATATAGGGTAGTTCTATTTTTGACTTTTTGAGGAACCCACATACTGTCTTCCAGAGTAGCTGTACAAGTTTATATTCCCACCAATAGTGTAAAAGGGTTTCCCTCTCTCCACATCCTCTCCAACATCTGGTTTTTCATCTGTTGTTAATTTTAGCCATTCTGACAGGTTGAGGTGGTAGCTCATTGTAATTTTGATTTGTATTTCCCTGATGATGAGTGATGTTGAATATCTTTTCATGAGTCTGTTAGCCATCTGTATGTCTTCTTTGGAAAAATGCCTGTTCATGACTTCTGCTCATTTCTTAATGGGATGATTTGTTTTTTGGGTGTTCATTTTAATAAATTTTTAATATATTTTGGATACTAATCCTTTATCAGATATGCCATTTGCAAACATCTTTGCCCATTCTGTAGGTTGCCTTTTAGTTTTGTTGTTTCCTTTGCTGTGCAGAAGGTTTTTACTTTGATGTAATCTGAATAGTTCATTTTTCCTCTTGTTTCCTTTGCCTCAAGAGACATATCTAGTAAAACCTTGCTATGCCCAATGTCAGAAAAATTCCTACCTGTGGTCTCTTCTAAGATTTTTAAGGTTTCAGGTGTCACATTTAGGTCTTTAATCCATTTTGAGGTGTGTGTGTGTTTGTGTGCATGAGTGTGTATGTGAGTGTGCAAGTTTGTATTGTAAAAGAAAGTGGTGCAGTCCAGTTTTCCAAACACCATTTGTTGAAGAGACTTTTTTCCCACTGGATATTCTTTTCTGCTTTGTGAAAGATTAATTGGCCATCTAGTTGTGGATTTATTTCTGAGTTTTCTACTCTGTTCTATTGCTCTATATGTCTACTTTTGTGCTACGACCATACTGCTTCGGTTACTACACTTTTCTAATATAACTGAAATCCAGAATTGTGATATCTCCAGCTTTTTTTTTTTCAAATTGTTTTCGCTATTCAGTTTTTTTTTTTTTCTGCTGCCATACAAATTTTAGGACTATTTGTTTTGGGTCTGTGAAAAATGCTGTTGATAGAGATTACATGCATTGTTTTGAATAGTGTAGATATTTTAACAATATTCTTCCAATTCATGAACATAGAATGTTTTTCCATTTCTTTGTGTTATCTTCGATTTCTTTCATCAGTGATTTATAGTTTTCAGAGTATAGGCCTTTCACCTCTTTGATTAGGTTTATTCCTAGGTATCTTATTATTTTAGGTATAATTGTAAATAGGGTTGTTTACTTAATTCTCTTTCAGCTGCTTAATAAGTGGTGTGTAGAAATGAAACATTTCTGCACATGGACTTTATATTATGTGGCTTTACTGAATTTATCAGTTCTAGTAGTTTTTGGTGGAGTCTTTTGGGTTTTCTGTATAACAGTATTATGTCATCTGCAGATAATGAAACTTTTACCTCTTCCTTACAGATTTGAATAACTTTATTTCTTTTTCTTCTCAGATTGTTGTAGCAAGGACTTCCAGTAAAATGTTGAATAAACATGGTGAGAGTGGATATCCTTGTAATGTTCCTGATTTTAGGGAAAAATCTGTCAGTTTTACCATATTGAGGATGATGTTCCCTGTGGGTTTTTTTTTTTTTTTTTGTCATAGATGGCCTTTATTATGTTGAGGTACTTTCTTTCTGAACTTACTTTGTTAAGGGCTTTTATCTTGAATGGATGGTGTAATTTGTCAAATGCTTTTACTGTTTCTATTGAGATGAACATATGATTCTTTATCCTTTCTCTTATTGATGTGATGTTATCATTTTGAGTGATTTGCAAATGTTTAACCATACTTGTATCCCAGAAAAAAATCCCACTTGATCATAGTGAATTATTTTTTAATGTATTGCTAGATTCTTTTTGCTAGTATTTTGTTATTAATTTTTGAATCATCAGAGATATTAGCCTCTAGTTCTCCTTTTTTGTGGTGTGTTTATCTAGTTTTGCTATCAAGGTGATACTTGCTTTATGAAAAGAATTTGGAAATTTTCCTCTTATTTATTTAAATAGTTTAAGAAAAATAGGTCTTAGCTCTTTTTTAAATATTTGGTAGAATTCACCTGTGAAGCCATCTTGTCCTTGCCTTTTGATTGTTGGGAGTTTTTTGATTACTGACTCAATCTCCTTTCTGGTAACTAGTCTGGTCAAATTTTCTATTTCTTCCCGCTTCAGTTTTGTTAGGCTATATATTTCTAGGAATTTATCAATTTCCTCCATATTGTCTAATTTGTTAACATGTAGTTTTTCATAATATATTCTTAAAATTGTATTTCTGTGATGTCGGTTATTTTTTCCTCTTTCAGTGATGCATTTGTCTATTTGAGTCCTTTCTGGTTTTTTTTCTTTCTTTCTTTTTTTTTTTTTGTTTTGTTTGATAATCTGGCTAGAGGTTTGTCAGTTTTGTTGATCTATTCAAAGAACCAGCTCCTGCTCATTGATCTGTTCTATTGCTGTTTTATTGTTTTGGGGGTTTGTTTTATTTTTTGTTTATTTGTGGTTTTTAAAATTGTTTATTATTATATAATATATATTAGATAATATCCTCTGACTCTTTTTACAGAATTTGTTTTAAAGTCTATTTTGTCTTGTATAAGTATTGCTCCACTGACTTTCTGACACTCATCTGCATGATAAATATTTCTCTCTCCCCTCAATTTCCAATCTGTAGGTGTCAGTTATGAAATGAGTCTCTTGTAAGCAGCATATAGATGGGTCTTAATGTTTTATGCACTGTCACCCTATGTCTTTTGATGAAGTATTTTGTCCATTAACATTCAAAGTAATTATTTATAGATATGTATTTATTGCCATTTTGTTACTTGCTTTGTGGTTGTTTTTTATAGTTCTTCCCTGATCATTTCTTCTCTCTCTTTCTCATGGTTTTCTCATTTTCATTAGTGGTATACTTGAGTTTTTTACTATTCATTTTTGCATAACCTTTACTTTTATTTAATTTGTGATTACCATTCCATTTATATATAATATCTTCTGCATATAGCTGTCTATATTAGGTGGATAGTCACTTATTTTTCAACTTATTCTTTACTCCTCTCCCTCCACATTTCAGGTAATTGGTATCATCTTTTATATCCTTTAGTTTTGTCCTTCCTATTTTTCTTACTCTTTTTTAAAAATATTTTATTTATTTATTCATGAGAGACACACACACACAGAGAAAGGCAGTGATACAGGCAGAGGGAGAAGCAGGCTCCATGCAAGGAGTCCGATGCAATACTCGATGACGGATCCCAGGATCATGCCCTGAGCTGAAGGCAGGCACTCATCTTCCGAGCCACGTAGATGTCCCTGTTTTTCTTACTCTTACTCATGGTTTTTGTTTTCCATTCACAGAGTTCCCTTTAACATTTATTATAGTACTGGCTTAGTTGTCATGAATTCTTCTAACTTTTATTTGTCTAGGAAACTCTTTACCTTTCCTTTTATACTGAATGACAGCTTTGCTGTATAAACTATTCTTGGCCGCAGATTTTTCCTTTTCAGCTCTTTGAGTACATAATGCCACTCTTTTCTGGACTGCAAATTTTCTTTGAACAATCAGCTGATATCCTAATGTGGTTTCCATTGTATTTAAGTGTCATTTTTTCTCTACAGTTATAAAAATTCTTTAACAGTATTTTTTGCAATTTTAATTACTATGTGTATTGGTGTGGACCTGCTTGAATTTAATTCGCTTAGGGATCTCTGTGCCTTCTGAATCTGAATCTCTGTTTCCCTCCCCAGATTCAGGAGGTTTTCAGCTATTATTTCTTCAAATACATTTTCTGCCCTCCTTTCTGTCTCTTCTCCTTCTGGGATCCCTATAATGCAAATGTTATCATGCTTGATGGAATCACTGTGTTCTCTAAATCTATTTCCTTTCTTTTTAAAAAAGATTTTATTTATTTATGAGAGAGGGAGAGAGAGAGAGAGAGAGAGAGAGGCAGAGACACAAGCAGAGGGAGAAGCAGGCTCTATGCAGGGAGACTGATGTAGGACTCGATCCCAGGACTCCAGATCACACCCTGGGCCGAAGGCAGGCGCTAAACCACTGAGCCACCCAGGGTGGCTCTAAATCTATTTTCATTATGCACTATTTGTCTCTCACCTGTTCAGCTTGATTGCTTTCCATTACTGTATCTTCTAGGTCATTGATATGTTCCACTAATTCCTGTAGCCTACTATTTACTTCTTCTATTTTATTTGTAATTTCATTGATTGAGTTCTTCCTCTCTGGTATGTTATTTTTTATCTCTATGTCAAGGATGTCACTGATGTCTTCTGCCCTTTTCTGATGTCTAGTGGGTATTTTTATGATCATTACCTTAAATTCTGTATCAGGCATATCACTTCTCTTTTGCTTAGATCTCCTGCTATGGCTTTGTCTTGTTCTTTCATTTGGGACATATTTTTCCATCTCCTCATTTTGTCTACCTCTCTGTGTCTATTTATCCGTGTTAGGAAAGTTAGCTATGTCTTCTGCTCTTGAAAATAGTGGCTTTATGAAGAAGAAGTGGTGCAGTGTACCTTGTTCACCAGAACCTGGGATTTAGAGGAGTCTGGGTGTTGCTTGTGTCCTGTTATTGTGTCTGAGTTGCTCTTTCTTTCAGTCCAGAAGTCTGCACTGACTCTTTGCCTGTTGTGGGCTGTGCCTGCTCTCTATGATGTTACTGAGATCCAGGCAGGGAGGCTCTGAGTGGGTATGACAGCAGAAGTCTTAAGGGTGGGGCGGCAGCGTTAGCCAAATTTGCTCTGAGCAACTAGTACCAGGCTAATCCCCCCACAGTGTGACAGCAGCCCAGGGCATGGTGCACAGCAGCAGTATAAGCCAAAGTCCTGTGGTGTCTGTGGGCAGGGCAGCTGGATCTTGTGTCTGTTGGACAAATGGTGGCTGGGTTCATCGTGGCTGAGAAGGGTATGTATGGTGACAGAAAAATTTTCACTGAGCCATTTATCCACAAAAGTTACATTGCATCCAGGGCGAGGCCAGCAGGCTTGGAGTGGGCAAGTCCTCAGAATTTGTGGATGGGCACACTGCTAGCTGGTTAGGTAGCAAATGTCTGGGCAGCTCCACTTCCCAGATGCTTAGGGGTGGGGGGAGGGGAAAAATGTTGTCTGCCAGCTCCTTTGTTCCCAGAGAACTCCTCCAAAAGGCTCTGAAATCAGGACAAACATATCCCCCCGCCATGCTGTGCAAGCTGTGGCTTTTATGTCTTCTCCTTGGACTATTGTCTCTTTGAGGGTAGGGACCCAGCTATCATTTGCCCTCCCAGCTTGCTCAGTGCTGAGTCACCTGACTTTTAAAGCTCCAGGCTCCAAGTTCTGCTGGTTATATAAATTCAGGGAATTCTGCCCCTTTGGTTTTCAAGGCCAGAAGTTATGGGGATTCATTTTCCCCTGTGTGGGCCCCCTAATGCTTTCCCCTTTCCACTGCTTTCTCCTTTTTTATTTTAAAGATTTTATTTATTTATTCATGAGAGACACAGAGAGAGAGGCAGATACATAGGCAGAGAGAGAAGCAGGCTCCATGCAGGGAGCCTGATGTGGGATTTGATCCCAGGAGTCTGAGATCATGCCCTGAGCCAAAGGCAGACACTCAACCGCTGAGCCACCCAGGCGTCCCCAGGTCTCTCCTTCCTGCAGGCAGGGACTGCCTTCCAAACACCATTCTGCATTTTCTAAATTCTCAGAGGCAGCTTCTTCTCTACATTTAGTTGTAGAGTTTGTTCTGTCAGTCCTATCAGTCTTTGGGTCACTGTCAGGTTTATCGACATGGATGTCAGTGATATCTAGTTGTAAACATGGGAAAGGTTGAGCTTAAGCTCTTCTTACAACCCTATCTTCACAGCATCCTTCTATCTTGCTGTTTTATTGTGTAACTTATTCATTTACTTAAAACCACTTATTGAGTGCCTACTATGTGCCAGGCTCAGAGTTAAGTAGGTATTATATCAGTTACTACAAGGGAAATTTTGTGGGGATATTATTTTAGATGGAGCCACTTGAGAACAGATTTAGTTATTTACCTGTGATTTTCTTTAAACAATCTATTCCAACATCTGTCCCAATTTCACAACTTCAGCCCTTGGCAAAGTATGTTGCTACCACCTGGGTCTTACTCTGCCAAGTGCTTTTCACCTGTTCTCACTTCCATGAGGAACAGGGAGGTGTATAGTTGTTTTTATAAATGAGAAGCTTGGACTAAAATAGATATAGTCCCTAGATACCTCTGGTAGAGACTACTTTTGCCATGGAAAATCCTGCCAAGAGTTAACACAATTTTCTTGCTGTTTTTGTTTCCTGTGGCCATTGGCATGTGGGAATCAAATGACATGAGGAGTAAACTTACCATAGTAGTCCTCTTTTCTGGCATAGTATCACAAGTCCTGAGTTATATTCTACAACAAACTTCCCTGAAAACTTAGAAGAAGTATGAAAGTAAAAGGGAAAGAAATAATAGAGAGAATAAGAGAAGAGAGAAGTGTTTTCCCGATAAGCCATCCAGGACTGAATATGAGTTGGAATAGCCTAATCTTTATTTTTTAAATTTTTTTAGCCTAATATTTAAACCACAAAGGCAATCTTTATATTCCATTTAGGTAGGGCATTTGCTCCAAGATTTAATAACACTCAATATAGTAATCCAGAACCCTTTTCTCTGCTTGAGCTTCAGTTCTGAAGCCTGATATTGCCCTACCTCCTTTTTCAGGGTCCTTGTTTTTCTATACCAGGTGGCATGCTGAAAATTGGTACTCTCAGCCTAAGAATTTCAGACATATTATGACTTCTTTACTCTAGAAATGTATTTGAGTGTATGAAAGCTTAGGACACTATTCTTAGGCTCAGTCTATACCGTTTCCCCCCTGTATATTATCTTTAGACTCCAGTTCTGTCCACACCAGTTAGGATGTTGAGCTACCAAATTTTGATTGAATGTTGAGACACTGTTTTGGTCTGTGTTCTTGTGCCAAGCCTGGATCTGTAAGTATTAAGCTCACTGCCTATTTTAACTATGTCCATATCCTATTCCCTCTGCTTTAATGTGACACCCAAATCCCTGAGTTTAGTTTTTCCTTTTGGAACCACTATACCCTTGAGCCCCTTGTTCCATAGGACTTAATGTGTCCTCTATTTTCCTCATGTCACTTGGGAGTGAGACTTGTTCTCCAAAATATTCTTTATGCCTTACTGGCACACTGAATTGTCTATGAGAATTGGAGAACCAGGTACAGGGTCTGGACAGCAGGAATGAAACAACGGATTCTTAATTTTGAGGCCAACTCCTGTCCCCAGTTAGGAAGCCAATAACATTCATGTAATATATAGACAGGGTTAAATCAGACATGACCAAAAATTTGGGAATTCTAACTTATGATTGGCAGGGACAAAGATTCCTGGAATCCTGTCCCTCCCAGGAGTGTATAAATTGGCAGCACTGAATTAGAATCTTCACAGGCAGTAGAGAGAAGACAAACTCAGAGTGGGCAGCACGGGATTAGGAGCAGGGAGAGGAAATCAGGTAAGATTTCTGATTGCTATGGTATATGGACTAAACTGAGTCTTTCATTAACTGTGTGTGTGTGTGTGTGTGTGTGTGTGTGTGTTATAGATACTGAGAGCTTGTCAAGCAAGTTTTACTCAAATTACAGATTTCTCCTCTGAAGCTGTAGATGGCTCCAGCTTTCTTTCTTCCTTGCTTCACACTTACCACATAGGTAGATTGTGCCTAAAGAGTCATTGCTGTTTATGGAAGGGAGGGTCTTTTTTCTGAGGAAGACTGTGCCCCTCTGGGAGAGACTAGAGCTGGTAAAGAATAACCATCTGGCCTCATTAAGGATGCAGTTGGCAAGAGACAGGAAGGTGCAAGCTCATGTTTCCATGCCAGTAGGATTTAGAAGAAGCAACTAGGGAGCTGGGAATCCTGCATCAAAGCTGAGGAGGCTTTGAGGTGATATCAGAAAGGTTGGCATAAAATCTGTTTTGATAATAATCCCTCACACTTGTACAGGACTCTTTGCTTTGCAGAGTACTTCCATATCTGTGATTTCATTGAGTTCTTCTAGCACCTCTCTGAGGTTTAGTTGGTGAAGGAACTTGATCAAAATCACAAAACAAGTCAGTGGCTGAGGTGGAACTAAAAACCATGGCTCCTGCTTCCTTGTTCTGTGCCTGTCTGCTGGAGGAGACGAGCTGCCTCTGGTCACATATAAAGAGCCAACTTCTCTGTGATGGGTAGTTTTTTAAGAGTGTTTTAGAACAGGCTAGGAAGCCTCAGAGTCAAGAATTAACTTGTCACTGGTTATCCTGAAGACTGGGGCTCCTTTGTCTCAGCATACTTGAACTTTTCAGAATTTGCTTCATTTACCAGCCATTCTCTCCTCTCTTTCCTAACAGATAGTTGCTGGTTATTGCTTTCATAAGTAAGAAGATGTTGATTTCTGCTGTTCAAGTTGATAATTTTGCCAAATTCATTGACTTTTCTTCTTGCGAAGCACTGAAATAAGCAAGTGGCACTCAATACTCTGGAGAAATTGATTTGCATTGCCCCACATGGTTCTCATGTTTCAGTTATTAAAACACTCAGTGGTTGAGTGTCTGCCTTCAGCTCAGGGTGTGATCCTGGATCCAGGGATGGAATCTCACATTGGGCTCCCTGTGGGGAGCCTGCTGCTCCCTCTGCCTATGTCTCTGCCTTTCTCTCTCTCTCTCTCTCATAAATAAATAAATACAATCTTAAAAAAAAACACAAAATGCTATTAATTGATGATTTACGTAATTTCCTTATCAAAATGAGAATAAATTAATCTTTATTTCACAGACCTTAAAACTTTTGAAAGTTGCCACTATGTATACAGTCCTCTTCCCCACCACCCAACCCTTCAGTTTCTTCCTTAAAGTTGGTTATCTAAAAAAAATAAAAAATAAAAAAAAATAAAAAATAAAAAAAATAAAAAATAAAAAAAATAAAGTTGGTTATCTGCCTTTGTTTACATACAAGTTGTCAATGACCTTTTTCAAATGTACACCCTCCCATATTTATACACTGGATATGATCCATTCAGAGAACTGTGTAATAGCTTGATTTGGACACTGTACTGTTTTATTTTTTAATTTTTTGTTAATTTTTTATTGGAGTTCGATTTGACATAATATTGCATAACCCCAGTGCTCATGCCACCAAGTGCCCTCCTCAGTGCCTGTCACCCAGTCGCCCTAACCACCGGCCACCTTCTTTTCCACTGCCCCTTGTTCGTTTCCCAGAGTTAGGTGTCTCTCGTGTTTGGTCACCCTCACTGATATTTCCCACTCATTTTAACTCCTTTAACCTTTATTCCTTTCACTAATTGTTATATTCCCAAAATGAATGAGACCATATAATGTTTGTCCTTCTCTGATTGACTTACTTCACTCAGCATAATACCCTCCACTTCCAACCACCTTGAAGCAAATGGTGGGTATTTGTCATTTCTCATGGCTGAGTAATATTCCATTGTATACATAGACCACATCTTCTTAATCTGTTCATCTTTCGATGGACACCGAGGCTCCTTCCACAGTTTGGCTATTGTGGACATTGCTGCTATCAACCTTGGGGTGCAGGTGTCCCAGGGTATCACTGTATCTATGCAGTGATATCTATGGGGTAAATCCCCAGCAGTGCAATTGCTGGGTCATAGGGCAGTACTATATTTAACTCTTTGAGGAACCTCCACACAGTTTTCCAGAATAGCTGCACCAGTTTACATTCTCATCAACAGTGCAAGAGGGTTCCCCTTTCTCCACATCCTCTCCAACATTTGTGGTTTCCTGTCTTGTGAATTTTCACCATTCTCACTGGTGTAAGGTAGTACTTCATTATGGTTTTGACTTGTATTTCATTGGTGGCAAGTGATGTGGAGCATTTTCTCATGTGCTTGTTGGCCATGTATTTGTCTTCCTCTGTGAAATTTCTGTTCAAGTCTTTTGCCCATTTCATGATTGGAGTGTTTGTTTCTTTGCTGTTGAGTTTAATAAGTTCTTTATGGACCTTGGATACTAGCCCTTTATCTGCTAGGTCATTTACAAATATCTTCTCCTATTCTGTAGGTTGACTTTTAGTTTTGTTGACTGTTTCTTTTGCTGTGCAGAAGCTTCTTATCTTGATGAAGTCCCAAGAGTTCATTTTTGTTTCTGTATCCCTTGCCTTCATAGATGTATCTTGTAAGAACTTACTGTGGCCAAGTTCAAAAAGGTTGTGGCCTGTGTTCTCCTCTAGGATTCTGATGGATTTTTATCTCACATTTAGATCTTTCATCCATTTTCAGCTTATATTTGCATCTGGTGTAAGAGAATGGTCTAGTTTCATTCTTCTGCACATGGCTGTCCAATTTTATGAGCACAATTTATTGAAGAGAGGGTCCTTTTTCCAGGGGATAGTGTTCCTTCTTTGTCGAATATTTGTTGACCATAGAGTTGAGGGCCCATTTCTGAATTCTCCATTCTGTTCCATTGATCTATGTGTCTGTTTTTGTGCCATTACCACACTGTCTTGATGACCACAGCTTTGTAGTACAACCTGAAATCTGGCATTTGATGCCCCCAGCTATGGTTTTCTTTTTTCATATTCCCCTGGCTATTTGGGGTATTTTCTGATTCCACACAAATCTTAAGATGATTTGTTCCAATTCTCCGAAAAAAGCCCATGGTATTTTGATAGGGATTGCATTAAATGTGTAAATTGCCCTAGGTAGCATTGACATTTTCACAATATTAATTCTTCCAATCCATGAGCATGGAATATATTTCCATCTCTTGTGTCTATTTCTTTCAGAAGTGTTCTGCAGCTTTTAGGGTATAGATCCTTTATTTCTTTGGTTAGGTTTATTCCTAGGTATCTTATGCTTTTGGGTGCAATTGTAAATGGGATTGACTCCTTCATTTCTCTTTCTTCAGTATCACTGTTAGTGTATAGAAATGCCACTGACTTCTGGGCATTGATTTTGTATCCTGCCAAATTGCCAAATTGCTGTATGAGTTCTAGCAATCTTGGGGTGGAGACTTTTGGCTTTTCTATGCACAATATCATGTCATCTATGAGAGGGAGAGTTTGACTTCTTTGCCAATTTATTCCTTTTATTTCTTTTTGTTGCTTGATTGCTGAGGCTAGGACTTCTAGTACTATGTTGAATAGCAGTGGTGAGAGTGAACATCCCTGTCGTGTTCCTTATCTTAGGGGAAAGGACCCCAGTGTTTCCCCTTTGAGAATGATATTTGCTGTGGGCTTTTCATAGGTGGCTTTTAAGATGCTGAGGAATGTTCCCTCTATCCCTTCACTCTGAAGAGTTTTGATCAGGAATGGATGCTGTATTTGGTCAAATGCTTTCTCTGCATCTATTGAGAGGATCATTTAGTTCTTGTTTTTTCCCTTGTTGATATGATCTATCATGTTGATTGCTTTATGAGTGTTGAACCAACCTTGCTTCCCCAGGATAAATTCCACTTGGTCATCATGGATAATCTTCTTAATGTACTGTTGGATCCTATTCGCTAGTATCTTGTTGAGAATGTTTGCATCTGTGTTCAATCAGGGATATTGTTCTATAATTCTCCTTTTTGGTGGGGTTTTTGTCTGGTTTTGGAATTAAGGTGATGCTGGCCTCATAGAACGAGTTTGGAAGTATTCCATCCCTTTCTATTTTTCAGAACAGCTTTAGTAGAATAGGTATTGCTTCTTCTTTAAACATTTGATAGAATTCCCCTTGGAAGCCATCAGGCCCTAGACTTTTGTGTCTTGGGAGGTTTCTGATGACTGCCTCAATTTACTCCCTGGTTAGTAGCCTGTTGAGGTTTTCTGTTTTTTCCTGTGCCAGTTTTGCTAGTTTGCGGTTTTGCAGAAATGCATCCATTTCTTCTAGATGGCCTAATTTATTGGTGTATATCTGCTCATAATAGTTTTTTAAAATCGTTTGTATTTCCTTGGTGTTGGTAGTGATCTCTCCTTTCTTATTCGTGATTTTATTAATTTGAGTTTTCTCTTTCTCTCTTTTTTTTTTTAATAAGGCTGGCTAATGGCTTATCATTCTTACTAATTGTTTCAAAGATCCAACTCCTGGTTTTGTTGATTGTTCCACAGTTCTTCTGGTCTCTATTTCATTGAGCTCTGCTTGAATCTTTATTACCTCTCTTCTTCTGCTGGGTGTAGGTTTTATTTGCTGTTCTTTCTCTAGTTCCTTTATTTGCAAGGTTAGCTTCTGTATTTGAGTTTTTTCCAATTTTTTGAAGAAGGCTTATATTGTGATGTTTTTCCCTCTCAGGACTGCTTTTGCTGTATCCCAAAGATTTTAAACAGTTGTATCTTCATTCTCATTAGTTTCCATGATTCTTTCTAATTCTTCCCTAATTTCCTGGTTGACCCTTTCATCTTTTAGCAGGATGGTCCTTAACCTCCACGTGTTTGAAATCCTTCCAAACTTCTTCTTGTGATTTAGTTCTAATTGCAAAGCATTATGGTCTGAAAATATGCAGGGGACGATCCCAATCTTTCGGTATCGGTTAAGACCTGATTTGTGATCCAATATGTGGTCTATTTTGGGGAAAGTTCCATGTTCACTTGAGAAGAATGTGTATTCAGTTGCGTTGGGATGTAAAGTTCTGTAAATGTCTGTGAAATCCATCTGGTCCAGTGTATCATTTAAAGCTCCAGTTTCTTTGGAGATGTTGTGCTTCCAAGATCTGTCATTTGCAGAAAGCGCCATGTTGAAGTCTCCCAGTATAAGTGTATTATCTAACTATGTCTTAACTTTGCTTATTAATTGATTGATATACTTGGCAGCTGCCACATTAGGGGCATAAATATTCATTATTTTTAGGTCCTCTTGTTGGATAGATCCTTTAAGTATGATATAGTGTCCCTCTTCATCTCTTACTATCATCTTTGGGATAAACTTTTATTTATCTGATATGAAGATTGCTACCTCTGCTTTCTTTTTTAGGACCATTTTAATGGTAATTGGTTCTCCAACCTTTCATTTTCAGGCTGGAGGTGTCATTAGGTCTCAAATGAGTCTCTTGTAGACAGCAAATGGATGGGTCTTACTTTTTTATCCAGCCTGAACCTCTGCGTCTTTGGTGGGATCATAAAGTCCATTCACATTCAGAGTTACTATTGAAAGATATGAATTTAGTGTCATCATATTACCTATTCAGTCCCTGTTTTTGTGGCTTATTTCTTTGGGCATCCTCTTTCTTTTACAGAATCCCTGTTAATATTTGTTGCAGAGCTGGTTTGGTGGTCACATAGTTTTTCAGTTTCTGCCTATCTTGGAAGTTCTTTATCTCTCCTTCTACTCTGGATGAGAGCCTTACTGCAAAAAGTATTTTTGGCTGCATGTTCTTCTCCTTTAGGACCCTGAATACATCCTGCCAGCCCTTTCTGGCCTGCCAGGTCTCTGTGGAGAGGTCTGCTGTCAATCTAATATTTCTCTTCATATAAGTTAGGCATCTCTTGTCTCTTGCTGCTTTAAGGATCTTCTCTTTATCTTTGGAATTTGCAAGTTTCACTCTTAAATGTTGAGGTGTTGAACATTTTTTTTTTCTTTTAAGGGGATCTCTCTATTTCCTGGATCTGAATGCCTATTTCCCTCTCCAAATTAGGGAAGTTCTCAGTTATGATTTGTTCAAATATGCTTTCTTGTCATCTCTCCCTCTCAGCACTCTCTGGAACCCAATTAAACATAGATTTTTCCTTCCAGGGCTGTCATTTATTTCCCTTAACATTTCCTCATGGTCTTTTAATTGTTTTTTTCTTTTTTCCTCAGCTTCCCTCCTTGCCATCAACTTGTCTTCTATGTCTCTCACTCGTTCTTCTACCTCATTAACCCTCGTCAACTGACCTCCAGTTTGGATTGCATGTCATTTAATTTATTTTTAATTTCTGCCTGATTATATCTAAATTCTGCAGTCATGAAGTCTCTTTAATCCTTTATGCTTTTTTTCTAGAGCCACAATTAGCTTTAAATCATGCTTCTGAATTGGCTTTCTGACATAGAATTTTAATCCAAATTCTGTGACTCTATGGTAGAGACTACTGTTTCTGATTCTTTGTTTTGTGGTGAGTTCTTCTTTCTAGTCATTTTGCTCAGGGCAGAGTGACTAAAAACAAGTTGTACTTGTTAGAAGCACAAACTTTTCTCTCTGTAGCATTCTAGTTGTTTTCTATTTAAATCTCAGGTTGAATTCATAAGTGTTCAAGTTGATTTGAAAGTTATCTAGGTAAGTTTGTGGGACAGGTGACTTGGGGTCCCTACTCCTCCACCATCTTTCCCTGCCCCCATTGCCTCCTTTTTCTTGATTCAATTGAAGCTTCCTAATTTTTTGTATGTATGTATATATTTTTTATATTTATAAAGTATGAGCTACTTAAGGCAAGCAGGCATGAGCAGTGTCTTTTATCTCATTATGGTGCCTGTGTATGATAGGCAGTTAAATTTTTATAAATGGATAACATTATATTAGGATTTGCTTCTCTGTGTAAAACTGAGAGTTAGGGTTCAGGCCTTGGGGTTTAATCTCATACAATTCTTTCCAATTTATGCAATCAATTAATATTAGAGTTAATCTGGCAAGTTTAAAATATGATTTCTAAGTTCATATTCAGCTATTAATTTATTCTTGTTAGCTTCTCTGCAGAATCTCATTTTATCTGAGAAAAGCATTTCATAAAGAAAATATATTGTGGAGAAATGCCATTTTTCTCTCCTAAAACATACTCACAGGGAGCATTCTCTCTCATTCTTTTTCTTTGCCTTGGGAGTCAGAGTGGAATTCTGGGTTATATTTTATTATCAACTTCCTATGTTTACCTGGGTGAATTTTTACAAGTCACATAAGCTTGCTATGTTTATAGAGTTTATCAGGCCAGCCATTCTTCCCCTCTTTCACTATCTTCCTTCAGCTACCTCAAAGAGATGGAAGAAATGTGATCCTACATCTGATCTTATAATTTAAGATTGTTAGAAAAAAATATTGATAAACTTACAGCAATGATATAAAGTTTCCCTTTGGGAAGAGAGGGGAATTAGAATAAGATCTAACTGGCTTATTCCTGTATAGTTATAGAGTTGTGTTATTAGTTTTTTCAATGACCTTCAGAAATAATGTATATCAAGTAGTCTTGATGTAAAGGATTTACTGAATGAAGGGGTAGGAACACCTATATTCTCTCTTATTTATGTCACAAGTGTACTGTCTCTCTCTCCTCCCTCCACCTATCCAGCTACTAGCTCTAGAATTTTGAGTTCCCCATAACAATTCCATTTCACTTCTCTATGGTATTTAGAATATAAATCATGTTTTTCTACAAATTTTTCCTGTTTCTATTTCAAGAACCAATTCACTAACATGTTTAATATATACATCATTCATTCCTAGCTGAGTGTTTCAAATCCCAAGGCTACTTTTTATTTTTATCAGATTGTTTCAGCACCATAAAAACTGACCACTCTTTGCCAGTATTGGCACTGCTGGCTTCTCCATGCATTGAAATGATTATAGCCAACTCCTTTAGCTCTGCATGACAGAAAGGCTGCTAACATCCCCATTGATTTTTGTTTCTCTTATGCCAAAGTAATCTGTTAAATCAGGGCAAAATTGATCTTTCAACTTGATGCCACCCATGTGATTAAATTATGTGTTCTATCTGTATACTTTTTTTCTTGAGGTCCATATAAATATGTGCAGAATAAAAAAATTCTGTGAAGTATACCATACTGTGTCGGCTACTTTATGTAGGTTACTTTTGAATCATTCCAGAACAGTTATTAAATCAAATTTGTAAGAAATGCTCAACTGTTGAAGAAAATATGTTCTTTTTGTTTGTCTCAGGCTAAGAAAATCCCAGAGAAATTTTTTTAACAAGCCTCTAATTTAGTGAATTATATTTTGTCATTGATCTACTGCTTTTAGTAGTTCTAATTGACTAAGGTATTATTTCTTGGGATTGTTAAGGCCTCTACAGTTCTCCATTCCACACTTCTTACCCTCTTTTCCCCCATTCCACACTTCCTATCTAAGCTTATTATAACAGGTTGTCTAAGGTTTAACTCTGTCAGAGGTACTTCAAAACAAATTTGTTACAAATACATATAAACAAATTTCTACAAGTGTCATAATTATTAAGAGTTTTTAGGCTTTGGAGAATACAAATAACTTCATAGTATTGAGAAGGATGGGATTTTGTTTTTTTTAAGTACTGAGATTTTATGAAGTTATCATTCTTGTTGGAAACAGGAATTCATTTCTTTGTACAGATTTTCCATGTTTCTATGCAGGAAAAATTGGAAAGAGTCATATGATAGTAAGCTAATAAAAAAACTTCAGAAACCTAGGGAGCAAAGTTAATTTATTCCAAAATTTGAATCCCCAAATAGTATGAGAGCAGAATTAGCTTATGTGTGGCTGCTTCTGGAAAACATTAAAGTAAAAGAACTGATGACAGAATAGTATATAAGTTGGTCCTGGTTGACATTCCATCCTGCTGTCTTTCTCACAATTTCTGCATGGGGTCTTAAAGCAGAGGTCTTGTCTAATGGTCCAATACTTCCTGTTCTTTTAAGATCAATTATACTCATTGCCACTATATTCACAAGGAGAGGGAGTACCTTAGTTCTGCTCCTACTACCTCTGTTTATGCTCAATGAAGTGTCTCTTCTTAAATCCACAGAATTACTTTTATAAAAGTAATAAATTAATCAACTACTAGTTATTTTTATATATCAGAAAAAAAGTTAATTTTATAAAAATTACATATTACATGGAAGGTATTTTAATTTGTTATAGCCATTCATCCACACTATAATCCCCACTTTCAGTCACAAATCCCTAAGGTCACAAATTAATAAATGGCAGTGGTCCTCTTGAATTATTACTGATAAGAATGGGAAAACTTACCACTATCTGGACCCAAGTACAAGCCACCCAGAAAAAGCCATTTTCTAAGAGATGCTTTTTGTTTGTTGCTAATCTGGTGTGACTTCTTCATAACATGAAATCAGTTGTCCAATATTATGGTGATTTGCTTTTGGATTAGAAGTATCCTGATCAACTTGAAATAGTGTCCATAAATGCCACCTTGTAGATTGTCATTGGGTCATGATCTATAACCAGGATTTGTCAACCCTCTCTAGTTAGCAAGCTGATGCCTAGAAAATTCTCTCCTCATTTGCCAAGGCTACATTATTTATTTATTTGATTTATGCAAGTTTTTAAAAATATATCTGTTGAGAGAAAACTGTGTAACAACAGAGTGAGAGGGACTTAGAACTTGAAGGTCAGATTTCCTGTTCTGGCTCTGTTTGTGACCTTGAACAACCTACTCAGTTTATGGGAAACCAGTCTTAAATTAGTTACTGTGATGACTGATACAGATGGTGTTTGCAAAAGGCTTTTGCAAACTGTGAAAGTGAGCTTAGATTGCAACTGATTAGCTACAACTGAATATTTCACTATATTAGAGGGTTTGCTTAATGGCCAAAATATTTGTGTTTTGGCCAGACTTTATTGGTTTGGTGTAATAGTTTCTTTTCAGTGAATCTTATGTTGATGATCATAAGTAGCCATAAAATTATTTAATCAGATTTGAGAGCTAATTGCTGGTGAACCAAATGCAGTAACATCTTACCATTTGTTTTACATCAATTCTGTTTCTCATGAGTTAGATTCTCTTAATTTGCTGGTGAATCTTAGGACCATTACTCTTATTTTGGCTAAATGTAACTTAAGAATTGCCACATATGTTTCCAATTTAAATATGGATCTCAATCACTCTACCTTTTAAAAACAAAACTTTTTTTTTGTTTTATAAATAATGGGTGATATTTTGTTTTTCATGAATTTCCAAAGAAATTGACCCAAGTGTTATTTGTAGTGACAATCATTATCCTAAATCACTGAACCCTTCAGCATCACTGAGCAAGTTGTATTTTTAAACTTAAGCTAATTTAATGTGGTTTTACATTTAAAATCTTGGCTAACCCATTATAACACAGAATAGTGAAACCCAATTTTCAGGATTGATTTTACTATTAGGCTGTTATGGTATAATCAAGGAACAAGGATACCATCTCTTTTCATTTTAGCAATAAAGAACTAGTCATTTCCCTGACACTCTTATACAGATTATAATCATAGCTGCTCTAAAATGTTTATTCCAACTGTGGCAGTTTGGGGGCAATTTAAATTTTCAGTATTGATTAATCCTCTTTTCTGTCTCCCTGTGAAAAACTTATGGTTCAACTGAAGATATCAGGTGAGATATATGAGATTTTTTCATTAGTATTCTATTTATTTTGTCCATTCTTGTAACTATGTAGTCAAGTGTCACCAGAAGATGTTGAGATTATTTATAAACCTCTAACACATTTCCAAATAATTACTGGTACCCCTAAGTCCTAAACTCAAACTTTCCCTTCATATTTTTCCATTTCAGCAGTCTTTATATTGACATGGCCAACTAAATGTTTGTATAAACGAGATCTTTCTCTTCTCTCCTTCTCACATCTCTATCTTTCCAGTCTAATTTTTCCACGTCATCTTCTAATTATAGAATAAATATCCTTTATTTACATCACCAACCCCTTGTACCCATGTCTTTAATTCTACTCTTATTCTATCTTTACAGGAATTTTTCTTCATCTATTGTCCAGGTCTATAGACAGGACCTACTTTTGGACCAATAACAAATAAAGTAAGCAAAGTTTTCTTCCCCTTTACTTTATTTTAATATCTTATCTGACTATCACCTTGCCCTGGAGGCCCTTTCCACCATAGTGTACTTCTCTCAACTAGTGGTCATATTTACAAATCTAGCTGATAAAGTACTTTTTCAGCTAGATTTGTAATAACTTTTGCAAGAGGTTAGTAACTCTTTGTAATAAGTACAAGAAGATTGATCTTTGGCATTTTTCAGAAGGAATTACATTTTAATTTGGGGATGAGGGAAGTGCTGAAATCTATCAGTTTTGAACTCCTTAAATTAATGGATCCCTAACAATGGAAATTCAACCATTAGTTAGTTTGGGGCATATTACTTTCTCAGTGCCTCTTAAAATCACACCAGATAGGCAAATGCCTATTTGGGGTACTTAGTCTTGTTCACCACTCATAATGTTATTCTTGTAACAGTTTGAGTGAGTATTCCCTAGAATTATTTGGTATGTGGTAAATGTTTCCATGGTGAAATTTAAAGCAATGATGTCTAATGCTGATTTTTACCCCTTACTAAGAAATATTTAGCAGTAGCTCTGGGTATTGACATGAGCACCTTGTAGTAAAAATTCTGCAGCAGGTCAGGGCCTGGTACTTTTGGATGGGTAATGGGTTTGAATAAACTTTTGCCCGGATAGTCTAGTTGGTAATATTCTAATAATTCTCTGTTGAATAAATTCCCATTTTGTTTAAAGCAATTTATCTCAGTGCTATGATATTCTATTGATTCCCAAATACTTGCCTACAATTCCAAAATCTTGCAATTGAGTCCCCATCTTCCTACTATTCAATTTGGAACAATTGTGATAAGGATAATTTATATTTTGGTTCTCTTGTAAATCCTTGTTAAACTTATGTAAATATCTTTCTGAACAGATGATTTATCTTTTTCTTCCCAGCTCAGGTCCTACTCTTTGAGGCTAAAGCTTATGTAAAATCCCAATTTTCATGAAAAAATTAGTCATTACACATCTTGTAGATAGTGTTGTGATGTCCATAAGCTCTACTGTTATGAGACACAGCTTTCCATATGTGGGCTTTAGGCTAGGATTATCCTTATTTTTTAAAAGTTTTTATTGATTTATTATATAATAAATCAATATATTAATATATTAACTATCAATCATATAACCAATATTAAATATATTATTAAATATATTTAAAACATTAATTAATATATTATATATGGATATATAAATATTATATAATATACATTTATATATAAATATATAAATATAATATTTATATTTATAAATATAATGTATAATATTTATATATTCATATTATATGATATAATTTTAATATATTAAATGTAATATATTAATTAAATATATTTCAAATATATTTAATACATTATATCATTAATTAAATATAATTAATATTAAATATATCATTTAATTAAATATTAATATATTATTAAATTAATATCTTTATTAATCTCTCTAATTTATTAATCTCTATTAATTAATCTCCCTATATATAGAGAGAAAGCATGCATAGGGGTGAGGCAGAGGGACAAGCAGACTCTCCACTGAGTGGGGAGCCTAATGAAAGTGGCACTCAGGACTAGTTCCCTGGATTCCGGGATCATGATCTGAGCCTAAGACAGACACTTAACTGACTAAGCCACCCAGGCACCCCTAGGCTAGGCTGTTCTTTTCTCTCTATTGACATAACCTTTAAATACATACTTAAATACAGGATAACTAGAATTCAAAACAAATTCATTGTGCTTTCTTAAGATTTTTTAATGTATTTATTCATGAGAGACATACAGAGAGAAGCAGAGACATAGGCAGAGGGAGAAGCAGGCTCCTCACAGAAGCCTGATGAGGGACTCTATCCCAGGACTCTGGGATCATGATCTGAGCCAAAGGCAAATGCAAAACCAGTGAGCCACCCAGGCACCTCTCACTGTGCTTCCTTTATAATACTTTTAAAAATCAACACTTTTGATGTTAAGAAGAGTATCGCTGGAATTCTGTCCATGGAGCTTTAGGATCTTTAAGTAGGTTCACAATAACAAGATGGTTTTCTATTAAGTCAATATTTATAGATTCTTTCATTCACAGGCATAGCTTACTCTTTTTATCTTCTTTCATCATTTCAAGCAATGGCTGGCTTTATCTTCTGATTCATTAGCTGTAGGAGACCCTTCATTTATTGTTTGGCTAAGTCTCCATTCCCCTGTTTAATGGCATTGATGTTAGCTGTAGGTAACATATTTTTGTCCACAATGGCCTGATGCCAATCTACAATACTTTGTTCATTTTACCTACTTCCCTTTTCTGAATGAGGATGCAGAGTAAGTGGTTCAAGGGAACAGTGGGGGTCCATCCTTGCTGGCCTATCCTTTGTTTTGTCAGTTTTCCGTTAAGTGGATTAATAAGAATAGCACAATTCCACTTTTCTTGTTGATTTAATGTTAATCCTGGGAAATATGACTGAGTAATTGGTTGAAATACAAGTCAACCAATCACCCAGTATTCCCCAAACCCCTGTGAGACTGTTGTTTTGATGGCTCTTGAAATCTTTTGTAGTGCCTAATCATTGGGTAGGAACAATATTTCCATGGTCTACAATTTGAAATGGACTTTTGTTGAAAGCAACAACCTTCATTTTTGCTTTACCTCTTCTTATTTTAGTCACAGTTATCAAGACTTCCATAAATGAGTCCTCAATATATTCATTTTATTTTTTTTTCTTTTGGGATTTTCAAGTCATTTTCATTTTAAAAGGAATATAATGGAGAGACATTTATATTTAACTGAGGTTTTGTGATTGTTGCAGGAATGCAGGGGGAGTATGAGTTGCTAAGATAAAGGAGTAATTTTCCCCTATATCACATTGGTGCATGACATTTTCCTACACAGAGCTTTGGAGAGGAACATGTAATGAGGAAAGCTGACTTATATTTCAACCTTTCAACCTTTGATCTACATGGCTTGGAAACCATCCAGAGAAGGCTTTGAGATCTACCAATAAATCATTATCTAATTGTTGGGGGACAGCTAACCTAGGCTAATTGAACTATAAGATGTTGTATTTTGGATTAATTCTTATTAGTGGTATTATTAATGACTAAGAATCCCATGAAGAAAGAAAAAGCAGAAGGAAAAGGCCATAGGTAAATAAAAAAGGCCATACTGACTCATTCTGTTCTACCCCATCTGCTGTTCTCCCTAAGGGATTGTGACTGATGATGCAAGGTGGATGGTATAATATACCTCTGTAAATTGTGACTAAGGTAATGCCTCCAGAAACCTTTTTCATTCTCTTTATAACCAGGGGTTCAGCCAAAACCTATTCAGAAAAAAATAGTTCTCATTTCAACCAAATGAGTTTGCCTAGACTATGTCAGCAAAGAAGTCATGAAACTCTTAAGGGGTAAACCATCAAAGCTTGAAATTACAGATAACAAATTGGGTACTTTACTTTTTTTCTTTTTCTTTTTTTTCTTTTGTTTGGCTTTGTTATCTGGGTAATAAGTGGTCCTATGGAATGAATTGATAAATTTCCTAGATGTTGCGCTCTTTTGGAAGTGTTTGTGAAGGTTTGATATAAATTTTTAATGAAATATTTAGTAGAGGGATGCCTGGGTGGCTCAGCGGTTGAACATCTGTCTGCCTTTGGCTCAGGGCGTGATCCCAGGGTCTGAGATCGTGTCCCATATCAGGCTCCTGCAGAGAGCCTGCTTCTCCCTCTGCCTGTGTCTCTGCCTCTCTCTCTCTCCTCTCTCTCTCTGTCTCTCTCTGTCTCTCTCCCTCCTCTCTCTGTCTCTCTCTCTCTCTCTCTCTAGTAAATAAATAAAATCTTTAAAAAAATGGTAGAAATCACCACTGGAAAAAAATCATAGAAGGATTTAAAGGGTGGGAAAAAATAAGAAATAAAAAGGATTGTTGCAGAAAATGTAAAGATAAATAATAAGGATTCTAAGAACAACAAAGAGAATTATGGCCTATAGGTGAAACACAGATAGACATTTATTGCCAGTTAGAGATTTCTACAAAAGTTTACATATATATTGATATATAATATATAATAAACAAATAAATAAATTTAGAGAGAGAAAGAGTTTCCCAAAAATAGAGAGAAGGAAATAAAATATTGATGCTTTCTACCTTTTTATCCCTCCTACTCCAAATAATTTTTTTGGAAGAAAGGAGAAAAGAAATTATTATTCAAAAAGAGAAAAAAGAAAATGAAATCTCAAAGAAGTTAGAATTCAGACTATGGATTAAATTGCAAAAGGACTTTGCAATCATTTATTTGAATGAGAAGACATTAAAACTGAAAATGAACCAGGGCTAAATAGGTGATGGGTATTAAGGAGGGCACTTGTGATGAACACTGAGTGTTATATGTAAGTGATGAATTACTAAATTCTACTCCTGAAATTAATATTAAGCTAATGTGCTAACTAGAACAAAAAGTGAAAATCAAGTGGGTGAAGAGATATGAAAACTAAGGGAAAGAGAATGGAGTGGGTGGAAAGCAATGGTAGTGGCATGTCTTGAGGCAACACTTTTTGGAGAGAGTGAATAAGAGAAAAAATAGCAGTTTCAAAGTTATTGTTAGATAAGATGGATTTTTATAACATCTGAAATCTTTGGGCTCAACGCAAAACTTTATACTGCTTAAAAGCTCATCAAAACCAACTGAGGTTTTGAGCACCTCATTTGGGCTCACAAGAAAAGTAAATTCTCAAATGTAATCTTAGTTAATAGCAATTTACCCACCCCCCACAGAATTCACTTAGCATAGCATAGCATAACAAGCACTGAATATGTATTGAGTAGCTCTGGTTTTTTAATGACTCAATCACTGTTAATAAAAGTGTATGCTTTTTAATGACTGCCTTAAGTGATAAATTATTATTTAATTTATCTACCTCTCTCTATACCTTCATATCTTGTTACAATAAACTATGCTTTTAGGCATAGCCAGAAACAAGGGATTCTGAGTTGTGGATTACTTTATCCTTAGACCCATATTGTTCCTTCACAAGTATGAAATATTTTATTTTTCCTAAAGCCCTAGAGGGTAAACTTTATTTGTATTTTGAGAAGACAAAGCTAGAGGGGCACAATAGCTGTATGAGGAGTCAGTTTGGAACTTGTTATTTCCTTTGAAAATTGACACTCTTGATAAGTATTTATTGAACACATAATGCAGATTGGATTTCTTAAAAATGTGTTTGGTTAAGATGTGAAATACTTTTTTCTTTTGCCAGCTTATAGAATGTAGAGTAGCAGGCATAGTGCAGTTTAGTGATTTTCTTTTATTATTTTGTAAATAGAGGAAAAGAGGTAGGAAGTAGGGGTTGTGAGTGAATCAGATGTCCCTATTTTCAATCTAATATTTCCTTTGGTGCCTCTCTGCTTCTCACTTCACAATTCAGCCTTTAAGTCAACCCAGGGACTACAGTCATGGAAACTATAAATAAAATCTAGAAACCAGTTAAATGTTACATCTATCCTCCAAACAACTCTTCCTTCTAACACCACAGCAATCTCTGCCAGGCTGGATACACAAAGCCTCCAGATAAAAGGAAAACTTGAATCCTATCTGTTACTCAGAGAAAATCTTGGAATACATGTTTGTGTATGCACTGAACCTATTTGGTTAAAAGTTTAACCCAGGCAATCTGTATGTTTTGTTAAGTATTTATCAATTCAGTGCTTACATCAGGTTTTTAATTTTGTTGCAAATCCGGGATTTTACAATTGTGTGAATATTTCTTAAAGGGAAACAAAAACATATATCTTCATGGCCATAATCTTCCCCAGGAATATCGAATAAGTTATTAATTTTAAATAATATTGAGTTTTAAATCAGAGAGAAGAAAATACGTGCATCAGTAAATGATTTCACATGGCCTGAGTTAGCATATACTCTTCAGAGGAAAAAATATTATTCATGCATGCATTTGCATTTGCATTTTCACTGCAGTGATACAATATTTCTTTTTGGAGGGTACTAAGAAATGCTGCTGCAAAATGTACTTTGGATCTCAGGTAAAAACCCACAGCTGGGTTTTAAGAAGCTGCTCATTTAGATACAAATATCAGCCAAAAACAAGGACAAGATACTTTATCATTTCTGCTGATTTGTTTACCCTCTCTCAAGAGAATTGATAGCTTCTGCTTCTGTATTATTGCAATTTCTGATGCAATGCTTAGTTAGTAATTAGGCAGATGAACAGGAAGGATTTTAGCACCTCTAGCAAACACTAGTGACTCAGAAAAACCAAGTGACATTGGTTACAGCAGCTGTAAAGAATGATCATTTAGTTTTTGAGAGTGTGGACTATGAATGAACATGTAAGTGTGAGTATGAGAGAGGAAAGAGGCCTAGAGACAGAAAAGGAAATGGAGAGCTAGTAGTATTCACAGCAAGTATAAAAACAGAAGTAATATTAAAAAAATGAGCCCATTTAATTCATCACTAAGGATAAATTGTTGTGATTAATGCTACCAAATATTTTTCCTTCAAAAACCCTGTTTGGATGATTTGTATGACTTTTTGTTTTAGAATTCTTATGATAGGTATTATATAAGCCAGGGCTTAAACTAGAAAAATCTTGGGTGAGGTAATAAAAAATAAAAATAAATTTTAAAAACTTTTCCCACCCATTTTTGTTAATAACATTAAAGAGAAATATGGATTTTCTTCACTTGAAATAAACAAAAAGAGCTTTCAGAGTTGTGTTTATAGGAAGTAATTAAGTATACTTTGAACTTTAGTGTTTTCAATTGAGAATATGTGCAATTCTCAAATGGGTTTGAATTTATCCATGGTATTAACATTTTAAAATGCCATCCCTAGCATTTATTTAAGTAAGTCAGGGAGTATAGCCTAATTTGATTAGTGTAATGGCAAATGGATCCCTGCAAGGACGATGCAGAGACCTGGCTAGGCACATTTTCATTTGGCCTTTCCTTGCAATATGTAAACATTAATTATGTGTTGCCAGGAGTGTGGGATTGATAGGGACACTGAACTCAGAGTGGCCATTTGCCCCAAATACTAACCAAGGTGATCCTTTTACTGGTTAACATATTCTTTCAGTTTATAAAAAGAGCCTATTGCAGAGGCCCCCTCAGTACATATAAATAATTAAAAACATAGGCTTCTTTGTCCAGGCACTTAAACACTTAATAAACCAGGGAGAATAACAATATAAATGAGGAGGAAAAAAAGGAGGAAATGTGTCTAGACAACATTTGATAAATTACAGAGGTCCTTTACTTTCACTGATTGTATCTGATAGGGAGTTGGGGTTCGATAGGTAAGAAAAAGTAGAAAAAAGTAAACTGCATGGCTATTATCAAACTGCAACAGAAGCTCAAAAGATTCTGATTGGCATCTATGGGATGATTTAAGGGGTACTGGAAAAAGGCCACAAATCTCTCTCTCAAAAGTTTTCCTTAGTGCCTGAAAGTAACTTGTGTTAAGAAGATGTGGAAGGCTCTTATCATAGCCATTTTTTTTTACCTCAGAGCAGAAACTCATTAGGCCTTTGTCAACTATTAATATCTTAACATAGGTGATTTCCTCAGATCAGTTTCAATCACATAGCAAGTCCTTGAGATGAAAAACCACAATATAAGTGAGAGTTGCTAGTGAGAAACAGGAGGAGAAAGATCTAGAGGATAGATGGCTACTCTAGCCAAATGTTTTGTGTGGGGAATTTGGGCAGTTGAAGGGATAATATAAAGACAATGGAGGCCTAGGTATCATACAGACAGGGGTTGGAAGACAAGAGGTAGAGAACAAAGACCTAAGTACAAGGGCAAAAAAATCTCCTCTCCCTCTTTTACAAGCTTAACTGAAGCACTAGCTAGTTTAATGCACTGTCCTCTGTCTATGACATCTACTTTTTCCAGACTTTGTTGACCAAAAGATGACCATGGTAATGAAAGAAGATATTTAAAAATGATGGGGCAACTCTTCTACATTTTTGGTCCTTTTATTCCCAGGTTCACAGTTAAGGAAGAAAAATATAAAACAGCCTGGCTCACAGAAAGCTAGGACATTATATTTCCCTGTGGATGCTGAGTAAAAAGCTAAGGAAAAAAAGTCTTGAGAAATAGTAAATTATATATCAGTTAACATTTTTGGGTTGGTTAAAAGATTTTGTGAAAAGCCATATGTATGAAAGTTTGTGGAGTGGTGAGAAACTCTTTTCTCTATGGAGTATGGTTATGAAATTTGAGGAAAAAGTGCCAGTTTCAACCAAGTAAAGTGAGTTAGTAGGAAATCAGTCAGTTTGCAGAAATTTCTTATTATTAAGTTTTAAAGTGTTGTCTCCACATGGAATCTGACTTTGAAGAAGGGATCCTTGTTAAAGAGCTAGAAATTGTATACCATGAGTAATTATGTATTAATTTTTTTAACCCCTGAACATCTTCATTTTCAGGCATGACTTAGTAAAGAAAAAAAAAAAAAGACATTGCCTTTCTATGGTCCTGAATAGAAGATTGGAAATGATAAAAGCACTCCTTGATGTTTTGTTAAAATATATGTTTGAATCTTCTAAACTGGTATCTCTTTATTATTAATAAGTTGGTCTTTAGTTTACTTGATTTTTGGAAATATCATTCTATTTGGTTAAGGACTGAGAAAAACTGGAGGCTATCTCTGGGAAATGAACCCAAATAATCAACAAGATAGAGACTAAGCCTTAACACAATTAAAACTCTTCTGTTTTAGAAGGAGTTAAAAAAATTTGGTTAAAAAATCCATGGTAATGAAGACTATGAGAAAAGTGAGAGTGAGAAAAGTTGGGGAGTCTCTAAGAGTTCTTGAGAAATAATAATCATGAACATATAGACATTTGCTATAATATCTTCACAACTTTTAATTATAAAGATATTTAAAATAATAAAAAAATAATGATACCATTGTAGGAGATTATTTTCTTTTTAAAATTTATCTGTATTTTCTGATAATTCTACAATGAACACTATATTTTTTATAATTAGATGAAAGGTGATTAAAAAGTGTTAATGGTGAGGAAAGAAGGAATTAGCTGTTTTTTGAAGATTTGACATTTTTATATTTTGCTACCAAAACCCCTTTGATGCTTTTCTAATTTTTCTTTCTGCCTGCCTTCTTCATTCTGCTAAGATTTTAAAAATTCATCAAGATTAAAAGCTTCTGCACAGCAAAGAAAACAGTCAACAAAACTAAAAGGCAACCTATGAAATGAGAGAAGATATTTGCCAATGACATGTCAGATAAAGAGTATCAAAGATCTATAAAGAACTTATCAAATACCACACCCAAAAAAAACAAATAATACAGTCAAAAAATTGCCCAGAAGACATTAACAGACATTTCTCCAAAGAAAACATACAAATGCCCAACACACATATGAAAAAATGTTCATCACTTGGCATCAGGGAAATACAAATCAAAACCACAATGAGATAGCACTGTACAATTGTGAGAATGGCTAAAATTAACAAGACAGAAACAATAAATGTTGGTGAGGATGTGGAGAAAGTAGAACCCTCTTACACTGTTGGTGGGAATGCAAGAGGGTACAGCCACTCTGGAAAATAGTATGGAGGTTCCTCAAAACGTTAAAAATAGACCTACCTTACAACACAGCAATTGCACTACTGGGTATTTACCCCAATGTAGTAGTGAATCAGAGAAAGACAATTATCATATGGTTTCATTCATATGTGGGATATAAGAAATGGTACAGAGGATCATAAGGGAAGGGTGGGGAAACTGAATAGGAAGAAATCATACAGGGAGAAAAACCATGAGAGACTCTTAATGCTAGGAAACTGAGGGTTGCTGATGGGGAAGTGGGTCGAGGGGATGGGGTAACTGGATGATGGACATTAAAGGGGAGGCATGTGATGTGATGAACACTGGGTGTTATGTACAACTGATGAATTCTTGAAAACTACATCTTAAACTAATGTTGTACTATATGTTAGCTAAAAGAATTTAAATTTAAATTTAAATTTTAAGATGTTGGTGTACTACATGAAGTACATGGATATGAATATGACCAAAGCACAGACTCTACCATCATATTACTTAGTTCTTATGGGGACACAGAGAAGTGAATGAAACAATGGGGTATTATCACAGAAAAGATGTAAATTAGCTGTTATGGAAGCTTAGAGGAGTTAAGTCCTAGGTTGCTACTTAATATCAAATCTGCAAGAGTCAATATGGGTGAGATAAGAAGGGAAAGTCCTGGGTAAGGAAGAAGGGAGAGCCACTATGTGTAAAAGAGTTATGAAAGGGCTGACCATGTTTAAGGAATTTGAAGTTTAGTGAAGAAGAAAGAGTCAAGGTTGATATCGAGGTTTCTAGATTTGGACAAGGTAGAATAGAAACAAAGGGAAGGGAACAGTTCTATCATTTTGGGTTTGAACATGAAAGTTGATGAAATCAGTTTTGGATATGTTGAACTGGACTAGCCTAAGAGAATCTCAAGTAGAGGTATCTAGTAGTTTAGAACAGAGATCTGCATTGATAATAAAATTTCTGACATATTAGCATATAAGAATAAGATCACATGGAGAAGAGAGTATAAAATGAGAAAACTCAAGGGCTAAGGGTAAAACATTAAGAAACACCGATAATTAAAAAAAAAAGATTTTTATTTATTCATGAGAAACATCCAGAGAGAAAGAGAAACAGAGGCATAGGCAGAGGGGGAAACAGGCTCCATGCAGGGAGCCCAATGTGGGACTCGATCCCCAGGACTCCAGCATCACACCCTGAGCTGGAAGGCAGACGGTTAGCCACTGAGCCACCCAGGCGTCCCAAGAAACACTGATATTTAAGGGACTTACAAGAGAAGTACATTTACCCCAAAAAAGACAATGAAGCAGTAGCTACACAGACAAGAGGAAAAGCAGGACAGTGTTTTAGAAACAAAATGAAAAAGAGGCATTTTGGTAAGAGAGAGAGAGGTCAATGTAACCATCGGATTTAGCAAAAAAAAATGATATTTTTATTTTATTATTTTCTAATTAAGTCAAATTAACATACAGTGTTATATTAATTTCACGTGTACAAAATGATTCAACAATTCTATCCATTCTACCTTGCTAATCATGATAGGTATACTTTTAATCCCCTTCACTTATTTCACCCATCCTTCCACCGATCTTGCCTCTGGAAACCACCAGTTTGTTCTCTGTATTTAAGAGTCTGTATAGTTGTTTGTGTCCTTTTTTCTTTGCTCAGTTATATTGTTTCTTACATTCCACATATGAGTAGAATCATATCGTATGTCTTTCTCTAACTTAGCACTATACCCTCTAGATCAACCATGTTGTTGCAAATGCCAAGATTTAATTAATTTTATGGCTTAATAATATTATATTATATATCATATATACATATATCACATTTTCTTTAACCATTCATCTATCAATGTACACTTGGGTTCCTTCCATAGTTTGACTATTGTAAATAATGCTGAAATAAACATAGGTAAACATAGGAGAGCATATCTTATTTATTAGTGTTTTCATTTTCTTTGGTTAAATACCCAGTACTAGAATGACAGGATATTATGGTAATTCTATTTTTAATTTTTTGAGGGACCTCCATACTGTTTACCATAATGGTTGCAACAGTTTGCATTCCCACTAACAGTATACAAAAGTTCCTTTTTTTAATCTACATTCTCACCAAAATTTGTTTCTTATGTTTCTGATTTTAGCCATTCTGACCGGTGTGAGATGACATCTCATTGTGATTTGCATTTCCCTGATGATGAGTTATGTGCAGCATCTTTTTATGAATCTTTTGGCCATCTGCATGACTTCTTTGGAAAAATGTCTATTCATGTCTTCTATCCATTTATAAATTGTATTATTTTGCTGTTGAGTTGCATAAGTTGCTTATATATTTTGGATATTAACCCCTTATTGGGTATATCATTTTCAAATACCTTCTCTCATTCAGTAGTGTCTTTTTGTGGATGGATATTTTCAGTGTGCAGAATATTTTTATTTTGGTGTAGTCCTAATAGTTTAAATTTGTTTTTGTTTCCATTGCCAAAGAGATATATCTAGAAAAATCTTCTTATGGTTGATGTCAGAGAGATTGCTGCTTATATTTTCTTCTAGGAATGTTATGGCTTCAGATAAGACATTTAGGTTTGAATGACACTTTCAGTTTATGTTTTGTGTATGGTGTAAGAATGTGGTCCAAATTTATTCTACTACATGTAGCAGTCCATTTTTCCCAGCACCATTTGTTGAAGAGGCTGCTTTTCTCCCCCTCACTGTATATTCTTGCCTCTTTTGTTGTAGATTAGTTGATTGTGTATTTATGGGTTTATTTGTGGGTTTTATATGCTATTCTTTATCTTTCCATTTGTGTCATCTTCAATATCTTTCATCAATGGTTTATAGATTTCTGTATAGAGGTGTTTTACCTTCTTGGTTAAGTTCATTTTTTTTTAAGTTTTTTATTTATTTATGATAGGCAACAGTGAGAGAGAGAGAGGCAGAGACACAGGCAGAGGGAGAAGCAGGCTCCATGCACCGGGAGCCCGACGTGGGACTCGATCCCGGGTCTCCAGGATCGCGCCCTGGGCCAAAGGCAGGCGCCAAACCGCTGCGCCACCCAGGGATCCCGGTTAAGTTCATTTTTAAGGTACTTTATTATTTACACTACAATGGTAAATGAGACAGTTTTCTTAATTTCTCTTTCTGCTAATTTATTATTAGTATATAGAAATGTACCAGATTTCAGAGGGAGGGGCAAGATGGCGAAAGAGTAGGGTCCCCAAGTCACCTGTCCCACCAAATTACCTAGATAACCTTCAAATCATCCTCAAAATCTACGAATTCGGCCTGAGATTTAAAGAGAGACCAGCTGGAATGCTACAGTGAAAAGAGTTTGCGCTTCTATCAAGGTAGGAAGACGGGGGAAAAAAGAAATAAAGAAACAAAAGGCATCCAAGGGGGAGGGGCCCCGCGAGGAGCCGGGCTGAGGCCGGGCGAGTACCCCCAGGACAGGAAAGCCCCGTTATGAAGGCTCAGGAGCTTCACCAATCTTCCCAAACAGAAGGGAACTCGCAGGGAGTTGGAGCAGGATCCCAGGAGGGACGGGAATGCCCTCAGGCTCCCTGGGACACTAACAGACACCTGCGCCCAGGGTAGAGTGCGCCGAGCTCCATAAAGGACTGCAGCGTGAACGGCTGGACCCGGGAGCAGCTTGGATGGTCTCCGGCAGCGGCTCTACAGAAAGGGGGCTGCGCAGCCCCGGGAGCAGCTCGGAGGGGATGGGGCAGATCCAACAGCGCAGGCCTGGGAGCACACGGCGCTGGGGACACAGCCAAGGATCCGACTTCCCCCGGGGACAGGCAGAGGCCAGGAGGGCCCAGGACAGCAAGGACGCTCCTGACCAAGCTGAGCAGATCAGCGGCCCCGCCCCCGGAGGATCCAGGCCCCTACAGACGCAGAGCTCCGGAGTTAGTTACTGTGGGAGCTGAATCCAGAGCTCTAGAGCTAGCCGCCACCACTGGGGTTGTTCCACATGGGGCCTCACAGGATAAACAACCCCCACTGAGCCCTGCTCCAGACAGGGGGCCCAGCAGCTCCCCCAAGTGCTAACACCTGAAAAACAGCACAACAGGCCCCTCCCCCAGAAGACCAGCTAGACTGACAAGTTGAGGGGAAGTCAAGGGACTTAAAGAATACAGAATCAGAAGATACTCCCCCATGTGTTTTGTTTTCTTTTGTTTGCTTTTTGATTTCTGTTTGCTTCCCCCACCCTATTTTCCTTTCTCTTTTTCTTCTCTCTTTTTTCTTTTTTTCTTCCTTTTTTCTTTTTTCTTTTTCTCTTTTCTTTCCTTCTTTCTCTCCTCTCTTTTTCTCCTTTTCCCAATACAACTTGATTATGGCCACTATGCACTGAGAAAAATGACTAGAAGAAAAACCTCACCTCAAAAGAAAGAATCAGAAAAAGTCCTCTCTCCCACAGAGTTACAAAATCTGGATTACAATTCAATGTCAGAAAGCCAATTCAGAAGCACTATTATAAAGCTACTGGTGGCTCTAGAAAAAAGCATAAAGGACTCAAGAGACTTCATGACTGCAGAATTTAGATCTAATCAGGCAGAAATTATAAATAAATTGAATGAGATGCAATCCAAACTAGAAGTCCTAACAACGAGGGTTAATGAGGTGGAAGAACAAGTGAGGGACATAGAAGACAAGTTGATGGCAAAGAGGGAAACTGAGGAAAAGAGACAAACAATTAAAAGACCATGAGGATAGATTAAGGGAAATAAACGACAACCTGAGGAAGAAAAACATACGTTTAATTGGGGTTCCCGAGGGCGCCAAAAGGGACAGAGGGCCAGAATATGTATTTGAACAAATCATAGCTGAAAACTTTCCTAATCTGGGAAGGGAAACAGGCATTCAGATCCAGGAAATAGAGAGATCCTCCCCTAAAATCAATAAAAACCGTTCAACACCTCGACATCTAATAGTGAAGCTTGCAAATTCCAAAGATAAAGAGAAGATCCTTAAAGCAGCAAGAGACAAGAAATCCCTGAATTTTATGGGGAGGAGTATTAGGGTAACAACAGACCTCTCCACAGAGACCTGGCAGGCCAGACAGGGCTGGCAGGATATATTCAGGGACCTAAATGAGAAGAACATGCAACCAAGAATACTTTATCCAGCAAGGCTCTCATTCAGAATGGAAGGAGAGATAAAGAGCTTCCAAGACAGGCAGCAACTAAAAGAATATGTGACCTCCAAACCAGGTCTGCAAGAAATTTTAAGGGGGACTCTTAAAATTCCCCTTTAAGAAGAAGTCCAATGGAACAATCAACAAAAACAGGGACTGAATAGATATCATGATGACACTAAACTCATATCTTTCAATAGTAACTCTGAGCGTGAATGGGCTTAATGACCCCATCAAAAGGCGCAGGGTGTCAGACTGGATAAAAAAGCAGGAGCCATCTATTTGCTGTCTACAAGAGACTCATTTTAGACAGAAGGACACCTACAGCCTAAAAATAAAAGGTTGGAGAACCATTTACCATTCAAATGGTCCTCAAAAGAAAGCAGGGGTAGCCATCCTTATGTCAGATAAACTAAAATTTACCCCGAAGACTGTAGTGAGAGATGAAGAGGGACACTATATCATACTTCAAGGACCTATCCAACAAGAGGACTTAACAATCCTCAATATATATGCCCCGAATGTGGGAGCTGCCAAATATATCAATCAATTAATAACCAAAGTTAAGGCATACTTAGATAATAATACACTTATACTTGCTGACTTCAATCTAGTGCTTTCTATACTCGATGGGTCTTCTAAACACAGCATCTCCAAAGAAACGAGAGTTTTAAATGATACACTGGACCAGATGGATTTCACAGATATCTACAGAACTTTACATCCAAACTCAACGGAATACACATTGTTCTCAAGTGCACATGGTATTTTCTCCAGAATAGACCACATACTGGGTCACAAATTGGGTCTGAACCGATACCAAAAGATTGGGATCATCCCCAGCATATTCTCAGACCATAATGTCTTGAAATAGAAAACCTGAACAGGCCAATAACCAGGGAGGAAATTGAAGCAGTCATCAAAAACCTCCCAAGACGCAAAAGTCCAGGGCCAGATGGCCTCCCAGGGGAATTCTATCAAACGTTTAAAGAAGAAACCAGGGATCCCTGGGTGGCGCAGCGGTTTGGCGCCTGCCTTTGGCCCAGGGCGCGATCCTGGAGACCCGGGATCGAATCCCACGTCGGGCTCCCGGTGCATGGAGCCTGCTTCTCCCTCTGCCTGTGTCTCTGCCTCATTCTCTCTCTCTCTCTGTGACTATCACAAATAAATAAAAATTAAAAAAAAATAAAGAAGAAACCATCCTATTCTCCTAAAGCTGTTTGGAAAGATAGAAAGAGATGGAGTACTTCCAAATTCGTTCTATGAGGCCAACATCACCTTAATTCCAAAACCAGACAAAGACCCACCAAAAAGGAGAATTACAGACCAATATCCCTGATGAACATGGATGCAAAAATTCTCGACAAGATACTAGCCAATAGGATCCAACAATACATTAAGAAAATTATTCACCATGACCAAGTGGGATTTATTCCTGGGACACAAGGCTGGTTCAACACTCGTAAAACAATCAATGTGATTCATCATATCAGCAAGAGAAAAACCAAGAACCATATGATCCTCTCATTAGATGCAGAGAAAGCATTTGACAAAATACAGCATCCATTCCTGATCAAAACTCTTCGGAGTGTAGGGATAGAGGGAACATTCCTCAACATCTGAAAAGCCATCTACGAAAAGCCCACAGCAAATATCATTCTCAATGGAGAAGCACTGGGAGCCTTTCCCCTAAGATCAGGAACAATACAGGGATGTCCATTCTCACCACTGCTATTCAACATAGTACTGGAAGTCCTAGCCTCAGCAATCAGACAACAAAAAGACATTAAAGGCATTCAAATGGGCAAAGAAGAAGTCAAACTCTCCCTCTTCACTGATGACATGATACTCTACGTAGAAAACCCAAAAGCTTCCACCCCAAGATTGCTAGAACTCATACAGCAATTTGACAGCGAGGCAGGATACAAAATCAATGCCCAGAAGTCAGGGGCATTGCTATACACTAACAATGACCCTGAAGAAAGAGAAATGGAGTCAATCCCATTGACAACTGCACCAAGAAGCATAAGATACCTAGGAATAAACCTAACCAAAGAGGTAAAGGATCTCTACCCTAAAAAGTATAGAACACTTCTTAAAGAAATTGAGGAAGACACAAAGACCTGGAAAAATATTCCATGCTCATGGATTGGCAGAATTAATATTGTGAAGATGTCAATGTTACCCAGGGCAATTTTCACCTTTAATGCAATCCCTATCAAAATACCATGGACTTTCTTCAGAAAGTTAGAACAAATTATTTTAAGATTTGTGTGGAATCAGAAAAGACTTCGAATAGCCAGGGGAATTTTAAAAAAGAAAACCAGGGATCACTGGGTGGCACAGCGGTTTAGCGCCTGCCTTTGGCCCAGGGCGCGATCCTGGAGACCCGGGATCGAATCCCACGTCAGGCTCCCGGTGCATGGAGCCTGCTTCTCCCTCTGCCTGTGTCTCTGCCTCTCTCTCTCTCTCTCTCTCTCTCTGTGACTATCATAAAAAAATTTATAAAAAAATAATAATAAAAAAAAATAAAACCATAGCTGGGGGGCATCACAATGGCAGATTTCAGGTTGTACTACAAAGCTGTGGTCATCAAGACAGTGTGGTACTGGCACAAAAACAGACACATAGATCAATAGAACAGAATACAGAACCCAGAAGTGGACCCTCAACTTTATGGTCAACTAATATTCGATTTAGGAGGAAAGACTATCCACTGGAAGAAAGACAGTCTCTTCAATAAATGGTACTGTGAAAATTGGACATCCACATGCAGAAGAATGAAACTAGACCACTCTCTTTCACCATACACAAAGATAAACTCAAAATGCGTGAAAGATCTAAATGTAAGACAAGATTCCATCAAAATCCTAGAGGAGAACACAGGCAACACCCTTTTTGAACTCGGCCACAGTAACTTCTTGCAAGATACATCCATGAAGGCAAAAGAAACAAAAGCAAAAATGAACTATTGGGACTTCATCAAGATAAGAAGCTTTTGCACAGCAAAGCATACAGTCAACAAAACTAAAAGACAACCTACAGAATGGGAGAAGACATTTGCAAATGACCTATCAGATAAAGGGCTAGTTTCCAAGATCTATAAAGAGCTTCTTAAACTCAACACCAAAGAAACAAACAATCCAACCATGAGTTGGGCAAAAGACATGAAGAGGAATCTCACAGAGGAAGACATAGACATGGCCAACAGGTACATGAGAAAATGCTCTGCATCACTTGCCATCAGGGAAATACAAATCAAAACCACAATGAGATACCACCTCACACCAGTGAGAATGGGGAAAGTTAACAAGGCAGGAAACCACAAATGTTGGAGAGGATGTGCAGAAAAGGGAACCCTCTTACACTTTTGGTGGGAATGTGAAATGGTGCAGCCACTCTGGAAAACTGTGTGGAGGTTCCTCAAAGAGTTAAAAATAGATCTGCCTTACGATCCAGCAATTGCACTGTTGGGGATTTACCCCAAAGATGCAGATGCAATGAAACGCCGGGACACCTGCACCCCAATGTTTATAGCAGCAATGTCCACAATAGCCAACTGTGCAAGGAGCCTCAGTGTCCATCGAAAGATGAATGGATAAAGAAGATGTGGTTTATGTATACAATTGAATATTACTCAGCCTTTAGAAACGACAAATACCCACCATTTGCTTCAATGTGGATGGAACTGGAGGGTATTATGCTGAGTGAAATAAGTCAATCGGACAAGGACAAACATTATTTGTTCTCATTCATTTGGGGAATATAAATAATAGTGAAATGGAATATAAGGGAAGGGAGAAGAAGTGTGTGGGAAATATCAGAAAGGGAGACAGAACATAAAGACTCCTAACTCTGGGAAACGAACTAGGGGTGGTGGAAGGGGAGGAGGGTGGCGGGTGGGGGTGAATGGGTGACGGGCACTGAGGGGGGCACTTGATGGGATGAGCAGTGTGTGTTATTCTCTATGTTGTCAAATTGAACACCAATAAAAAATAAATTTATTATTAAAGAAAAATAAATGTACCAGATTTCTGTATATTGATTTTGTAGCCTGTGAATTTAATGGATTCATTTATCAGTTCCAGTAGTTTTTTGGTGGGGTCTTTGGGTTTATACATAGAGTTTTGTGTCATCTGCAAATAGTGAAAATTTTATTTCTTCTTACCAATTAGGATGCCTTTTATTTCTTTCCATTGTTTGAATGCTGTGGCCAGGACTTCTAGTATTATGTTGAAAAAAAGTGAAAGTAGACATCCTTGTCTTGTTCCTAATCTTAGAGGAAATGCTTTCATTTTTTTACCATTGAGTATGATTTTAGCTGTGAGTTTTTCTTTTTATATATGGCCTTTATTGTGTTGTGATATGTTCTGTCAAACCTACTTTGTTAAAACTTTTTTTTTTTATCGTGAAGGGATGTACTACCTTGTCAAACACTTTTTCTACATCTATTGAAATTATATGTTTTTATCCTTTCTTTTGTTGATGTAGATATGATGCATTGATTGATTTGCAACCATTGAACCACCCTTCATCCCGGGAATAAATCCCAATTGATCGTGGTGAATGATTTTTTATTCTTTTTTAATCTTTTTTTTTAAAATTTATTTATTTATGATAGTCACAGAGAGAGAGAGAGAGGCAGAGACACAGGCAGAGGGAGAAGCAGGCTCCATGCACCGGGAGCCCGACGTGGGATTCGATCCCGGGTCTCCAGGATCGCGCCCTGGGCCAAAGGCAGGCGCCAAACCGCTTTGCCACCCAGGGATCCCGATATTTTAATGTATTATTGGATTTTGTTTGCTAATAATTTGTTGAAGGTTTTTCTTTTTTAAAAAGAAGATTTTATTTATTTATTCATGAGAGACACAGAGAGAAAGAGGGAAGCAGAGACATGGGCAGAGGGAGAAGCAGGGTCCATGCAGGGAGGCCAATGTGGGACTCAATCCTGGGACTCCAGGATCACGCCCTGAGCTAAAGGCAGACGCCTAACCACTGAGCCACCAAGGTGTCCTGTTGAGGGTTTTTCAACTATGTTCACCAGAGATATTGGCCTGTTGTTTTTTGTTTGTTTATTTGTGTTAGTGTCTTTATCTGATTTTGGTATCAGGGCAATACTGGCCTTGTAGAATGAACTTGGAGTCTTTCTTTCTTCTTGTATTTTTGGAATAGTTTGAAAAGAATAGGTATTAACTTTTTTCAAAATGTTCAGTAGAATTCATCTCTAAAGACATCCTGTCCTGGACTTTCGTTTGTTTGAAATTTTTTGATTCCTGATTCAATTTCATTGCCAATACTCAGTTTATTCAAGTTTTCTATTTTTTTCCTGATTCATTTTTGGTAGATTATATGTTTCTAGGAATTTATCCATTTCTAGTAGATTGTTTATATTTTGGCATAAAATATTTCATAGTATCCTCATAATCCTTTGCATTTCTATTGTGTTGATTATTTCTCCTCATTCATTTCTGATTTTACTTATTTGTGTCTTCTTTTTTTCCTGATGAATCTGGCTAAAACTTTATCAAATTTGTTAATATTAAAAAAAACAGATCCTGCTCTCATTGATCTCTTCTATTGTATTTGTCAGTGTCTAGTGCACTTGAAAAGAATAGAGCAGAATCATTATTTTTTTTGCTTTTTCCTATTGGCTTTGGGCTTTGTTCTTTTTCTAGCTCTTTTATGTGTAAGTTTAGGTTAATTGATATTTTTGTTTCTTGAGTGGTGTTTGGTGCTATAAACTTCCCTCTTAGAATAGCTTTTGCTGAATTCCAAAGATTTTGAGCCATTTTGTTTACCTTTTCCTTTGTCTTCATGTATTTTAAAAATATTTTATTTATTTATTCATGAAAGACACAGAGAGAGAGGTGGAGACATAGGTGGAGGGAGAAGTAGGCTCCTACAGGGAACCTGATGCAGGACTCAATCTGAGGACCCCAGGATCATGACCTGAGCCAAAGGCAGACACTCAACCACTGAACCACCCAGGTGCCCCTGTCTCCATGTATTTTTAGTACATGCCCCATTCATTTTTTAGTAGCATGTTATTATACTCAAGGTATTTGTATTCTTACCAGAATTTTTTCTTGTGGCTGATTTCTGGTTTCCTACCATTCTGATTGAAAAAGATGCATGGTATGGTTAGAACCTTCTTGAATTTGTTGAGACTTGTTTTGTGGACTACCTTGGAGAATGTCTCATGTACACTTGAAAATAATACGTATTATGTTGTTTTGGATGGAATATTCTGTGTATATCTATTTGGTTCATTTGGTCTAATGTGTCATTCAAAGCACACCGTTTACTAATTGATTTTGTCTGGATAATATATCCATTGATCTAAGTGTGGTGTTAAAATCCTCTACTAATAATGTATTTCTGTAAATTTCTTCTTTTATGTCTGTTAATAAGTTGCCTTTTGTATTTGGATGCACCCTTGTTGGGTACATATTTACAGTTGTTTCATATTCTTGTTGATTGCTACCTTTATGATTATATAATTTCCTTCTTTCTCTCTTGTTACATTGTTTGTTTTAATGTCTATTTGGCCTGATATAAATGTTGCTATCTCACTTTTCTTTTCATTTCCATTCACATGATGTTTTTCCATCCCTTCGTTTTCTATTTGCATATGTCTTTAGGTGTGAAATGAGTCTTTTTTAGGCAGCATATAGATGGTCCTTGCTTTTGGATCTTTTCAGTTGCCAAGTGTCTTTTAATTGGAGTATTTAGTCCATTTACATTTAATGTAATTACTGATAGATGCATACTTATTGCCATTTTGTTACTTGTTTTACTGTTGCTTTTGTAGTTTTTTCTGTTCCTTTTTTTTCCTTTTTCTCTTCTCTTGTGGTTTCATGGCCTTCTTTAGTGATAGGCTTGGACTAACTTTCTTCTTTTTTTATATCTGTTACAGGTTTTTGATTTGCAGTTGCCATTACATATTATATTATTGTATTGTGTATCCTATACATACAATGGTTTTATTATTTTGATTGTTGGTTAATTTTTTTTAATTTATTTTTTATTGGTGTTCAATTTACTAACATACAGAATAACCCCAGTGCCCGTCACCATTCACACCCACCCCCCGCCCTCCACTCCTTCTACCACCCCTAGTTCCTTTCCCAGAGTTAGCAGTCTTTACGTTCTGTCTCCCTTTCTGATATTTCCCACACATTTCTTCTCCCTTCCCTTATATTCCCTTTCACTATTATTTATATTCCCCAAATGAATGAGACCATATAATGTTTGTCCTTCTCCGACTGACTTACTTCACTCAGCATAATACCCTCCAGTTCCATCCACGTTGAAGCAAATGGTGGGTATTTGTCATTTCCAATAGCTGAGTAATATTCCATTGTATACATAAACCACATCTTCTTTATCCATTCATCTTTCGTTGGACACCGAGGCTCCTTCCACAGTTTGGCTATCGTGGCCATTGCTGCTAGAAACATCGGGGTGCAGGTGTCCCGGCGTTTCATTGCATTTGTATCTTTGGGGTAAATCCCAAACAGTGCAATTGCTGGGTCGTAGGGAAGGTCTATTTTTAACTGTTTGAGGAACCTCCACACAGTTTTCCAGAGTGGCTGCACCAGTTCACATTCCCACCAACAGTGTATGAGGGTTCCCTTTTCTCCGCATCCTCTCCAACATTTGTTGTTTCCTGCCTTGTTAATTTTCCCCATTCTCACTGGTGTGAGGTGGTATCTCATTGTGGTTTTGATTTGTATTTCCCTGATGGCAAGTGATGCGGAGCATTTTCTCATATGCATGTTGGCCATGTCTATGTCTTCCTCTGTGAGATTTCTGTTCATGTCTTTTGCTCATTTCAATATTGGATTGTTTGTTTCTTTGGTGTTGAGTTTAATAAGTTCTTTATAGATCTTCAAAACTAGCCCTTTATCTGATAGGTCATTTGCAAATATCTTGTCCCATTCTGTAGGTTGTCTTTGAGTTTTGTTGACTGTATCCTTTGCTGTGCAAAAGCTTCTTATCTTGATGAAGTCCCAATAGTTCATTTTTGCTTTTGTTTCTTTTGCCTTCATGGATGTATCTTGCAAGAAGTTACTATGGCCGAGTTCAAAAAGGGTGTTGCCTGTGTTCTTCTCCAGGATTTTGATGGAATCTTGTCTCACATTTAGATCTTTCATCCATTTTGAGTTTATCTTTGTGTATGGTGAAAGAGAGTGGTCTAGTTTCATTCTTCTGCATGTGGCTGTCCAATTTTCCCAGCACCATTTATTGAAGAGACTGTCTTTCTTCCAATGGATAGTCTTTCTTCCTTTATCGAATATTAGTTGCCCATAAAGTTCAGGGTCCACTTCTGGATTCTCCATTCTGTTCCACTGATCTATGTGTCTGTTTTTGTGCCAGTACCACACTGTCTTGATGACCACAGCTTTGTAGTACAACCTGAAATCTGGCATTGTGATGCCCCCAGCTACGGTTTTATTTCTTAAACTGACCCTGGCTATTCGGGGTCTTTTCTGATTCTACACAAATCTTAAAATAATTTGTTCTAACTCTCTGATGAAAGTCCATGGTATTTTGATAGGGATTGCATTAAACGTGTAAACTGCCCTGGGTAACATTGACATCTTCACAATATTATTTCTGCCAATCCATGGGCATGGAATATTTTTCCATCTCTTTGTGTCTTCCTCAATTTCTTTAAGAAGTGTTCTATACTTTTTAGGGTAGAGATCCTTTACCTCTTTGGTTAGGTTTATTCCTAGGTATCTTATGCTTTTGGGTGCAATTGTCAATGGGATTGACTCCTTAATTTCTCTTTCTTCAGGGTCATTGTTAGTGTATAGCAATGCCCCTGACTTCTGGGCATTGATTTTGTATCCTGCCACGCTGTCAAATTGCTGTATGAGTTCTAGCAATCTTGGGGGGGAGGCTATTGGGTTTTCTACGTAGAGTATCATGTCATCAGTGAAGAGGGAGAGTTTTACTTCTTCTTTGCCAGTTTGAATGGCATTTATGTCTTTTTGTTGTCTGATTGCTGAGGCTAGGACTTCCAGTACTATGTTGAATAGCAGTGGTGAGAGTGGACATCCCTGTCTTGTTCCTGATCTTAGAGGAAAGGCTCCCATGCTTCCCCATTGAGAATGATATTTACTGTGGGCTTTTCATAGATGGCTTATAAGATGTTGAGGAATGTTCCCTCTATCCCTACGCTCTGAAGAGTTTTGATCAGAAATAGATGCTGTATTTTGTCAAATGCTTTCTCTGCATCTAAGGAGAGGATCATATGGTTCTTGGTTTTCTCTTGCTGATATGATGAATCACATTGATTGTTTTACGAGTGTTGAACCAGCCTTGTATCCCGGGAATAAATCCTACTTGGTCATGATGAATAATTTTCTTAATGTACTGTTGGATCTTATTGGCTAGTATCTTGTTGAGAATTTTTGCATCCATGTTCAACAGGGATATTGGTCTATAATTCACCTTTTTGATGGGGTCTTTGGTTTTGGAATTAAGGTGATGCAGGCCTCATAGAATGAATTCGGAAGTACTCCATCTCTTTCTATCTTTCCAAAGAGCTTTAGTAGAATAGGTATGGTTTCTTCTTTAACATTTGATAGAATTCCCCTGGGAAGGCATCTGGCCCTGGACTTCTGTGTCTTGGGAGGTTTTTGATGATTGCTTCAATTTCCTCCCTGGTTATTGGCCTGTTCAGGTTTCCTGTTTCTTCCTATTCCAGTTTTGGTAGTTTGCGGCTTTCCAGGAATGCGTCCATTTCTTCTAGATTGCCTAATTTATTTGCATATAGCTGTTCATAACATGTTTTTAAAATCGTTTGTATTTCCTTGGTATTGGTAGTGATCTCTCCTTTCTCATTCATGATTTTATTAAATTGAGTCTTCTCTCTCTTACTTTTCATAAGGCTGGCTAATGGTTTATCTATCTCATTAATTCTTTCAAAGAACCAACTCCTGGTTTTGTTGATCTGTTCCACAGTTCTTCTGGTCTCGATTTCATTGAGTTTGGCTCGAATCTTTATTAAGTCTCTTCTTCTGCTGGGTGTAGGATCTATTTTCTGTTGTTGTTTTTTTTTTTTTTTTTTTTTTTGTAGCTCCTTTCTTTTTTCTCTAGCTCCTTTATGTGTAAGGTTAGCTTTTGTATTTGAGTTCTTTCCAGTTTTTTTTTTCTTTCCAATTTTGAAAGGATGCTTGTATTGCGATATATTTCCCCCTCGGGGCTGCTTTTGCTGCATCCCAAAGATTTTGAATGGTTGTTTCTTCGTTCTCATTAGTTTCCATGAATCTTTTTAATTCTTCCTTAATTTCCTGATTGACCCTTTCATCTTCTAGCAGGATGGTCCTTAACCTCCACTTGTTTGAGGTCCTTCTAAACTTCTGGTTGTGATTTAGTTCTAATTTCAAGGCATTATGGTCTGAGAATATGCAGGGGGTGATCCCAATCTTTTGGTATCGGTTCAGACCCAATTTGTGACCCAGTATGTGGCCTATTTTGGAGTAAGTTCCATGTGCCCTTGAGAAGAATGTGTATTCAGTTGAGTTTGGATGTAAAGTTCTGTAGATATCTGTGAAATCCATCTGGTCCAGTGTATCATTTAAAGCTCTCGTTTCTTTGGAGATCTTGTGTTTAGAAGATCTATTGAGTGTAGATAGTGCTAGAGTGAAGTCACCAATTATAATTGTATTATTTTCTAAGTATGTCTTAAGTTTGGTTATTAATTGATTGATATATTTGGCAGCTCCCACATTCGGGGCATATATATTGAGGATTGTTAAGTCCTCTTGTTTGATAGATCCTTGAAGTATGATATAGTCCCTCTTCCTCTCTTACTGCAGTCCTCAGGGTAAATTTTAGTTTATCTGATATAAGGATGGCTACCCCTGCTTTCTTTTGAGGACCATTTGAATGGTAAATGGTTCTCCAACCTTTTATTTTCAGGCTGTAGGTGTCCTTCTGTCTAAAATGAGTCTCTTGTAGACAGCAAATAGATGGCTCCTGCTTTTTTATCCAGTCTGACACCCTGTGCCTTTTGATGGGGTCATTAAGCCCGTTCATGCTCAGAGTTACTATTGAAAGATATTAGTTTAGTGTCATCCTATCTATTCAGTCCTTCTTTTTGTGGATTGTATTGGACTTCTTAAAGGAAAATTTAAGAGCCCCCCTTAAAATTTCTTGCAGAGCTAGTTTGGAGGTCACATATTCTTTCAGTTCATGCCTGTCTTGGAAGCTCTTTATCTCTCCTTCCATTTTGAATGAGAATCTTGCTGAATAAAGTATTCTTGGTTGCATGTTTTTCTCATTTAGGACCCTTAATATATCCTGCCAGCCCTTACTGGCCTGCCAGGTCTCTGTGGAGTTGTCTGCTGTTACTCTAATAATCTTTCTCATTAAAGTCAGGGATTTCTTTTCTCTTGCTGCTTTAAGGATCTTCTCTTTACTTTGGAATTTGCAAGCTTAACTATTAAATGTCGAGGTTTTGAACGGTTTTTATTGATTTTAAGGGGGATCTCTCTATTTCCTGGATCTGAATGCCTGTTTCCCTTCCCACATTCAGAAAATTTTCAGCTATGATTTGTTCAAATACATATTCTGGCCCTCTGTCCCTTTCGGTGCCCTCGGGAACCCCAATTAAATGTAGGTTTTTATTCCTCAGGCTGTCGTTTATTTCCCTTAATCTATCCTCATGGTCTTTTAATTGTTTGTGTCTTTTTTCCTCAGTTTCCCTCTTTGCCATCAACTTGTCTTCTATTTTACTCACTCATTCTTCCACCTCCTTAACCCTCGTCATTAGGACTTCTAGTTTGGATTGCATCTCCTTCAATTGATTTTTAATTTCTGCCTGATTAGATCTAAATTCTGCAGTTGTGAAGTCTCTTGAGTCCTTTATGCTTTTTTCTAGAGCCACCAGTAGCTTTATAATAGTGCTTCTGAATTGGCTTTCTGACATTGAATTGTAATCCAAATTTTGCAACTCTGTGGGAGAGAGGACTGTTTCTGATTCTTTCTTTTGAGGCAAGGTTTTCCTTCTAGTCATTTTTCTCAGTGCAGAGTTGCCATAAATAAGTTGTATTTGGAAAAGGAAAAAGAGAGGAGAGAAAGAAGGAAAGAAAAGAGAAAAAGAAAAAAGGAAGAAAAAAATAAAAAAGAGAAAGAAAAAATGGGTGGGGGAAGCAAACAGAAATCAAAATGAAAAAAAAAACAGGGGGGAATATCTTCTGATTCTGTATACTTTAAGTCCCTTGACTTCCCCTGGAACTTTTCCGTCTAGCTGCTCTCCTGGGGGAGGGGCCTGCTGTGCTGATTTTCAGGTGTTAGCACTTGGGGGAGCTTCTCTGCCCCCTGCCTGGAGCAGGGCTCAGTGGGGGTTGTTTATCCTGTGAGGCCCCAGGAGGAACAACCACAGTGGCGGCGGCCAACTGTGGAGCCATGGATTCAGCTCCTGCAGTAACTACAGAGCACTCTGCATGGGTCTGGATGCTCCGGGGGCTGGGGCCGCTGATCTGCTCAGCAGGAGCGTCCTTCCTGTCCTGGGTCTTCCTGGCCTCTGCCTGTCCCAGGGGGAGGTCGGATCCTGGGCTGTGTCCCCGCAGTCCTGTCCTCCGGCTGGCGCCCTTGTAATTGCAGTCTCGGGGCCGCTCAGCCCCCTCCGCACTGCGCCTCTTCCTCTGCCGGCGCTGCCTCCGAGCTGCTCCCAGAGCTGCGCAGCCCCATCTTCAGGGAGCAGGTGCCGAGCCCCTCCGAGTGGCTCCTGGGTCAATGCGTGCACGCGCTGCAGCCCCTTAGGGAGCTCGGTGTACTCTCCCCGGGGCACAGGTGTCTGTTAGTGTCCCAGGGAGCCTGAGGGCATCCCCGCCCTCCTGGGGTCTTGCTATAACTCCCTGTGAGCCCCTTTCTGTCCAGGAAGATTGGTGAAGCTCCTGCTTCTCCCGGACGGTGCTTTCCTGTCCTGGGGGCACTCGCCCAGGCCTTAGCCCGGCTCCTCCGGGGGCCCCTCCCCCTTGGATGGCTTTTGTTTCTTTATTTCTTGTTTCCCTGTCTTCCTACCTTGATAGAAGCATAAACTCTTCTCACTGTAGCCTTCCAGCTGTTCTCTCTTTAAATCTCAGGACAAATTTGTAGATTTTCAGGATGATTTGAAGGTTATCTAGGTAATTTGATGGGGACAGGTGACTTGGGGACCCTACTCTTCCGCCATCTTGCCCCTCCTCCCAACTGTCTTGGTTATTGGGAGGAGGAATTAAAATGGTGGATGAGTTAAGATGACAGAGGAGTAGGAGACCCTATATTTGCTCTTCCTTCAAATTCAGCTATCTATTTATAAAATCAACTGAACCCTTGAGAAATCAATTGCACATCTGAGGAAATAAATGCTATAATTCTACAAGTGTAAAAGCAATCACTTTTTGGAAAATAGGAGGTGCAGAGACTTGAATCCAGCATGATTTATCGGAAGCTATGGCACAGGGGTGGGAGCCTGCTTAAAGAGGCTACCACAAAGTATTATAAGGAGTGGAGTGCAAAATCTGAACTTTTAGAAGTCTGCTACAGTGGGGGGCATGTCTGGCTTAAATGCACTTAGGTGGCAAAATGGGGCAGAATCGCAGGTTTGACAGTGTGGTCTCAGGATCTCTGGGGCCACAAGAACAATGGATGGTGCCTTCGGGTGGCAGAGTTCCCTGGCATAAGAGCAATGAAGCCCGCTAAAAACAGTGAGTCTAGGTGCCAGCTTTCTGCTCCATGTTGCTATAAACTGCAAACTGTTGCATTATCAAGTGACCACTTTCCTGGGAGGAGTTCAGCAAAAGGCAGAATTGTGGCAAGACTCCACTCCCCGCACTGAAGGAGAAGCAGCATTGGTCCACACCATAGGAATTCCTAAAATTTGGAGTTTTAAAACTCAATAGCATGCCTGAGTTAAAACACTCCATCACAGGCCGGGTGAACACAGAATTTTGATTGAACCCTGGGAGACAGGAGTGATTGACTGCTTTTCTGTGAGGGCTCATGAAGAATGGGGTGGCACAAACTTTCAGCTCCGGTGCTAGAGATAGCAGGGCACTACCAGAGTCATCTAGCCTGTGGGTTCTGAAAGCTTTCAGGTAGCAAACCAGCACCACATGGTTGAATCTGGAACCACTTACACTGAGCCCTGCTTCTGTGCAAGAGACACTTATTTGCTATAGAGGAAGTGCAACTGAGAATCAGTGCAATTGGCCCTTCCTGAGGAAGAGCAGCAGGAATAACTGTCTACCACCAAGTTTACTGATCATAGAAGATGGAAAAGCTTTAGCTCTTGAGGAAAACAGTACATAGCATTCTTTTTCAAAATTATTTTTTAGTCTCTCAGTACTATTTTTTCAGTTATTTTATTATTTTTCATTTTTAAATTTTAATTTATATGTAATATGTTTTTAAATTTTTGTTTAATTTCATTGTATTATATATTATATATTATATATTATATATTATATATACATGTATATATGTATATGTATATATGTATATGTATAGACATGTATATACATATGTATATGTATATGTATATATACATAAAATTTCTTTCTTTCTTTCTTTCTTTCTTTCTTTCTTTCTTTCTTTCTTTCATGTTGAGATATAGTTTCTTTTAACAAGCAACCAAAATATACCCAGGATCTAGTTTTTTCTTTGTTGTTTTGGTTTGGTTTTGGTTTTAGCTTTGGTTTATTCTGTTGTCATTCTTGTTATTATTATTTTTTCTCCTTTTATCTTTTCTGGGCAAAATGATGAAATGGAGAAATTCACCACAAAAGAAAGAACAGGAGGTAGTACCGCAGGGATTTAATCAATATGGACATGAGTAAGATATCTGTACTAGAATTTAAAACAATGATTATGAAGATACTAGCTGGGGATGAAAAAAGCATATAAACGACACTAGAGAATCTCTCACTATAGAAATAAAGGAACTAAAATCTGGTGAAGCTGAAATTTAAAAAATGCTATTATCAAGATACAGTCCCAAGTGGTGTTTATTAAAATGAGGATGAATTAAGCAGAGGAGAGAATCAGTGATATAGAAGATAAAATGACAGAAAATAAGGAACTGAAAAGAAGAGAGATAGTATTAAATCATGAAGGGAGACATAGAGAACTCAGCAATTACATGAAGTGAAATAATATCTGTCTAATAGGGGTCCCAGAAGATGAGGCGGATAAAGGGGGAGAAAGTTTATTTGAACTAGTTCTACCTGAGAAACTCCCCAATCCGGGTAAAGAAGCAGGCAATCAAGCCCAGGAGGCACAGAAAACCCTCTTCAAAATCAATAAAAACAGGTCAACACCTTGACATATAATAGTGAAACTTGCAAATTTTAAAGATAAAGAAAAAATCCTAAAAGCAGCTTGGGAAAAGAAGTCCTTAACTTATAAGAGTAGACACACAAGGCTGGCAGCAGACTTGTCCACATAGACCTGGAAGGCTAGAAAATTCTGGCATGACATATTCAACATGCTGAATGGGAAAAATACACAGCCAGGAATGTTTTATCCACAAGGCTGTCATTCAGAATAGAAGGAGAGATAAAGAGTTTCCAGGGCAAACAAAAACTAAGGGAATTTGTGAACCAGACCTGCGAGAAATATTAAAGAAGATCCTCTGAACAAAGAGAGAACCCAAAGTAACATACACCAGAAAGGAACAGAGACAATCTACAGGAATGGCAACTTTATAGATAATACAATAGCACTGAATTCATATCTATTAATAATTATTCTGAATGTAAATGAACAAAATGTTCCAATCAAAAGACATAGAGTAGGGACACCTGGGTGGCTCAGCAGTTTAGTGCCTGCCTTTGGCTCAGGCGCGTGATCCTGGAGTCCCGGGATTGAGTCCCACATCAAGCTCCCTGCATGGAGCCTGCTTCTCCCTATGCGTATGTCTCTGACTTTCTCTCTCCCTCCCCCCTCCGTGTGTGTGTTTGTGTTGTGTGAGTGTGTGTCTCTCATGAATAAATAAATAAAACCTTAAAAAAAAAGACATAGGGTGTCAGAATGGATAAAAAACAAGCCAAACTGATATGCTGCTTACAAAGACTCATTTTAGAACCAAAACACCTCCAGAGAGAAAGTGAGGGGGTCGAGAACCATTTATCATGCTAAAGGACATCAAAAGGAAACTGGAGTAGCCATCATTATATTAGACAAATTAGATTTTAAACCAAAGAATGTAATAAATGATGAAGAAGGACACTATATTGTAATAAAAAGGTCAGTCCACCAAGAAGATCTAACAATTATAAATATTTATGGTTTTAACTTTGGAGCAGCCAAATATAGAAACCAATTAATACCAAAAATAAAGAAACTCATTGATGATAATATAATAATAAGAGGGGACTTTAACACCCCACTCACAGCAATGGAAAGATCATCGAAGCAGAAGATCTACAAGGAAACAAGGACTTTGAATGACACACTGGACCAGATGGACTTCATAGATATATTCAGAGCATTTCATCCTAAAGCAGCAGAATATGCATCCTTTTTTGAGTGAACATAGTATATTCTCCAGAATAGATCACATACTGGGTCATAAAGCAGCTTTCAACCAGTACAAAAACATTGAGATCATATGAGGAATTTTTTTTCAGATCACAATGCTATAAAATATAAGGCAACCACAAGAAAAAGTTTGGAAGAAACACAAATACATGGAGGTTGAGGAACATCAAACTGAAGATTGAATGGGTCACCCAGGATATTAAATAACAATTTAAAAATACATGGAAGCAAATGAAAATGAAAGCATGGTAGTTCAGAACCTTTTGGACATAGGGATGAAAATCCTAAGAGGCAAGTATATAACAATACAGGCCTTCCTCAAGAAAGAATAGTCTCAAATACACAAACTGAACTTGCACTTAAAGGGGCTGGAAAAAGGACACTAAATAAAGCCTAAACTCACAGTAGAAGATAAATAATAAATATTGGAGCAGAAATTATGATATAGAAATAAAAAAATAGTAGAACAGATCAATGAAACTAGGAGCTTACCCCTTGAAAGAATTAATGAAATCGATAAAACCCTAGCCAGACATATCAAAAAGAAAAGGGAAAGAACCCAAATAAACAAAATCATGAATGAAAGAAGGGAGATCAAAACCAACACCAAAGAAATACAATTATATGAGAATATTCTAAGCAATTACATGCCAAAAAATTAGGCAATCTGGAACAAATGGATACATTCCTAGAAACATATAAAGTATCAAAACTGAAACAGGAAAAAATAGAAAGCCTGAACAGAACCTTAACCAGCAAAGAAACTGAATCAATAATCAAAAATCTCCAAACAAACAAGAGTCCATGGCCAGATGGTTTCCCAGGGGATATATACCAAGTATATAAAGAGGAATTAATACCTATTCTTTTGAAACTGTTTCAAAAAAAATTGAAATGAAAGGAAAAATTTTAAACGCATTCTATGAGTCCAGCATTACCTTAATTCCAAAACCAGAGAAGGAATTCCATCCACTATAAAGGAGAGTTACAGTCCAACATCCCCGATGAACATGGATGCAAAAATTCTCACCAAGATACTAGCTAATATGATCCAATAGTATATTTATTTATTTATTTATTTATTTTTGATCCAATAGTATATTTAAAGGATTGATCACATTTACAACTGCACCAAAAACCATAAGATACCTAGGAATAAACCTAACCAAAGAGGTAACGTATCTTTACTTTTAAAACTATAGAACACTTCTGAAAGAAATTGAGGAAGATGGAAGTGAATGGAAAAACATTCCATGCTAACAAGTTGGAAAAACAAATATTGTTAAAACAAATATTGTCTATGATACCCAAATCAATCTACATATTCAGTGCAATCCTTATAAAAGTACCATCAGCATTTTTCACAGAACCGGAACAAACAATCCTAAACTTTGTATGTAACCAGAAGAGACCCTGAATTGCCAATGTAATGTTGAAAAAAAAAAGCTTGGAGGCATCATAATTCTAGACTTCAATTCTTATTACAAAGCTGTAATGGGCAAGACAGTACAGTATTGGCACATAAACCAACAAATTGATCAGTGGAATGCAATAGAGAACCCAGAGAGGGACCCTCAATTCTATAGTCAACTAATCTTTGACAAAGCAGGAAAGAATATTCAATGAAAAAAAGAGATTGTCTCCTCAATAAATGGTGTTGTGAAAATTGCACAACCACATGCAGAAGAATGTAACTGTACCACTTTCCTATACCATACACAAAACTTAAAAAATGGATGAAAGATGAGATAGATAAAAATGATAAATAAGAGACAGGAATCCATTAAAGTCCTAGAGAAGAATTCTAGTGATCCCAGTGAGGCAGTGGTAGAACCATGTCCCCAGGCATGGGAGCTCCGCTCAGGCTCAGGGTGGGGAGGCTGTGGGTTGTATCCCCCCAGGTCAGGAGCCCCAGGCTGCCACCACTGTGACTATTCAGATCTCTTTTGTCCTTGGCCTACTCAGATTAGACTTCAGAGAGCCATCTCATGCTATCAGTTTTGTTTGGTAGTTTATCTTAAAAAATATTTCTGATTTTAAAAAATCTGACTGCAGGAAGCAACCTCTTTGATCTCAATTGTAGCAACTTCTTGCTACATACATCTCCAAAGGCAAGGGGAACAAAAGCAAACATGAACTATTGGGACTTCATCAGGATAAAAAGCTTTTGCACAGCAAGGGAAACAGTCAAAAAATAGGACAGATAAAAAGAGAAAGTGAGTTTGGGATGGGGGACTTGATGGGGTGGTACCTTGAGATATCAGGAAACAGTAAGATCAAGAACATGTTATGTGGAGATATTAAGTTTGGACCAGAGGTGTGTCACTTCTTCCATTGTGATAGAAGGGGAGGAGGAGAAACTGAGTAAGATTGTAGGTAGCATGTAAGATTATAGGTAGCATGGCAGAAAATTTAAGGGATCCTCATATAATGTGTTTGAATTTCACCACAGAGAAAGTGAGTCTTTCTGGAGAGACTATAGATCAATGAGCAGTTACTGTTTAATGGATACACACTGTCTGTTTGGGGGGATGAAAAATTCTGGGAATGGTGATGAGATTAAAAACATTGTAAATGTACTTAATGCCACTTAATTGTACACTTGAAGATATAAAATGGTTTTTAAAAAATGAATAAAAAGAGACAATAGAGCAGAGAGGTAGTGGTAGGAGAGTAGAGAATGTTTGAAATGCCTGTTAAAAGTGAGGGAGATAGGAGAATGACTGGGTGGCATTGAAAGAAAGTAGAGATTAGAGAGCAAGAATTTGAATTAGACCAATTTATAATTTTCTATAACAGCATTCAGGAGTTCAATGTAGTACAGCCAAAGAGGTGGACATTTTGATTGATATATCTTTGGAATTTATCATGTGGATGCTACATAAGGACAATGAATAAGAAAGGTGATGGAATTGGCAAGAGAATAATTGAAGTGATCGAAAATGAAATCTAGGCTGGATTGAACAGTTAAGACAGGGATAGTATCTTGACTATTCTACTTTTCCCCTCATTGTATTTTCAGAGGAGTTATAGTTCAAGAAAGCAAGCAGGCAGTGGAATTATGTAGTTTCTGGATTCTTAATATATGTCAAAACATTAGTAACCTTTATTGCATAGCATAGTCCTTATCATTGGGCAAAGACAAATTGTGTCTTGAAAGGAAATAAGTGTTATACCTAAAATACTAAATCTTTGAAACTAAGATTTTAATGGAAAAGGCTTGGCAAATAAAAGTGGTCAATATGCAACAATCTTGGATAGCAGGCTAAGTAATATAGCAAAAGCATGATATTTAGACTTAGATTCTGGAGACACAAGGCAAAGTGCTGATGGTAGTTTCACATGTTTCCCCAGCTCTGGCTTGGACCAGTATGTCCAGTTGACATAATAACATAAGAGCAGTGGTAAGAGAAGAATTTGATAGGACTTGGTGGAAGATATAATAAAATAGGTCAAAGAAAGTGATGATTCATAGATGGAAGAATGGAACAAGTGAGGGAGAGAGAGAGAAAGAGGAAGAATGGGTGAAAGATAGGAAAGAGAGGGATCCCTGGGTGGCGCAGCGGTTTGGCGCCTGCCCTTGGCCCAGGGCGCGATCCTGGAGACCCGGGATCGAGTCCCACATCGGGCTCCCGGTGCATGGAGCCTGCTTCTCCCTCTGCCTGTGTCTCTGCCTCTCTCTCTCTCTCTGTATGACTATCATAAATAAATAAAAAATATATTTAAAAAAAAAAGGAAAGAGATAGTTATGGGAAAAATATGAGTTTTGTTTTGGACTTGTAGAATCTGTAGAAATGATTGATAGTCGTATAAACATTTTCAGTAATAAGTTGGAGACTAGATGTTGCCTGAAATCTCAATTTAGCTGTCATCAACACAGATGTGATAGAAGCCCTGAAAATAAATAAAATTTCCAAGATAAAGAATGAAAAAGAAACCAGGAGCATTAAAAAATAAGTCCACAGAAAGATCTAGACAATAGAATAGCCACTGGAGTAAATAAAGATTGAATATATGAAGGAAAGGCAAAGAATTACTGGGTGTTATACTATACGTTGGCAAATTGAAGTCCAATTAAAAATATGCAAAAAAAAAAAAAAAAGAACCAAGATAGATACTGTTATGGAGGAAAGAGAAGAAAGAATCTCAATATGGAAATGATGAACCACAATGTCCTGTGAAGACAGAGCATGGATTTCCTAAAAAGTGAACTCTGAGAAAGCAGTTGTCCTAGTGAAGTGGAGCATAAGTAAAAATTGAAGTTATATATATATATATATATATATGGAAGAGGTTACTTAGAAAAAGGAAAACGCTTATGTGGAACATTTGAAGTGTTTGAGAATGAATGGAGGGAAAAGATGTCGTAGTTAGAGGGAGCAGTACGATTATATAATAGTTGTTTTCCAGGTTGGGTTTACCTATGCTTCCAGAAATTTGTTAAATAATAAAATATTTGATTATTATTACATGCATGTTTTGGTTATAAAAACTAGCTATTCACTAAATCCATTAAGCCATCAACCAATGTACAAAGCCAATAAATCTTTGTGCATTGATACTAGAATATTAATGCTACAGATCTGTATGTTCATTTTTTATCATTTATAATATACCCTGATAATGTTTTTCCTAAATTGTATTTTTAGAACAGATTCACAAGAGTTTATGGCAGTACAAATGATTATATTATAAACACACAGGCTAAGTTTGGGAATTTGGAATACTAATTATATTTAATGCTTAGAAATGATAGTTCCAACTCTTAATTCATAGAATTCCTTTTTTCTGGCCCTAGTTTCTGACCCCAAGAAAGAAAAAGTCTGCATCAATTTTTATAAACATAGTTTATTAATAAATAGTTCAGTTCTGTAAGTATATTTTGGAACTAAATAGAAAAGCTGTATTATTGTTTTGCTGTTTAGTCAGAGTAGGATAATGGGGAAAGTAATGAGTAGCCACTTTGTTGGAAATTAGCTTTTGTTAGTTTGTCTCATTCTTCATTATGTTTTTCCTTCACTAGAGTGATGGGTAGTTGAAAACACAGCCCTTGGGCTCAGATTTCAATTCCAATGTGAGCTTTGCTACTAATTAGTGGGGCACTTAACTTCTCTAAACCTGTTTTCTTACCTGCGAAATGGGAATTATATTTAATTTGCAGAATTTGAGGTAATGAGGTAACTTAACGTAAAGCATTTGGCTCATTGCCTGCCCTCATTTTTTTCCCTTTCCTTTTACATTTTCTTCCTCAACCTAACTACTCTAGTCTATAAAATTGGGTGCTATTTTCATTGTTTTATTCACATCAGCTATATCTAAAACTTTAAATTTAGTCCAGGTTCACTAAGAATCATGAATTTGATGGTCTCGGTAGTTGATTCTATCAGCTAATGTAAAGACTTTTTATTTATTTATTTATTTATTTATTTATTTATTTATTTATTTATATTGGAGTTCAATTTGCCAACATATAGCATAACACCCAGTGCTCATCCCATCAAGTGCCCCGCCAGTGCCCGTCACCCAGTCACCCCCACCCCCAACCCACATCCCTTTCCACCACCCCTTGTTCCTTTCCCAGAGTTAGGAGTCTCTCATGTTCTGTCACCCTCTCTGATATTTCCCGCTCATTTTCTCTCCTTTCCCCTTTATTCCCTTTCACTATTTTTTATATTCCCAAAATGAAAGAGAACATATAATATTTGTCCATCTCTGAATGACTTATTTCACTCAGCATAATACCCTCCAGTTCCATCCACGTTGAAGCAAATGGTGGGTATTTGTCATGTCTAATGGCTGAGTAATATTCCATTGTATACATAGACCACATCTTCTTTATCCATTAATCTTTCGACGGACACCGAGGCTCCTTCCATAGTTTGGCTATTGTGGACATTGCTGCTATAAACATCGGGGTGCAGGTGTCCCAGGATTTCACTGCATCTGTATCTTTGGGGTAAATCCCCAGCAGTAAAATTGCTGGGTCGTAGGGAAGATCTATTTTTAACTCTTTGAGGAACTTCCACACAGTTTTCCGGAGTGGCTGCACCAGTTCACATTCCCACCAACAGTGCAAGAGGGTTCCTCCTTTCTCCACATCCTCTCCAACATTTGTTGTTTCCTGCCTTGTTAATTTGCCCCATTCTCACTGGTGTGAGGTGGTATCTCATTGTGGTTTTGATTTGTATTTTCCTGAGGGCAAGTGATGCAGAGCATTTTCTCATGTACTTGTTGGCCATGTCTATGTCTTCCTCAGTGAAATTTCTGTTCATGTCTTTTGCCCATCTCATGATTGAATTGTTTGTTTCTTTGCTGTTGAGTTTAATAAGTTCTTTATAGATCTTGGATACTAGTCCTTTATCTGATACATCATTTGCAAATATCTTGTCCCATTCTGTAGGTTGTGTTTTAGTTTTGTTGACTGTTTCTTTTGCTGTGCAGAAGCTTCTTATCTTGATGAAGTCCCAAGAGTTCATTTTTGCTTTTGTTTTTCTTGCCTTCATGGATGTATCTTGCAAGAAGTTACTGTGTCCAAGTTCAAAAAGGATGTTGCCTGTGTTCTCCTCTAGGATTTTGTTTTTTTTTTTTTAAAGATTTTTATTTATTTATTCATAGAGATGCAGAGAGAGAGAGAGGCAGAGACACAGCCAGAGGGAGAAGCAGGTTTCATGCAGGGAGCCTGACGTGGGAACAGATCCACGGTCTCCAGGATCACGCCCTGGGCTGCAGGCGGCGCTAAACCTTTGTGCCACCAGGGCTGCCCTCCTCTAGGATATTGATGGAATCTTGTCTCACATTAAGATCTTTCATCCAAAAAAAAAAAAAAAAAGATCTTTCATCCATTTTGAGTTTATCTTTGAGTATGGTGTAAGAAAATGGTCTAGTTTCATTCTTCTGCATGTGGCTATCCAATTTTCCCAGCACCATTTACTGAAGAGACTGTCTTTTGTCCAGTGCTGCTTTCCTCCTTTGTCGAATATTAGTTGACCATAAAGTTGAGGGTCCACTTCTGGGTTCTCTATTCTGTTCCATTGATCTCTGTGTCTGTTTTACTGCCAGTACTACAGTGTCGTGATGACCACAGCTTTGTAGTACAACCTGAAATCTGGCATTTGATGCCCCCAGCTATGGTTTTCCTTTTTTAATATTCCCCTGGCTATACGGGGTCTTTTCTGATTCCACGCAAATATTAAGATGATTTGTTCCAATTCTCTGAAGAGAGCCCATGGTATTTTGATAGGGATTGCATTAAATGTATAAATTGCCCTAGGTAGCATTGACATTTTTACAATATTAATTCTTCCAATCCATGAGCATGGAATATTTTTCCATCTCTTTGTGTCTTCCTCAATTTTCTCAGAAGTGTTCTATAGTTTTTAGGGTATAGATCCTTTATTTCTTTGGTTAGGTTTATTCCTAGGTATCTTATGCTTTTGGGTGCAATTGTCAATGGGATGGTCTCCTTAATTTCTCTTTCTTCAGGGTCATTGTTAGTGTTTAGAAATGCCACTGACTTCTGGGCATTGACTTTGTATCCTGCTACACTGCCAAATTGCTGTATGAGTTCTAACAATCTTGGGGTGGAGGCTTTTGGGTTTTCTACGTAGAGTAACATGTCATCGGTGATGAGGGAGAGTTTGACTTCTTCTTTGCCAATCTGAATGCCTTTTTTGTCTTTTTGTTGTCTGATTGCTGAGGCTAAGACTTCTAGTACTATGTTGAATAGCAGTGGTGAGAGTGGACATCCCTGTCTTGTTCCTGATCTTAGGGGAAAGGCTCCCAGTGTTTCCCCATTGTGAATGATATTTGCTGTGGGCTTTTCATAGATGGCTTTTAAGATGCTGAGGAATTTTATAATTGTGCTTCTGAATTGATTTTCTGACATTCAATTGTAATCCAAATTTTGTAACTCTGTGGGAGAGAGGACTGTTTCTGATTCTTTCTTTTGTGGTGAGTTTTTCCTTCTAGTCATTTAGCTCAGGGCAGATAGGCCAAAAACAAGTTGTACTGGAAAGAGGAGAAAAAGAAAAAATAAAAGAAAGAAAGTGTGTGGGGGGGACAAACAGAAAACAAAAAACAAGGTGTAGTATCCTCTGATTCTATATACTTTAAATCCTTCAACTTCCCCTGGAACTTTTCAGTGCTGCTGGTCAATAACTTGCTTTTCTCCTGTCCTTCTAGCTGATCTTCTGGGGGAGGGGCCTGCTGTGCTGATTTTCTGGTGTGTGCACCTAGGGGAGCTTACCAGCCCCCTGCCAGGTGCACGGCTCAGTAGGAGCTGTTTATCCTGTGAGGCCCCTGCTCAGTCCCAGGTACAAGGTGACACCTGGAGGAGGAACAGCAGTGGTGGCCGCCAGCTCTCCAGCTCTGGAGTCATCCTCAGTAACTACCGCAGCTCCCAGTCCACAGGGGCCTGGATGCTCCGGGGGTGGGGGGTGCCGATCTGCACGGCTCAGGGTGGCAGGCAGCAGGAGTGTCCTTGCTGTTCTGTGTCTTCCTGGCCTCTGCCTGTCCTGGGGGGAGCGCCGGATCTTGGCTGTGTCCCCAATGCCCTGAGCTCCGGGGCCTGCACCAGTGAAATTGCGCTCCCGGGGCCGCGCAGCCCCCTCTGCATGGAGCCGCCGCCTGAGCCACTGGAGCTGCTCCCAGGCCCTGCCAGCCTGTGCTCCAGCTCTTTAGGGAGCTCGGACCGCATTGTGTGGTGCGCTCTCCCCTGGGGTGTAGTTCCTATTAGTGCCTCTGGGAGCCTGAGGGCATCCTTGCCCCTCCGGGGATCCTGCAGGAACTCCCTGTGAGTGCCTTTCCATCTGGGAAGATTGGTAAAGCTCCTGCTTCTCTGGGACTGGGCTTTCCTGTCCTGGGGGAGGTCGCTGCCTGGCCTTAGCCCTTCTCTTCACGGGGGCTCCTCCACCTTGGATGCTTTTTTGTTTATTTCCTTCTTTATTTTTTTTTTTCGTTTTCCTACCTTGATAGAAGCGCAAACTCTTCTTAATGGAGCATTCCAGCTGTTCTCTCTTTAAATATCATCCCTTTCAAAATACCATGGACTTTCTTCAGAGAATTAGAACAAATTATTTTAAGATTTGTGTGGAATCAGAAAAGACCCCGAATAGCCAAGGGAATTTTAAAAAGAAAACCATATCTGGGGGCATCACAATGCCAGATTTCAGGTTGTACTACAAAGCTGTGGTTATCAAGACAGTGCGGCACTGGCACAAAAACAGACATATAGGTCAGTGGAACAGAATAGCGAATCCAGAAGTGGACCCTCAACTTTATGGTCAGCTAATATTCGACAAAGAAGGAAAGACTATCCATTGGAAGAAAGACAGTCTCTTCAATAAATGGTGCTGGGATAATGGGACATCCACATGCAGAAGAATGAAACTAGACCACTCTCTTTCACCATACACAAAGATAAACTCAAAATGGATGAAAGATCTAAATGTGAGACAAGATTCCATCAAAATCCTAGAGGAGAACACAGGCAACACCCTTTTTGAACTCGGCCACAGTAACTTCTTGCAAGATACATCCATGAAGGCAAAAGAAACAAAAGCAAAAATGAACTATTGGGACTTCATGAAGATAAGAAGCTTTTGCACAGCAAAGGATACAGTCAACAAAACTAAAAGACAACCTACAGAATGGGAGAAGATATTTGCAAATGACGTATCAGATAAAGGGCTAGTTTCCAAGACCTATAAAGAACTTATTAAACTCAACACCATAGAAACAAACAATCCAATCATGAAATGGGTAAAAGACATGAACAGGAATCTCACAGAAGAGAACATAGACATGGCCAACTTGCACATGTGAAAATGCTCTGCATCACTTGTCATCGGGACAATACAAATCAAACCCACAATGAGATACCACCTCACACCAGGGAGAATGGGGAAAATTAACAAGGCAGGAAACAACAAATATTGCAGAGGATGTGGAGAAAGGGGGAACCCTCTTGCACTGTTGGTGGGAATGTGAACTGGTGCAACCACTCGGAAAACTGTGTGGAGGTTCCTCAAAGAGTTAAAAATAGATCTGCCCTATGACCCAGCAATTGCACTGCTGGGGATTTACCCCAAATATATAGATGCAATGAAACGCTGGGACACCTGCACCCTAATGTTTCTAGCAGGAATGTCCACAATAGCCAAACTATGGAAGGAGCCTCGGTGTCCATCGAAAGATGATGGATTAAAAAAAAAAAAAAGGAAAGATGATGGATAAAGAAGATGTGGTTTATGTATACAATGGAATATTACTCAGCCATTAGAAATGACAAATTCTCACCATTTGCTTCGACGTGGATGGAACTGGAGGGTATTATGCTGAGTGAAATAAGTCATTTGGAGAAGGACAAACATTATATGTTCTCATTCATTTGGGGAATATAAATAATAGTGAAAGGGAATAGAGGGGAAGGGAGAAGAAATGGATAGGAAATATCAGAAAGGGAGACAGAACATGAAGACTCCTAACTCTGGGAAACTATCTAGTGGTGGTGGAAGGGGAGGATGGCAGGGGGTGGGGGTGATTGGGTGATGGGCACTGATTGGGGTACTTCACGGGATGAGCACTGGGTGTTATTCTTATGTTGGCAAATTGAACACCAATAAAAAATAAATTTATTATTAAAAAAAAGTTTAATGCTGAAGAACTGAAAAAAAAGAGAAAATGATAAGTTAATTAGTTGGCTCTATTAATCTTTACTGGTGTATATGTGTACCAAATCATCATATTGTACACATTAAGCATGTACAACTTTTTGTTTAAAATATGTTTTAATATTGCTTTAACTAAATTTCCATTTAAATGAACTCAAAGTTGTAAAAAGAAGGGAAGTTATCTAGAAACTGTGTTGCCTTTAAGAACTTCCAGTGGTTTTATAGGATGTATTTTCTAGGAGTATGTTAAGTTGTAAGACTATTTTATATTATATTCACTGTGAAAATCTGTTGAGACTAGACTTAGGTCAGTTCAATAAATAATTTAGGAGCTAAATGAACTCTGACTCACTAAATAAAGAAAGGAAATAATGAAAATGATTCTCAGTTTCAGAATGAAACCCAATTCTTAATTTGAAACATCTTGTTTTATGTACATATGTCTAGGCCCTGACATAAGCCTACTTGATATTATGAATGTCTGTTACTCCAAATTAGGTAAAAATATATACAACTTTTATGTGCATGGGGTCCAAATATTAATGAGGAAATTTAAATAATTCCCCACTCCCTAGTTTCCAGGGACTCAACTTTACATAAATATGTTGCCTTCAGAGAGAATGACAGAACACGAGAGACTCCTAACTCTGGGAAACGAACAAGGGGTAGTGGAAGGGTAGGTGGGCAGGGGGATGGGGTGACTGGGTGACAGGCACTGAGGGGGCATTTGATGGGATGAGCACTGCTTGTTATACTATATGTTTGCAAATCAAACTTAAATAAAAAATATACAAAAATATATGGCCTTCTTGAACATTCAGAATTCAAATAAGGAGTTGGGCTCTAAATAGAAGAGGCTTACTTAGAGAAGATCAAACTTAGACTCAAAACAACATCTCTTCCAGGGAGCTATCCAGGGTACTATGCTGCATGTACCTGACGTTGTCTTAATGTTTTAATCCTATTCTTTTTTAAATCCTTTTCTTCTATATCCACCTCCAAATTTGCCTATTTTACCAGTTGAATTCCTGAAATGGGGCATCAGGGAAAAGACACTTTTTATTATATTCAACTCTGTACACTAACAATAAGTTATTAGCTTGCCAACTGTTTTTATATTATCTTAAAATACCTCTATAGGGTTTCTACCCTCTATCGGTTTTCCTTAGAAAATTTAAATTTATATTTACTTTCCAAGTCTCTGTTCATATGTCATATGAGTTCAAAGGATCTGAAATTCAAGTGAATTATTTAGGCTTTTTAAACAAAATCACTTTAAAATATGTGTGTCTTACTTTGCCTAATTATAACTTAAAAAGCAGTGGCTCTAAAATTGGAGTCCCAAAACCAGCATCATAAGAATCCCTGAGTACTTGGTAGAAATGCAAACACTAAGTTTCCAACCTCAGTTTATTGAATTAGAAACACTGGGTTTCTGCAATCTGTGTTTTGACAAAGTCCTGCAGAAAATTCTGATGCATACTTACCAGTGACTTAGAGTATGTTGTTAATAAGACCATGACTGTAAGTCTAAAATTATCTGGTTCAGTTTAATGTAAATTTTATTTAGAAACCTTAAACACTTGGAGAACCTAGTAAGCAGGTATGGATGGCACCAGGGAAATTACTTCAGTCATGGGAACTCTAATCACATGTTTTATTGTAGGGGAAAACAGTTTTGTGAATTATATGCAAAGGACAATCTGAAACTAGTTAAATTGGTAGTTGCATACATTTATATATTTCAATTGCTTTACAAATTTATGAGTATGTTTGAAGCTTGAATAGGGTAACATAGCTACTCCCATATTCTTAATCAGTGACTGGTCCACCTTATCTCAGAAAGAAGTCTCCTTAAAAAGGTTCTAAGCTTTGCTAGGAACCCAATGGAAAATTGTGAATTAGGGAAGAGACATCAAGTAACTTGTCAAACTGGTGACTCAACTTTTGTGAACAATGCTGTGAAGGACATGGGCAGCCAGATTACCTTTACATCTGGCATATTCCTTTGGCTTGTAAAAAATGTATCCATTTTGTCAACTATAATTGGTTATTATATTTATTTACATCATCATTGGAATTCATTTCCTATCATTCTATCATTTTGGTAAACCCACTAGTAAGATCAACTTTTTTTTTTCCCTCAGAAAATGACATTATAACCAAATATGTTGATATGATTTGAAGAGACTCAGAAATAAAAAGAAAATAAAATTTTACTGCTTGATATTTTCTTTATATGTGATACAGCAGAATGCCTTTGTAGCACATACCGTTACTACAATTTAGTAAGTTGAAGCTAAATCATGAAATTTAACAATCTTTCATAAATATCTTAAGAGTTAGATTACAAAATGATTGTTAGTATTCTTCCTAGTCTTTAGTATTATTAAGTGATTTCACTTTTCATGCATTGTAAGCTTTGCATGCATTGTTACTGTCCAAAGAAGAAAAACTATTATCATATTTATCATTTATTTATTGTTTAATCTCATTAATTTCACCAAAAAGGCAACAATGAGCTGACATTTGATATGTGTGTATTGCTTCCATTTTCAAATTGATTTGTAGAAGGTACAAAGTTGTTATTTTTAGAAAATGAAAATTCTCTGACACTTCAAGGAATTATCTAAAGACTGTAAGTATTTGCTAAAACTTAAACATTTAAAACTTCTCTGTTTGTGTATATGAATCAATTTTTATAATTTATGTCTGAATACCTTCAAAATAAAATATTTGAATATTTTCCTAGTAGTGCTTTTATATTCTGTGTTGGCTCACCATTTTCCAGCTATTTGGATTATAAACATTGGGGAAATAGGCATAGAATACTGAGAGACTAAATGGCTCTTTCTATAATTATACCCCAAATAAGCATTACTTTGTAAATTCTACAGTTTAGAAATCAAGACCATAGCGTAGGATCTGTGAGTGGTCTGTGATCTGGTGATCAAAGGTCCTTGGTTCATATTTTACACAACTTTAGTGGGGCCAAGAAGATTTTTATCTCTATATGGGTCAGCTAACCTTTTTCAGTTAAATTACATGACCACTTATTTTCACCTTTGACCTTGGTAATCCAATGAGTGCCATTTATCACAAGGTAAATAAGTCACTGTGAATGTTTAAGTGTACTCTTTCCTTAGTCCTGAAAATACTCAAAACACATGCTCTAATGATGGTGGAGCACATCTCATTACCTTTTATGGTGAACAATATATTATTTAGAAACTAGATATAGTACATCCCAGTTCCAGAGCCAACAAAATATTACTAAATATTGTGTAAACTTCTTTTTAAAAAATATTTTATTTATTTATTCATGAGAGACACAGAGAGACAGGCAGAGACATAGGCAGAGGGAGAAGTAGGCTTCTGGCTGGAAGCCTGATGTAGGACCCGATCCCAGGACCCCAGGATCACCACCTGCGCTGAAGGAAGATGCTCAACCAACCACTGAGCCACCCAGGTGCCTCTATTGTGTAAACTTCTAATATTATGCTCCAATAATTAGACATCCAGAGATACATGGGCATATAGAAAATTTCAGGCTAAAAATTTCCTGAAGACTAAAGAGAAAGCAAGAATATCTGCTATGTGCTATGTATACTTTTCAGAAGACTGAAGCTTGAGACTTCCTTAATAACTGCTTTTGTGCTTAAATAAAGTCATCATGTTTTTCACCAAGAATCTAAGGACCTCTGAGCTAGTTGAAATTGTATATAATAGGTCTTGGTTACTAGTAACTTAAAATCAGACAATACATCTTTGATAAAGGGAATCAAAACAGAGCAAATAAGCATTAAACTATGCAGGGTTAAGGACAGCCCGGGTGGCTCGGCGGTTTGGTACTGCCTTCCGCCCAGGGCGTGATCCTGGAGACTCGGGATCGGGTCTCGCGTCTCGCTTCTCGCTTCGGGCTCCCTGCATAGAGCCTGCTTCTTCCTCTGCCTGTGTCTCTGCTTCTCTCTCTGTGTCTCTTGTGAATGGATAGATAAAATCTTAAAAAAAAAAGAAAAAAGAAACTATGCAGGGTTAAGTACTGTTATACACTGTTATATTAGCCCACAGCCTCAACTGTTTCTGGCTAGAGTAGGGAAATACTGTTTGCCCATCCAACATATTGAGCACCAGACATGTGCTGTGAAAGCAGATCTTAATAGGTAAATTAATTAACACCAAAATCTCAAAGTTTTTTACTAAAGAAAATTAAAGCAGTGTTGAAATAAGGATATGGCAAAAAGTTTTATGGAAGTAAAGAAGAATGGGTAACTAATTTTTCCTATGGATGAGTGGAATTAGGGTATGGAGAGGGAAGGTAATATCAGAGGGCTTTCACAGAACAACAGGGTGGGGTAGAAAGCTTGGCATCCAGCAGATGTAGTTTTAATTCTAGAATTTCCATTTAATATCTCTAAGGTATTGGTAAAATCACTGAACCTTTCTCAGGCTCAGTTTCCTCATCTGTAAAATTATCTATATAATATGAACTTTTAAAAATTGTTATGAGGGCTAAATGAATTCATGAAGAGTATATGCTTGGAGCATAGTAGGCTCTCAGTAATTGTAGTTGTCAGTATTGACTGCTATTAAAAATAAGTTGTTTAGAAAGAGTAGGATAAGGAAGATACAATAACATGTGCATAGATCTGACTGGAATTTGAGATGGTAGATGAAACTGGAAAGATAGAGGCCAGTTGGTGAGAACATTCACATTAAGAGCTAATAAGTGTGGATGCTTTACTAGCAATGATGAATTATCATTGAGGAATTTTGATTCCTGGGCTGCCAGTGAGGAGGATGGATTGGAGAAAGAGTATACATTTGGAGTCAGAAAGACAGGTTAAGAGGAATCATTAGTATAACTAGTCCAAGAACATATTCTATGAGGTGAACAGAGACAGTGATAATGCAGGATGGAGCAGATATTTAAAAAAAAATATTTGAGATAGATGTAGAGGGACTTAACTGAAAGAACTGAGAAACAGGGATTTATTAAAATCCTTGAATTGATGAAGGGATTTTGATTTTTTTAAATGAGAGAGATGTATGCATGTTTATAAGCTAAGAGGAATGTTGAATGAATAAACATTTATGAAGGTGAAATTTAATACAGAGTGGGATATTAATTAGCCATAAAGAGAATGAAATCTTGCTATTTGCAAGAACATGGATGGAACTAGAGAATATTATGCTAAATGAAATAAGTCAGTCAGAGAAAGACAGATATCATATGATTTCACTCATATGTAGAATTTAAGAAACAAAACACATGAACATAGGGGGGAAAAGGCAAACCAAGAAACAGATTCTTAGCTCTAGAGAACAAAATGGAAGGTTACTAGAGGAGGGGATGGGTTAAGTAGGTGATGGGTATTAAACAGGGCATTTGTGATGAACACTGGGTGTTGTATGTAAATTTGAATCACTATATTCTACAGTTGAAACTAATATTACGCTGTATGTTAACTAACTGGAGTTTAAATAAAAATTCAGAGAAAAAAGAAATACATTCATAGTGAAGAAGCTTCTTAATATAGTTGATGTGGTGTATTTACCAAATGCATAAAACAATAATAACAAAGGACATGTTAATTCATTCAGCAAATATTTACTGAGCCTCATTTTTTTTTTACTGAGCCTCATTATGTTCCAAGCATTATGCTAAGTGTTCAGGGAAATAAATAAACAAATATCGACCATATGTTGATTGTTGTTATGAAGAAAAAAGCAGGGCGAAGTTAGAGTTATGGGGATGGTGTTTTAGAAAGGACAGTCATAGAAACACTCTGAAGGAACATTTATTTGAACAGCAAACTAGGTGGATGGTGGAGGTCATTAATTGCCTGGAGAAGTCCAGACAAGGAAAACCTTGGTTGAGGTTGAATCAAGAATTCGGTTTTGAGTAGATTAAGTTTGAGATACCTATTAGGTATTTAAGTAAAATAGGCAGTTGTGTATACAAGTCTTGACTTCGAGAAAGAGTTTGAGGCTGGAGATAAACTTTGAAAGGTCTCAGCATACAGATGAGATTTAAAGCCATGGAACTGGATGTGCTATGGAAATACCTAGGATATTGGGAAACATAGGGGTGGAGAATATAATACTGAAATTTCTACTTTTAGAAACTGGGAAAATGAGGGGTTGTCCTGCAAAGGGAACTGAGAAGAAATGGCCAGTGTTGTAGGAGGAAAATGAACAAACAGTTTTGTTCTGGAGGCCAAACAAGAAAATGTTTAAATAAAGAGGGAATCATAAAAAAAAAGAAGGAAAGACGAAAGAAAGAAAGAAAGAAAGAAGAAAGAAAGAAAGAAAGAAAGAAAGAAAGAAAGAAAGAAAGAAAGAAGAAAGAAAGAAAGAAAGGAGAAAAGAGTCCTGAACTGCATCAAACACTAATGAGTGGCTCAGCAAGTTAAGGTCAGTAACTATGCATTTTTGCGGATGGGAAAGGTCCAGTAGAGGAAAAAAACAAAAAACAAAACCATGATGCTAAGGGGAGTGGTGATGGAGAATTGCAGAAAACAAAGCTGAGTAGCAAGAAGGGATGAGATCCAATGCTCAAAATGATGGGTCTTTTTTTTTAAATATATGTTTTAAAGATTTTATTTGTTTATTCATGAGACACACACACACAGAGAGAGAGAGAGAGAGAGAGAGAGGCAGAGACACAGGCAGAGGGAGAAGCAGGCTCCATGCCCATGCTCGATTCAGGGAGTCCAGGATCAGGCCCTGGGCTGAAGGCGGTGCTAAACCGCTGAGCCACCCGGGCTGCCCAAAATGATGGGGCTTATTTAAGAACACTGCCAGTTCAGCCAAACAGGAATTCATGCAACTGTGTGCATGTGCACATTTTCACTGTTTATAGCTCCATGCACCCACTACCTGGAAAGTTTTCACTTTTACAAAATCATATTTTGTAAAGCTCACTTTTCCCCTGGGATTGTAAGCAGTGGAGGTGGGAGGGCACCATTAGTGATCTTTGTTTGCAATTCAATGCCAACCTCTGTGGCTTGCTTTTTACTTCCACAGTGCTGCACGCCAGATGGTGAAATAAATGGAGGGCATACTTCAGTGTTTTCCTCAAGCGCAACACCGCAGCCTTGGGTGTAGTATTGGGGAAAGGGTGCTTGCGTTTTATATTGATCCTTAGAAACCTCTCCAAGGTACTGAGCCTCCTTGTTGCTGTTACCTTTGCTATTTTAAGTCTCTTTGAAGTGTCAAAGGTGGAATCACTTTTTTTACGATGGGTTCTGAAGTGTTTCAATAAGGAGCTCATTGATCATCCCCGTGTGGTTTATTTACGTGTTATATTGCTGGCTCCTAGTACAGAGCAGAGTAGCAGACCGGTAAAGGTTTGATTAGAAGAAGACAGAAAAATGATTATTACTTTCACTACAGGTCTAATACCTTTAGAGCAGGGTAGGGGTTGAGATTAGCTTCCAACATTCTGCCTTCAATGCCACAAGTAGGGTCCAATAAGTGGCATATTTATGTGCACGTGTGTATGAACCCTAGAAATACTGTGTGCCATCAATACTATAAGGGCAACCAGAGGGAAGTGCTGAGAGGGACTGGGGTGGGGGGTGGAGGAGTTTGGGAGCATAGGTGTACTAATTTATTTTAAATGCATTTTCTTCCTGCCTCCTGCTTCTAGAGGCCCATTGTATACTGTACTAAATCCCCGCTCTACTATTCATCACTATACAAAAATGGGTGTGGTTCGGTGTATAGGACACCCGCTTTTGTGAGCCCTGCAAGCAGATATTCCTGGAGTCCTCCCCAGACACTAACTGCTCCAATGCTCCAGAGCATCTCCCTGTTTCTACATTCATTTTGGGAATCCTCCCGCCTGCAAGCCGCCTTCGTAGACTTGAGAGGGCCTGCTGAGCATGTGTGAACAGAGACGCGCATGCTCCATGAAGTGGGCAGGTTTACTGCAGCGCTAGCAGTGGCTTTTACTACTCTTCTCCTGCCTCCTAGCCCTGCGCGTCCTCCTCCCCTCTTACCCACCCCCAACCACGCGGTCCTCGGTATTCACCCCAGCTCTTCTTTCCCACCTCCTCTTCACCTGGGGCTGGGGAATCTCCATTGACGTTCGAGTGACGCTACTGTGCTGCTGCAGCCGCGGGGGAGGGGGGCGGGGGGTGGGGTCCAGGAGCTGCACAGGTGAAGCCGCCGCTGCCGCCATATTGACAGAGCTGGGTACGGGGAGGAGGCCCTAGGAAGCGGGGTGGGCGACAGAGTCAACGCCGAACGACCGTCGTGGTGGCGGCAGTGGTGAGCACAAGCCGAGGGGAACTCTCCGTGAGGCAGCATAGAGTTTTCTTGTCTATGGGGAGCAGCTGCCTGTGGAGACGGTCCTCCGCTCACAGCCTCTGAGGGGACCCTGAAGCTAGGGCAGCGGTCGCTGAAGGAGGGGCTAGGGTTTTCGCTGGTGGTGGCGGCGGCTGGCAAGCTCAAACGACGCGATGCGCGGTTGCGCCAGCGGTTGGCAGCTCCTGCCCAAGTGCTCCTGAAGGGGCTATGCTACCGTTCGCTCCTCAGGACGAGCTTTTGAACCAAGAAATGGAGGTTTTCGGAGGCGGCGCGAGCAGCGGCAAGGTTAGTTATGGTGGCCAAGGGCTGGAGCCATCCCCCTTCCTCTCAGGACCCTGGCTAGAGGCCCAAGAGAGAAGGTCTTGGGGCTAGGGAGCGGGGTGCCCAGGCAAGCCCCGTTGAGGCTGCGGGACAGCGAAGCATGCTCTGCTTCAACTGTGCTTTCGCTCGGGAGATGACGGGCTAGGGCTAGGGCTTGGGGAGTGAGCAGCCCAGATCTGGGCTCTGTCTCAGAAGGAGCTCCTGCCTCTCGGGCTGTGCTGGAGTTGTGACTAAGTTTCTTCACTTTGCGACCTGAAGTGGGACTGGGGAACGCGCCAGGTACAGCGCCCCGCTCAGCACTTTCCTCTTTCTCTGCTGCGCCAGGTTTGCTCTCTGGGGTCACTTTGAGGGACAGCTGCTGACTCCAGCTAGCTGTTTAATCCCGGATACTTTTAGGAACCCAGCGCAACAAAAACATACCTAGATGACAGAATAACTCTGGGGACATTTGCTCGTAGGAATGTGTACTCCTTACTTGGCTTTCTAGTTTCTCCATGGCATGTTGTGGTTTTTGTAAGAACCCATTTGGAGATTAATTGGCGGCTGGGTTTCATGATTTACTATGTGATGTTCTGTATTCTCCTCAATTCTACCACCCTCTTCCTCCTTTTTTCTTTCCCCAACTGCTGCCCCCGCTCTATTGGTCGGTAAAAGAAAACACAAAGTAAACCCTAGGCCTTATAAGATGAATCTTTGGAAGACTACGAGGTTCAACCAGAATATTTTTGCTTCTCCTCTCTTCCCGCTCTTCTGAAACTGTTCTGATTGGACTTAGGTCAGCTGTGCAGTGAAAACTTACATGTGCACAGGTACTCTATTTTTAGTGTTGTGGCTAGTAACGGGCAGCATTTAAACTCTAAAAACAAGACTTTGGGGATAGAAAGTCAGATCCTTTTCTGACAACTTAATAGATTGACAGCTTAATACTCCAGTAGAGGCCACAGTAGACCTCATAAAAAGTACTGAAGACCAAATTGATTCACAGTAGGATATTTTGCGGTAGGATTGGCAATCACAGTTCTCCACATCTCAAGATGCTAATTTGTCTTCAAGTACTTGCTCCATCCTTAAAAATACACTTTGGACTGTTCTCTGTTTAATTCATTCTTTTTTCTTTTTCACTTTTCCAAATAAATTGATGTTAAAATTCTGTGCCAGGATAACATTGAACAAGAAGTATAATAGAAATAAATTCAGAAGGAGTCTAAAGTTGAACCTTTTCCACTATAGTTAATATTTTACTAGTAAACTGAGCAGTTCCAAAATACATTTTAATATTCTACATCTCTTAACAGAATAAATGAAGAAAGGTAAATTTCTTCTTGGACTATGGCAATGTTTCATACTTGCAACAATTTTCTAGCAAGACTGTTCAAAGGGAGAGGGATGTTATTTTATTCACATATGTAATCAGTTGACTTACAGTTCCAGGTATCTGGTTTAGAAAAAGTTAAATGTTTGTATATAAGGATGGGGTGGGGGATGGAGAGCCTTTTGCATGCCTGCTATTTTATAATTTTTGTTAAATTTGAATTGAGAAATGTTTTGAATCATAATTACCATATAATGTTTGTCCTTCTCTGATTGACTTATTTCACTCAGCATAACACCCTCCAGTTCCATCCATGTCAAAGCAAATGGTGGGTATTTGTCGTTTCTAGTGGCTGAGTAATATTCCATTATATACATATACCACATCTTCTTTATCCATTCATCTTTTTTTTAATTTTTTTTATTTATTTATGATAGTCACAGAGAGAGGGAGAGAAAGAGAGACAGGCAGAGGGAGAAGCAGGCTCCATGCACCGGGAGCCCAATGTGGGATTCGATCCCAGATCTCCAGGATCGCGCCCTGGGCCAAAGGCAGGCGCCAAACCGCTGCGCCACCCAGGGATCCCTCCATTCATCTTTGATGAACACTGAGGCTCCTTCCACAGTTTGACTATTGTGGACATTGGTGCTGTAAACATTGGGGTGCAGGTGTTCTGGTGTTTCACTGTATCTGTATCTTTGGGTTAAATCCCCGGCAGTGCAATTGCTGGGTCGTAGGGCAGATCTATTTTTAACTGTTTGAGGAACCTCCACACAGTTCTCTGGAGTGTCTGCACCAGTTCACATTCCCACCAACAGTGCAAGAGGGTTCCTCTTTCTCCACATCCTCTCCAACATTTGTTGTTTCCTGATTTGTTAATTTTCGCCATTCTCACTGGGGTGAGGTGGTATCTCATTGTGGTTTTGATTTGGATTTCCTTGATGGCAAGTGATGCGGAGCATTTTCTCATGAGCTTATTGGCCGTATCTATGTCTTCCTCTGTGAGATTTCTGTTCATGTCTTTTGCCCATTTCATGATTGGATTGTTTGTTTCTTTGCTGTTGAGTTTACTAGGTTCTTTATTGATCTTGGATACAAGCCCTTTATCAGATAGGTCATTTGCAAATATCTTGTCCCATTCTGTAGGTTGTCTTTGAGTTTTGTTGACTGTTTCTTTTGCTGTGCAGAAGCTTTTGATCTTGATGAAGTCCCAATAATTCATTTTTGCTTTTGTTTCTCTTGCCTGCATGGATATATCTTGCAAGAAATTGCCGTGTCCAAGTTCAAAAAAGGTGTTGCCTGTGCTCTCCTCTAGGATTTTGATGGAATCTTGTCTCACATTTAGATCTTTAATCCATTTTGAGTTTTTCTTTGTGTATGGTGTAAGAGAATGGTACAGTTTCATTCTTCTGCATGTGGATGTCCAATTTTCCCAGCACCATTTATTGAAGAGACTTTTTTTCCAGTGCATAGTCTTTCCTGCTTTGTCGAATATTAGTTGACCATAGAGTTGAGAGTCCATTCTGAGTTCTGTATTCTGTTTCATTGATCTATGTGTCTGTTTTTGTGCCAGTACCACACTGTCTTGATGACCACAGCTTTGTAGTACAACCTGAAATCTGGCATTGTGATGCGCCCAGATATGGTTTTCTTTTTCAATATTCCCCTGGCTATTCGGGGTCTTTTCTGATTCCACACAAATCTTAAGATGATTTGTTCCAACTCTCTGAAAAAAGTTCATGGTATTTTGATAGGGATTGCATTAAATGTGTAAATTGCCCTGGGTAACATTGACAATTTCAATATTAATTCTTCCAATCCATGAGCATGGAATATTTTTCCATCTCTTTGTGTCTTCCTCAATTTCTTTCAGAAGTGGTCTGTAGTTTTTAGGGTATAGATCCTTTACCTGTTTGGTTAGGTTTATTCCTAGGTATCTTATGCTTTTGGATGCAATTGTCAATGGGATTGACTCCTTAATTTCTCTTTCTTCAGTCTCATTGTTAGTGTATACAATTTTAGCTCTTTTTTTTTTTTTTCAATTTTAGCTCTTGAGTGGATTTTGTCAGGATGAAGAAGTGTTACCTAAGGTGTGATTGGATATTGGGCGCTCCTGGGTAAGGATTATAAAGAATAGCTTGATTTGGTAAAGTTTTCATGAGTTAGTGCTATGTACATTACAGTATGCATTTAACTGTTTTTTTTTTGTGAAAGTGTTTGCTTTCTGAAGAAGGAATTGATCATAGTTTTCAAATTGCATATTATATCATATTATATTGTATTGTAATTGCTACTTGTATTTATTTTTCTCCCAAGTTTTTATTTTAATTCCATTTACTTGACATACAATGTAATATTAGTTTCAGGTGTAGAATTTAGTGATTCAACCCTTACATACCACACCCTTACTCATTTCAAGTGCCCTCCTTAATACCCATCACCTATTTAACCCATTGTTCCACTCACCTCCCCTCTGGTAACCATCAGTTTGTTCTCTATAGGTAAGATTCCATTTCTTGGTTTTCCTCTCTTTTTTACCCCCATATTTGTTTTGTTTCTTAAATTCTACATATGAGTGAAATCATATGGTATTTTTCTTTCTTTCACTGACTTATTTCACTTAGCATAATACTCACTAGCTCGAGCCATACCCTTGCAAATTCTTTTTATAGCTGAGTAATATTTCTCCATATACATACACACACAGATATATGGAAAGTTTGAGTTCTTTGGATGCCTTTTTATTTCTTTTTGCTACTGTGGATAGGACTTCTAGTAACATGTTAAATAACATTGGTAAGAGTAGAAATCCCTGTCTTGTTCCTGACCACGGAGGAAAAGCTCTCAGTTTTTCATACATGAACTTTATTATGTTGATGTATGTACCCTCTAACCCTAATTTTTTGAGGGTTCTTATCATGAGGGTTAGATGTACAGATACTTTTTCTTTATCTACTAAATGGGTCATTTGTTTCTTATCCTTTCTTTTATAAGTGTGGTATCTCACATTGATTATTTTGTGATTATTGAACCACTCTTGTAGCCCAGGAGTAAATCCCACTTGATTGTGGTGAATGATTCTTTTAATATACTGTTCGTTTAGATTTGGTAGTATTTTATTGGGCATTTTTGCAACCATTTTCATTAGGGATATTGTCCTGTAGTTCTCTTTCATAGTGGAATCTTTGATCTTGGAATCAGGATAATGCTGGCTTCATAAAATGAGTTCGGAAGTTTTCCTTCTATTTCTATTTTTTAAGACAGTTTGAGAAGAATAGGAATTAACTCTTCTTTAAGTGTTTGATAGAATACTCCTGTGAAGGTATCTGGCCCTGGATTTTTGTTTGTTGGGAGATGTTTTTTATTATTGATGGAGTTTTTTGCTGATTCTTGGTCTATTCAATTTTTTTTTAATTCAAGTTTTCTATTTCTTCCTGTTTCAGTTTTGGTAATTTATATGTTTCTAGGAATTCATCCATTTCTTCCAGGTGGTCCAGATTTGGCATATAATTTTTTATTATATTCTTTTGTAATTGTTCGTATTTCTGTGGTATTGGTTGTTATTTATCTTCTGTAATTTGTTTTTTTTTAATTTATTTTTTATTGGTGTTCAATTTACTAACATACAGAATAACCCCCAGTGCCCGTCACCCGTTCACTCCCACCCCCCGCCCTCCTCCCCTTCTACCACCCCTAGTTCGTTTCCCAGAGTTAGCAGTCTTTACGTTCTGTCTCCCTTTCTGATATTTCCCACACATTTCTTCTCCCTTCCCTTATATTCCCTTTCACTATTATTTATATTCCCCAAATGAATGAGACCATATAATGTTTGTCCTTCTCCGACTGACTTACTTCACTCAGCATAATACCCTCCAGTTCCATCCACGTTGAAGCAAATGGTGGGTATTTGTCATTTCCAATAGCTGAGTAATATTCCATTGTATACATAAACCACATCTTCTTTATCCATTCATCTTTCGTTGGACACCGAGGCTCCTTCCACAGTTTGGCTATCGTGGCCATTGCTGCTAGAAACATCGGGGTGCAGGTGTCCCGGCGTTTCATTGCATTTGTATCTTTGGGGTAAATCCCCAACAGTGCAATTGCTGGGTCGTAGGGAAGGTCTATTTTTAACTGTTTGAGGAACCTCCACACAGTTTTCCAGAGTGGCTGCACCAGTTCACATTCCCACCAACAGTGTAAGAGGGTTCCCTTTTCTCCGCATCCTCTCCAACATTTGTGGTTTCCTGCCTTGTTAATGTTCCCCATTCTCACTGGTGTGAGGTGGTATCTCATTGTGGTTTTGATTTGTATTTCCCTGATGGCAAGTGATGCGGAGCATTTTCTCATATGCATGTTGGCCATGTCTATGTCTTCCTCTGTGAGATTTCTGTTCATGTCTTTTGCCCATTTCATGATTGGATTGTTTGTTTCTTTGGTGTTGAGTTTAATAAGTTCTTTATAGATCTTGGAAACTAGCCCTTTATCTGATATGTCATTTGCAAATATCTTGTCCCATTCTGTAGGTTGTCTTTGAGTTTTGTTGACTGTATCCTTTGCTGTGCAAAAGCTTCTTATCTTGATGAAGTCCCAATAGTTCATTTTTGCTTTTGTTTCTTTTGCCTTCGTGGATGTATCTTGCAAGAAGGTACTATGGCCGAGTTCAAAAAGGGTGTTGCCTGTGTTCTTCTCTAGGATTTTGATGGAATCTTGTCTCACATTTAGATCTTTCATCCATTTTGAGTTTATCTTTGTGTATGGTGAAAGAGAGTGGTCTAGTTTCATTCTTCTGCATGTGGATGTCCAATTTTCCCAGCACCATTTATTGAAGAGACTGTCTTTCTTCCAATGGATAGTCTTTCCTCCTTTATCGAATATTAGTTGCCCATAAAGTTCAGGGTCCACTTCTGGATTCTCTATTCTGTTCCACTGATCTATGTGTCTGTTTCTGTGAGCAGATCAGCGGCCCCGCCCCGGAGCCTCCAGGCCCTGCAGACGGAGTTCCTGCTGGAGCTGAATCCAGGTTTCCAGAGCTGCCCCGCCACTGGGGCTATTCCTCCTGTGGCCTCACGGGGTAAACAACCCCCACTGAGCCCTGCACCTGGCAGGGGCACAGCAGCTCCCCCAACTGCTAACACCTGAAAATCAGCACAACAGGCCCCTCCCCCAGAACACCAGCTAGACTGACTGACAACTTCCAGGAGAAGCCAAGGGACTTAAAGTACACAGAATCAGAAGATACTCCCCCGTGGTTCTTTTTTTTTTTTTTTTTTTTTTTTTTTTGCTTTTTGATTTGTTTTCTCTTCTGTAATTTGTGATTTTATTTATCTGGTTCCTTTCTCTGTACTTTTTGATAAGTCTGGCTCAATGTTTATCAATTTTATTAATTTTTTCAATGAACCAGTTCCTGATTTCATTGATCTGTTTTATTGTTTTCTTCGTTTCTATATAATTTATTTCTGCTCTATTCTTTATTGCCCTTCTTCTGCTGGCTTTGGGCTTCATTAGTTTTACTTTTTTTCTAGCTCCTTTATATGTAATGTTAGGTTGTCTACTTTAGAATTTTTTTCTTCTTGACATAGGCCTGACCGGTTTTGCTGCATCCCAAAGGTTTGGACCATTGTGTATTCATTTTCATTTGTTTCCGTGCATTTTTTTGTTCTTTGATTTCCTGGTTCATCCATTCATTCTTTAGTAGCATGATGTTTGACCTCCATGTATTTGTGGTCTTTCCAAATTTTTTCTTGTGATTGACTTCCAGGATCATAGTGTTGTGGTCAGAAAACATGCATACTATGATCTCATTCATTTTGCACTTTTTGAGGTCTGTTTGTGACATCATATGTGATTTAGTCTATAGAATGTCCCATGAGCACTTGAAGAGAATGTGTGCCTTGCTGTTTTAGGGTGGAACGTTCTGTTAATATCTGTTAAGTCCATCTGGTCCAGTTTGTCTTTCATTTTTTTAAAAGATTTTTAATTTATTCACGAGAGACATAGAAAGACAGGCAGAGACATAGGCAGAGGGACTCCATCTCAGGACCTCAGGATCACTCCTTGAGCCTAAGGTAGACACTCCCTGAGCCACCCGAGTGTCCCCAGTTTGTCTTTCAAAGCCATTTTCTCCTTGTTGATTTTCTGCTTAGATGATTGATGTAAATGGAGTGTTAAAGTCTTTGACTATTATATTATTATTATCAATGAATTCCTTTAAGCTTGTTATTAATTATTTTATATATTTGGCTTGCTCTCATGTTTGGGGCATAAATATTTAAAACTGTTAGATTTTCTTGCTGGATAGTTCCCTTTATTATGATACAGTGCTTGTCCTCATCTTTGATTGTAGTCTTTGGTTTAAAATCTAGTTTTTCAGATATAAGTTTGTTACTCCAGCTTTCTTTTGACATCCATTTGCATGATAAATATTTTTCCATTCCCTCACTTTCAATCTGCAGGTATCTTTAGGTCTAAAATGCATCTCTTGTAAGCAGCATATAGATGTCTCTAGCTATCTTTTTTCACATCTGTTCTGACACCTTATGTCTTTTGATTGGAGCATTTAGTTTACTTGCATTCAACGATTATTGATAGATATGTATTAAGTGCTATTTTAGTATTTGTTTTGTCATTGTTTCTGGAGATTTTCTCTGTTCCTTTCTTGTCCTTGTCACTTTTGGTCTTTTCCAATCAAAGAGTCCCCTTTAATATTTCTTGCAGGGCTGGTTTAATGATTATGAACTCCTTTTGTTTTTGTTTTCTGAGTAACCCTTTATCTCTCCTATTTTGAATGATAGCCTTGCTGGATAGAGTATTCTTGGCTACAGATTTTTCTCATTCAGCACTTTAAATATATTATGCCACTCCCTTCTGACTTCCAAAGGTTCTTTTGAGAGATCTGTAACTAGACTTATGGGTCTTCCTTTGTAAAGTAGACACTGCTTTTGTTTTGCTGCTTTTAGGATTTTTTCTTTATCATTATATTTTGTAAATTTAATTACAATGTGTTTTGGTGTTGGCCTGTTTTTGATTTTGATGGGAGTTCTCGTACCTCCTGGATCTGAGTATTTGTTTCCTTCCCCACATTAGAGAAGTTTTCAGCCATTATTTCCTGAAATTAATTTCCTGTCCCTTTTTAACTCTTCTTTTTCTGGGATTCCTATGATACAAATGTAATTATGTTTCATGCAGTCACTGGGTTCCCTAAGTCTATTCTCACGTTCTGTAATTCTTCTTTCTTTTGCTCAGCTTCATTATTTTCTTTTATCCCTTATTCATTCCTTTACTTCTTCGATCTTTGTGTTCTCTGCATCCTGTCTATTTAAGATCTCAGTTACTGCATTTTCATTTCTTTTTGAAAAAAAATATTATTTATTTATTTTAGAGAGAGAGAGAGAGAGAGAGAGAAGAGAAGAAAAGAGAGAGAAAGAAAGGCAGAGACATGGGCAGAGGAAGAAACAGGCTCTATGTGGGGAGCTGATGTGTGACTCAATCTCAGGACCCTGGGATCACAATCTGAGCCAAAGGCAGATGCTCAACCACTGAGAAATGCACATGCCCTGCATTTTTCATTTCTGACTGTTTTTTTGACTCTTTTATCTCTACAGAAGGACATCCCTGAAGTCTACCATTCTTTTCTCAATCCCAGCGAGTATCCTTATGATTGTTGCTTTAAATTCTCTATCAGGCATGTTACATGTATCTGTTTCACTTAGATCTTTTGTTGTGACCTTATTTTGTTCTTTCATTTGGAATAAATTTTTCCATTTTGTCCTTTTGTCTAAGTCTCCATCTTCTTCTATATGTTAGAAATGCCTGTTATGTTTCCTGATCCTGAGAATAATGGCTTTATGCAGAAGTGGTCCTATAATGTCCAGGATCTGGTGCTTTAGGAAGTATCTTGGTGTGTGCTGTTTGTGCTTTTCTGTTTTAATTTGCTTGCTCTAGCCTTCAGACCTGTCTGCAGAGGCTCTCCTTACCTGCAGTGGGTGGTGTTTGGCCCTTGGCTAGAGTGTGATGAGTTTTAACTAGCTGTGCTCTGGTCTGCTTGATAAATGAGTCCTGATGCTACTGCCACTAGAACTGAAGCCTTGCAGATCTCTCTGTTTGGGAGATGTGGTGTGGGAAGAGATTTCTGCTGGTCTTCTGGGGGAAGAGGCCTCCTGCAACGGGACAGAGGCATACTTGACCTAATAGCTCTAAACCAGCACAGTACAGGGATGCTGAACCTCGTGTAAACAGGTTAGGCCACCAGTATTGGTGGTATGGTGCTGAGGGTGGTCCTGTGTTTATGCTGAGGGGTAGGGGAAGGAAATGGCCAACACATTTGTCCCTGGAGTGAGGTCTCTGTGCTTTCTGCTTTCGGGGAAGTACCCCAGGAAGAGCAAACAGTCTCCCTGCTGTGTGTCCATTTTCCCCCCACCTCCCATTGCTGTCTGTATGCTGTCTGTTTTGGGACTGTTTTACTGCCTTCTCTCCAGAAGTAGTGCAATACCCTCTAAGTTCTTTCCCAGCCAACCCTGGGGACATTCAGAACTCAATGCTCTAGTGGGTCTTGTCATCAGCAGCCTGTGCCAGTCCTCTGGCATCCATTTGGATGGAGACAGTTTCAATGTGCTGGGATTGAGGGAGGCTTGACCTGGAAGCACAGTTGTACCAGAGCACAGGGATGTGGGACCCAGAATAAGCAGGCTACACAGCTAATGTGGGGGCTGAGCTGCCCTTAGCAGGTGGCTCTGTGTTTATGCTGAGAGGTGGGGGAGGAAAATGGAGAGGCATGTCTGTGAATGCTATCTCTCATGGAGGAGCTCCCAGAAGAGTTAGTAATCTCCAGTCTGTGACCCAGGCAGTTCCTCAGATCCTCAGGTCACTCTTTCCATTCTGTCTGCACCTGGTGGTGTTTGCCTGCCTCTCTCTAGGAGTAGTGCAGCATCCTCAGGGTTTTGTCCCAGACTAGCTTGCTGACTTTTAAAACTCCATCCTTCAAGCCCTGCTGGTTGCAAAAACTCATGAAAATCAGCCCCTGTCATTTTTCTAGCCAGTGGCTACAGGGAACTGTTATCCTTATGAGTCCCCTGTATGCTTCTCTCTCTCTCTCTCTCTTTCTCTCTCTCTCTCTCTCTTATTATTTAAAGAAATTAATTTTGAGAGTAATAAAGTTCACTGATAAAAACAGTTTGGGATTAAAGGCACAGACTTGGGCAGCCCAGGTGGCTCATCGGTTGGGCACCATCTTCAGTCCAGGGCCTGATCCTGGAGACCCAGGATCAAGTCCCGCGTCCGGCTCCCTACATGGAGCCTGCTTCTCCCTCTGCCTGTGTCTCTGCTTCTCTCTTTCTCTCTCTCTCTGTTTCTCATGAATAAATAAATAAAATCTTTAAAAAATAAAATAAAGGCACAGACTTTAAATATTTAACCAGAATTTCTAATATATGGCAGATTAGGAAAAAAGTGCTAGTTTTAATTCAATGAGACCCTGTAGTAATAGAGGAAAGAACATGGGATTTGGTGGCTTAATCTGGGTTCTAATCTCACCACCAAGTCATACTAGATATGTGACCCAGTGCAAGTCACCTAACTTCTCTGAGACTGAGTTTCTTCATCTGTAAATGGGGGAAAAAATCTTTAAGCACTGTGTGTAAACAAATTCATTAATTACTGGGTGTAATACACTTATCAAGGTGTTTTGAAAACAAAACAAGATGAAATTATTTTTCAGTACCAACATGAAGGCATATGTTACAATGCAATTGTTTTAAGGAAGGGGGGAAAATCAATTCAATCTTACTTCAGGTCTACCAGCAAATTTTGTTTTTAGCTTGTTATAGCAGTATTATGCATAAATAATTAGACTTTTGATGCTTTGGGTTGTTTGTTCAGATGAGAGTGTGTAGGAGAGCAACAGAAATTTGTCTAGCTTAATTTCTTGGACAAGATACTCTGTTTCATTACAAAATGCTGGGGGTTGTTTTATAGATAGTGAATATAGTTTGACTGAAAAGGGTGTAATCTCATCAAATTAAACCATGGCTACTTTTGTTTAGAAAACCCAAAACTAAAGGTAACAATAAATAAAAGGTGCTTTGCATATAGTAGGTCTCTAATACACAGTAGTTTCTTCTGTTCTCTCATAGTCGTCATAATTCCACTTTCCTTGCCCTTAAACTCTGAATAATTGTCACCTATATTAAAACCTGGGGATTTAGATCACCTTGGTCATGGCCCCCAGCTTTCCCTGTTATGAGCAGTTTTTCTTAAGACTTCTTTCCTATATCTGAACATTTTATTGAAGTATAGTAATCACATCTGTAATCACAGATAAGGTGATTCAGGGATAAAATATTAACTTAGGAGCACTATGGGGAATATGAGACAATTCCATTTGCTGTAACTGGCTATTGAGGTGTTTCACTGACATTTACTTTTTACTTTTGTCATGGTGGGAATTGGTTCAGTTCATCAAGTGTTTATAGGGTACAAGGCAGTGTAGTACATAGTACTGTAATATGAAATGTCTGAAGATATTACCACCCTGAGTCTCACGCCAATCCCATGGGTTTACATTTAGGTGGACAAGGTAGGCATGTGTAGAAATTTATATTAATCACAAGACCATCAACAATGAGATGGTTGTGGTCATGGTTTAGGGATAGATCTGTTAATGCCTTGTTAAGGAGGTGGAATGTGAGCAGGGCATTAGAGAGGATAATATTTTCACAGACAGATATGGAAAGGAATAAGTTTCTGGTGGATGGGGACAATGTAAGCAAACACATGAAGACGTTCTTGGAGAAAGGAAGAATCTAATATGGTTAGGGTATAAGTCTGTGATGTGAAAATGAAGATATACTGTGAGATGAGGTAGGGGACATACTGAAGGTAGGCTAGGCCCTGATTGTATGGGATTTTAAAAGCCAGTTTAAGGGTTTGGTGTTAATTTGTAAAGGACAGCTGATAAAGGTTGTTGAGGACATGGGTAATATGACCAGATCTGTGCTTTGAAAAATAACTGACGTCAGTGTGTAGGATGAGTTAGAGTGAGGAAGGACTGAAGATGGGGAATACCAGCTAGAAGGGTATTATATTAGTGGAAGTAGTAGTGGAATTTTTGAACTAGAGAAAAAGGGGAAGAAAAGAGAGAACTGATGGGATAGAAATTGCAGATGAAATAGTTAGAATTTGGCAACTGATTAAAAGTAAGAGGGAAGAATAAAAAACAACAGATATTAGCAGTATTTTGATAGGACTTAATTTAACAGATATTTAATGCATGCCAGCCAATTTAAGTGTTTATGTTAGCCACTGAACTAATACCAAGTTAAGTATATCTTTACAGCATAGGGAGATAGAAAGCTAAAATGAACTTTCCCCCTCTTTCATATTGTCTTGAACAAGAGTGATACAAATATCACAAATATGATGATTTCTTAGTATGTTTAAAATTTTTACTACTATAGGCAAATTAATTACTTAGCTAAAGAAAAACAACTTTTCATGCTTTTTAAATGATCTTTGGATCTGTAATTCTTGCTTCATCAATATTCATATTAAATAGTCAGCAGCCTCTGGGTGTAGAGGGCTGTTCTGAAAATAGTGGTCAGTGCTACTTCCTTGAATGTAGAAAGAGAAGAGGGACATATGTATTTCTTAGGTGCTTTCACCAGGTTTATTTGGAATAGGAAGGGTGAAGGGCCAATAGGGTCCTGTTCTCTGCACCGCAGATATCAGTTTTCTCCCAAACTATTTTCCTTTAAACCAGTCTGATCTGGGAGTATTCCAGTCAGTTCCTTTAGGAAAGGACATCTGTATTTCCCTACCTTGATTATTTCATCAAGATAATTAATCATTATCTTACTATTCCATAATAAGCTCTGACTTTTGCTGTTGCTATTGTGGGCCATATTTTTACAGTATCACCCCTCTTATAGTCTCTTTCATCTCTAATGTTGAGAAGGAAATACAATATTTTTTCCCTTCCTGAAAACTTCTTTATTGGTGGATGCTGTCATTATCTTTAGTAGCAGTTCTGAAGATATGGTAAGCACTAGGAATATTGAGGTAAACTTTTTAGTACTTTGTCAGAATTTGGTATATAACGTTTTCACATACATGTTATTTTCAAAGATTATTTACTATTCTTGATGATAGTTTTGTTTATTTGTGTATTTTGTTTTCTTTTGGTTTGTTTTTAGGTGAGAAGTGGAAAAGGAGTTGGAAGTGGGAGAGATTTAGAGCTAAGCTTAATCAGGTCTTTGTAGATAATAGAAATGTTTTCTGAATTGCCCTGGAGACATTCTTTTTTTTTAAATAATAAATTTATATTTTATTGGTGTTCAATTTGCCAACATACAGAATAGCACCCAGTGCTCATCCCGTCAAGTGCCCCCCCAGTGCCCGTCACCCATTCACCCCCACCCCCCGCCCTGCTCCCCTTCTACCACTCCTAGTTCTTTCCCCAGACTTAGGAGTCTTCATGTTCTGTCTCCCTTTCTGATAATTCCTACCCATTTCTTCTCCCTTCCCTTATATTCCCTTTCACTATTATTTATATTCCCCAAATGAATGAGACCATATAATGTTTGTCCTTCTCCGATTGACTTCTTTCACTCAGCATAATACCCTCCAGTTCCATCCACGTTGAAGCAAATGGTGGGAATTTGTAATTTCTAATGGCTAATATTCCAGTGTATACATAAACCACATCTTCTTTATCCATTCATCTTTCGATGGACACCGAGGCTCCTTCCACAGTTTGGCTATTGTGACATTGCTGCTAAAAACATTGCGGTGCAGGTGTCCCGGCATTTCATTGCATCTGTATCTTTGGGGTAAATCCCAAACAGTGCAATTGCTGGGTCGTAAGGCAGATCTATTTTAACTCTTTGAGGAACCTCCACACAGTTTTCCAGAGTGGCTGCACCAGTTCACATTCCCACCAACGGTGTAAGAGGGTTCCCTTTTCTCCGCATCCTCTCCAACATTTGTTGTTTTCTGCCTTGTTAATTTTCCCCATTCTCACTGGTGTGAGGTGGTATCTCATTGTGGTTTTGATTTGCATTTCCCTGATGGCAAGTGATGCAGAGCATTTTCTCATGTGCGTGTTGGCCATGTCTATGTCTTCCTCTGTGAAATTTCTCTTCATGTCTTTTGCCCATTTCATGATTGGATTGTTTGTTCCTTTGGTGTTGAGTTTAATAAGTTCTTTATAGATTTTGGAAACTAGCCCTTTATCTGATAGGTCATTTGCAAATATCTTCTCCCATTCTGTAGGTTGTCTTTAGTTTTGTTGACTGTATCCTTTCCTGTGCAAAAGCTTCTTATCTTGATGAAGTCCCAATAGTTCATTTATGCTTTTGTTTCTTTTGCCTTTGTGGATGTATCTTGCAAGAAGTTACTGTGGCCGAGTTCAAAAAGGGTGTTGCCTGTGTTCTTCTCTAGGATTTTGATGGCATCATGTCTCACATTTAGATCTTTCATCCATTTTGAGTTTCTCTTTGTGTATGGTGGAAGAGAGTGGTCTTGTTTCATTCTTCTGCATGTGGATGTCCAATTTTCCCAGCACCATTTAGAAGAGACTGTCTTTTTTGCAGTGGATAGTCTTTCCTCCTTTATCAAATATTAGTTGACCATAAACTTGAGGGTCCACTTCTGGATTCTCTATTGTGTTCCATTGATCTATGTGTCTGTTTTTGTGCCAGTACCACACTGTCTTGATGACCACAGCCTTGTAGTACAACCTGAAATCTGGCATTGTGATGCCCCCAGCTATGGTTTTCTTTTTCAATATTCCCCTGGCCATTTGGGGTCTTTTCTGATTCCACACAAATCTTAAAATAATTTGTTCTAACTCTCTGAAGAAAGTCCACGGTATTTTGATAGGGATTGCATTAAAGGTGTAAATTGCCCTGGGTAACATTGACATTTTCACCATACTAATTCTTCCAATGCATGAGCATGGAATATTTTTCCATCTCTTTGTGTCTTCCTCAATTTCCTTCAGAAGTGTTCTATAGTTTTCAGGGTATAGATCCTTTACCCCTTTGGTTAGGTTTATTCCTAGGTATCTTTTGCTTTTGGGTGCAATTGTCAATGGGATTGACTCCTTAATTTCTCTTTCTTCAGTCTCATTGTTAGTGTATAGAAATGCCACTGACTTCTGGGCATTGATTTTGTATCCTGCCACACTGCCAAATTGCTGTATGAGTTCTAGCAATCCTGGGGTGGAGTCTTTTGGGTTTTCTAAGTAAATGTATCAGGTCATCGGTGAAAAGGGAGAGGTTGACTTCTTCTTTGCCAATTTGAATGCCTTTTATTTCTTTTTGTTGTCTGATTGCTGAGGCTAGGACTTCCAGTACTATGTTGAATAGCGGTGGTGAGAGGGGACATCAGTGTCTTGTTCCTGATCTTAGGGGAAAGGCTCCCAGTGTTTCCCCATTGAGAATGATATTTACTGTGGGCTTTTCATAGATGGCTTTTAAGATCTTGAGGAATGTTCCGTCTGTCCCTACACTCTGAAGAGTTTTGATCAGGAATGGATGCTGTATTTTGTCAAATGCTTTCTCTGCATCTATTGAGAGGATCCTATGGTTCTTGTTTTTTCTCTTGATGATATGATGAATAACATTGATTGTTTTATGAGTGTTGAACCAGCCTTGTGTCCCGGCAATAAATCCTACTTGGTCATGGTGAATAATTTTCTTAATGTACTCTTGGGTCCTATTGGCTAGTATCTTGATGAGAATTTTTGCATTCATGTTCATCAGGGATATTGGTCTATAATTCTCCTTTTTGGTGGGGTCTATTTCTGGTTTTGTAATTAAGGTGATGCTGGCCTCATAGAACGAATTTGGAAGTACTCCATCTCTTTCTATCTTTCCAAAGAGCTTTAGTAGAATAGGAATGGTTTCTTCTTTAAACGTTTGATAGAATTCCCCTGGTAAGCCATTTGGCCCTGGACTTTTGTGTCTTGGGAGTTTTTTGATGACTGCTTCAATTTCCTCCCTGGTTATTGGCCTGTTCAGGTTTTCTATTTCTTCCTGTTCCAGTTTTGTTAGTTTGTGGCTTTCCAGGAATGCGTCCATTTCTTCTAGATTGCCTAATTTATTGGCGTATAGCTGTCATAATATGTTTTTAAAATCATTTGTATTTCCTTGGTGTTGGTAGTGATCTCTCCTTTCTCATTTATGGTTTTATTAATTTGAGTCTTCTCTCTCTTCTTTTTAATAAGGCTGGCTAATGGTTTATCTATCTCATTAATTCTTTCAAAGAACCAACTCCTGGTTCTGTTGATCTGTTCCACAGTTCTTCTGATCTCGATTTTGTTGAGTTCTGCTCATATCTTTATTAACTCTCTTCTGCTGGGTGTAGGATCTATTTGCTGTTTTTTCTCTAGCTCCTTTAGGTGTAAGGTTAGCTTTTGTACTTGAGTTCTTTCCAGGTTTTGGATGGATGCTTGTGTTGCGATATATTTCCAACTCAGGACTGCTTTTGCTGCATCCCAAAGATTTTGAACAGTTGTATCTTCATTCTCATTACTTTCCATGAATCTTTTTAATTCTTCCTTAATTTCCTGGTTGACCCTTTCATCTTTTAGCAAGATGGTCCTTAACCTCCACGTGTTTGAAGTACTTCGAAACGTCTTCTTGTGATTTAGTTCTAATTTCAAGGCATTATGGTCTGAGAATACGCAGGGGACAATTCCAATCTTTTGGTATTGGTTCAGACCCAATTTGTGACCCAGTATGTGATCTATTCTGGAGAAAGTTCCATGTGCACTTGAGAAAAATGTGTATTCAGTTGAGTTTGGATGTAACGTTCTGTAGATATCTGTGAAATCCATCTGATCCAGTGTATCATTTAGAGCTCTCGTTTCTTTGGAGATGTTGTGCGTAGAAGACCTATCGAGTGTAGAAAGCGCTAGATTGAAGTCAGCAAGTATAAGTGTATTATTATCTAAGTATGTCTTAACTTTGGTTAATAATTGATTGGTATATTTGGCAGCTCCCACATTTGGGGAATATAAATGAGGATTGTTAAATCCTCTTGTTGGATAGGTCCTTTAAGTATGATATAGTGTCCCTCTTCATCTCTCACTACAGTCTTCAGGGTAAATTTTAGTTTATCTGATATAAGGCTTGCTACCCCTGCTTTCTTTTGAGGATCATTTGAATGGTAAATGGTTCTCAAACCTTTTATTTTCAGGCTGTAGGTGTCCTTCTGTCTAAAATGAATCTCTTGTAGACAGCAAATAGATGGGTCCTGCTTTTTTATCCAGTCTGACACCCTGCACCTTTTGATGGGGTCATTAAGCCCGTTCACGCTCAGAGTTACTATTGAAAGATATTTTAGTGTCATCACGATACCTATTCAGTCCCTGTTTTTGTGTATTGTTCCATTGGACTTCTTCTTAAAGGGGAATTTTAAGAGTCCCCTTAAAATTTCTTGCAGAGCTGGTTTGGAGGTCACATATTCTTTCAGTTCCTGCCAGTTTTGGAAACTCATTATCTCTCCTTCCATTCTGAATGAGAACTTTGCTGGATAAAGTATTCTTGGTTGCATGTTTTTCTCATTTAGGACCCTGAATATATCCTGCCAGCCCTTTCTGGCCTGCCTGGTCTCTGTGGAGAGGTCTTCTGTTAACGTAATACTCCTCACCATGAAATCAGGGAATTCTTGTCTCTTGCTGCTTTAAGGATCTTCTCTTTGTCTTTGGAATTTGCAAGCTTCACTATTAAATGTCGAGGTGTTGAACGGTTTTTATTGATTATAGGGGGGAATCTCTCTATTTCCTGGATCTGAATTCCTGTTTCCCTTCCCAGATTAGGAAAGTTTTCAGCTATGATTTGTTCAAATACATGTTCTGGCCCTCTGTCCGTTTCGGTGCCCTCAGGAACCCCAATTAAACGTAGGTTATTCTTCCTCAGCTGTCATTTATCTCCCTTAATCTATCAGGGTCTTTCAATTGTTTCTCTCTTTTTTCCTCAGTTTCCCTCTTTGCCATCAACTTGTCTTCTATGTCACTCACTCGTTCTTCCACCTCGTTAACCCTCGTCGTTAGGACTTCTAGTTTGGATTGCATCTCATTCAATTGATTTTTAATTTCTGCCTGATTAGATCTAAGTTCTGCAGTCATGAAGTCTCTTGAGTCCTTTATGCTTTTTTCTAGAGCCACCAGTAGCTTTATAATAGTGCTTCTCAATTGGCTTTCTGACATTGAATTGTAATCCAAATTGTGTAACTCTGTGGGAGCGAGGACTGTTTCTGATTTTTTCTTTTGAGGTGAGGTTTTCCTTCTAGTCATTTTGCTCAGTGTAGAGTCGCCAAAAACAAGTTCTTTTGGGAAAAGGAGAAAGAGAAGAGAAAGAATGAAAGAAAAGAAAAAAAGAAAAAAGGAAAAAGGAAAACGGAAGAAAAAAAGAAAGAGAAGAAAAAGAGAAAAGAAAGAAAGGGTAAAAAGGGGTGGGGGAAACAAACAGAAATTAAAAAGCAAAAAAAAAAAAGAAAAAGAAAAGAAAAAAACAATAAAAAACAAAGGGGAGTATCCTCTGATTCTGTATACTGTCAGTCCCTTGACTTCCCCTGGAACTTTCCAGTGCTGCTTGGTCAATAATTTGTTTTTCCCCTGTCTGTCTAGCTGGTCTTCTGGGGCAGGGCCTGCTGTGCTGATTTTGAGGTGTTAACACTTGGGGGAGCTGCTCTTCCCCCTGCCTGGTGCAGGCTCAGTGAGTAATGTTTATCTTGTTTATCCTGTGAGGCCCCAGGAGGAACAGCTATAGGGGCGGCAACCAGCTCCCCAGCCCTGGAATCGGCTCCTGCAGTAACTACAGAGCTCTCAGTCTGCAGGTACCTGGATGCTCCAGGGGCGCGCGGCTGATCTGCTCACCTTAGGGCAGGAGCGTCCTTGCTGTCATGTGCCCTCCTGGCCTCTGCCTGTCCCCGGTGGAGGCGGGGTCCTAGGCTATGTGCCCGGTGCCTGTACTCCCGGGCCTGTGCTGTTGAATTAATGCTCTGGGCCGTGCATCCCCCTCCGCGCAGAGCCTCCACCCGAGCCCCTCGGAGCTGCTCCAGGGTCCAGCCGTGGGCGCTGCAGCCCTTTAGGGCGTTCAGCTGCTGGGTGTTGGGAACTCTCCCCAGGGCACAGGTATCTGTTAGTGTCCCAGGGAGCCTGAGGGCAACCCCGCCCTCCTGGGATCCTGCTCTAACTCCCTGTGAGCACCTTTCTGCCCGGGAAGATTGGTAAATCTCCTGCTTCTCCTGGACGGGGCTTTCCTGTCTGGGGACACTCGCCCTAGCCTTAGCCTGGCTGCTCGCGTCGCCCCTCCCCCTTGGATGCCTTTTGTTTCTTTATTTCTTTTTTCCGTCTTCCTACCTTGATAGAAGCATGAACTCTTCTCATTGTAGCATTCCAGCTGTTCTCTCTTTAAATCTCAGGCCGGATTCGTAGATTTTCAGGATGATTTGAAGGTTATTTAGGTAATTTGGTGGGGACAGGTGACATGGGGACACTACTCTTCCCCCATCTTGCCCCTCCCTCCCCTGGAGACTTTCTATATAACTGAATTTGCTGCTAGATTTCAACCTGTATACATTTGAATTAGGTCATGGTGTGTGTATGTGTGTGCATGAGTGAAAGAGAGAGCATTTTCATTAAACCTTACTTTATTTCATAAAATCTTTGAGATAGTTTATAGGAAATAACAAAACTATTTTGATAGGATAACGAAAAACATAAAGTAGGAGATCTATAGAAAGAATGGAGAATGGGGTTAGAGAGTGAAATAGAACATAAGTAAGCAGGATCTAAGGGTCTACTACACACTTAAAATATAGTTGAATTGCAAATGTGGCTTTGCATTTCCTTGGGGTGGTAGTACTCAACTCTGTATAGTTTATATACCTGAGAGGTTTTTTTAATGATTTATTTATTTATTTATGATAGACATAGAGAGAGAGAGGCAGAGACACAGGAGGAGGGCGAAGCAGGCTCCATGCAGGGAGCCCGACATGAGACTTGATCCCAGGTCCCCAGGATCACACCCTGGGCTGCAGACGGTACTTAACCGCTGCGCCACCGGGGCTGCCCTATACCTGAGAGTTTTAAAACCATTGCCCCATACTAGTGCCTCACAGAAATTGATATTTTGCTAATCTGATGGGGGCCTGGGCATCATTCCCCAAATGATTATGGTGTACAGCCAAGGATAAAGAACCACAGCTCTAGGCCAAAGTAAAAAGAGAAATAGTCATATAGTTCTCATTATCCAACAACAACAACAATAAGCATATCAGTTAAAAGCTAGCAGTTACCTCTAAAATAAATTTTCTGTGAACTCTAAGGTTTTTCCTCATGTTTCATTTTGTTGTTGTGTAGAAAATGGCTGGGATATTGAGAGTAATTGAGCTGTCATGTCTGCTCTTGCTGTGTAGTTTTGAGGAACATGTTTTCCCATAGAGTAAAAAAAAATATAAATGTCCTAGCTGATTTTTATATTGCCTTGATTTGGAGGTTAAATTATCTGTGTTCCTTATTACCAGCTAAGGAAATAGTGACTCAATTTTCAATAAAATATCCCAGCAAATATTCTAACAAATATTTCAAAGGCATTGGATAATTACTCTTACTTTAGGACTTACCTTCCTCTCCTATAAAGTGATTGGAGACAGATTTTAAGAAGGAATATAGTAATTCTAACACCTAATGCAATTTTTTTTTACCTGAAAAGACATTGGAATCCATTCCATCTTAAGTATTTCTAAACTTAAGGGAGAAAGATATGACATTTATTGAGCATGTATTCTCTCTTCGGTTTTATTTACTCTTCAAAATCACTTGGTAAGTAAAAGGTGTGTCTTTTTAACAGAGGAGAAAAAGCCATAAATTAATAAGAGACATATTTCAAATTCGAGCTGGATCATTGTAATAATTCCATGCTCTTTCCTCTATGCATTGTTGTCTCCCTCCACCATAAAGACAATATTAAAGATAAGGAGGGGATATAGACAAATTGTTGGTAACCATATCAGATCAGTAAATCAGATCTATTGATTTAATAGCCATATCTACTCAAAATTATATAGGACCTAGAATATCTAAAACAATTTTGAAAATGAAGACTAAAATGCAAGGAATCACTCCGAAGGATTTTAAGGATTACTATATTACTGCAAGTAATTAAGACAGTATTGATGGAAGTATAGGTGCATAGATGAATGGAACATAATGGGAAACCCAGAAGTAGATCCACACAAATATGCTTAACTGATATCTGAGAAAAGTAAAGAAACAAATAAAGGTCTTCAGTTTCCTCATATGTAAGATGGAAAGTAATGTGTTTCTGATTATTTTGAGAAGTAAGACAGTTGTGCTTTGTGCATAATGTTTGAGAAGAGTAATAAAATTTTGTTGTTTTAACAAATGACTCTAAAATTTAAGTGTTCTAGACAAATTACTTTTTTATCCTAATAAATAAAGCAATGGACATTTAAACTTACTTCACAGTTTCCAAGTCAGTATTTTAGTGAAATTACGTGGACCTCATATCTCTAAGAGGGTATTACAATGAGAAGAATTACTACCAAAGAATGCCATGTTATGAACAAAGACTTTCCAGAGCTTGTGTGGCAGCTCATTTGAGATAGGCCAGATGGCCAGTATCTTGGCATTGGGAATACTTTGGAGCTACATTAATGTCATTAGCTCTGATTTCAAATTCCTGCCTGAAAAGTAACCAGGGAAGCTTCTTCTCTGTCACTGAACCAAAGTTTTAAAAACTCAAATGTTCCACAGATAATGTGTATATAATATTGATATGCTTAGTTCAATTAATAATGTAATTTGCAGAACTTACAGCATGGTGATATTGAGATTGGTTTTAATTGGTTCTAAATATTATTTTGCATGCATTTATTCAGATTATTTTAAATGCCTGTTTATGTGTAAGGTGTTATGTTAGTTACTAGATATAGATCATTTGGTTAATGCTCTAGGTTTCTACTAAAACCCAATTAACTGTATACATCCATACTTCCATAGTCACAAGGAAATATATGAAAGAACAATATATTATGTCAGAAAGACTATCAAATTAAGACTTTTCTTAAATATAATTTTTCTGGAGCATTAATACTTTAATTCTATACACTTGTGGTATTACTACTTGCAGATTACCTGGTAGTTCCTTTCTACTCTTTTCATTAAAAAAAAATATTGATAGTTTATGGTGCCTGGGTGTCTCAGTCAGTTAAGCATCTGCTGTCAGCTCAAGTCCTGATCCCAGGGACCTAGGATCAAACCCTGCATTGGGCTCTCTGCTCTGCGGGGAGCCTGCTTCTCTCTCTCCCTCTACACCTCACACACTGCTTGTGCACATGCTCTCTCAGTCATATAAACAAAATCTTTAAAAAATATATCGAGGAACCTCCACACAGTTTTCCAGAGTGGCTGCACCAGTTCACATTCCCACCGAAAGTGCAACAGGGTTCCCCTTTCTCCACATCCTCTCCAACATTTGTAGTTTCCTGCCTTGTGAATTTTCCCCATTCTCACTGGTGTGAGGTGGTATCTCATTGTGGTTTTGATTTGTATTTCCCTGATGGCCAGTGATGTGGAGCATTTTCTCATGTGCTTGTTGGCCATGTCTATGTCTTCCTCTGTGAGATATCTGTTCATGTCTTTTGCCCATTTCATGATTGGATTCTTTGTTTTTCTACTGTTGAGTTTTATAAGTTCTTTATAGATCTTGGATACTAGTCCTTCATCTGATAGGTCATTTGCAAATATCTTTTCCCATTCTGTACGTTGTCTTTTAGTTTTGTTGACTATTTCTTTTGCCGTGGAAAAGCTTCTTATCTTGATGAAGTCCCAAGAGTTCATTTTTGCTTTTGTTTCTCTTGCCTTCATGGATGTATGTTGCAAGAAGTTACTGTGTCCAAGTTCAAAAAGGGTGTTGCCTGTGTTCTCCTCTAGGATTTTGATGGAATCTTGTCTCACATTTAGATCTTTCATTCATTTTGAGTTTATCTTTCTGTATGGTGTAAGAGAATGGTCCATCAAAAGGTGAATGAATAAAGAAGATGTGGTATATGTATACAATGGAATATTACTCAGCCATTAGAAACGACAAATATCCACCATTTGCTTCGACATGGATGGAACTGGAGGGTATTATGCTGAGTGAAATAAGTCAATCCGAGAAGGACAAACATTATATGGTCTCATTCATTTGGGGAATGTTAAAAATAGTGAAAGGGAATAAAGGGGAAAGGAGAAAAAATGAGTGGGAAATATCAGAAAGGGAGACAGAACATGAGAGACTCCTAACTCTGGGAAATGAACAAGGGGTGTTGGAAAGGGAGTGGGCGGGGGGTGGGGGTGACTGGATGATGGGCACTGAGGGGGGCACTTGATGGGATGAGCACTGTGTGTTATGCCTTATGTTGGCAAATTGAACTCCAATTAAAAATATGTAAATAAAAAATATATATTGATAGTTTAAAATTAAAAAAAATATTTTTTATTCATTTGACAGAGAGATAGGGCAAGAGAGCACAAGCAGGGGGAGGGGAAGAAGGAGAGAGAGAAGCAGACTCCCTGCTGAGCATGGAGCCTGATGCACAGCTCAATCCCAGCACCCTAGGATCATGACCTGAGCTGAAGGCAGAAGCTTAACCGACTGAACCACCTAGGTGCTGTGATAGTTAAACAAAAAATTAATAGATTTCCTTTTGTTTAAACGAGCTATCAAGAATGATTGTATGATAATTCAATTTGTGTCCTGTTCTTTTTTAAGTACTATTTTTTTAAAGATTTTATTTATTTATTTGTTTATTTATTTATTTATTTAAGAGAGAGAGAGAGCATGCACTAGCATAGGGAAGAGGTAGAACGAGAGGGAGAAGCAGACTCCCTGCGCAGGGAGTCCGATGCAGGACATGATCCCAGGACCCCAGGATTATGACCTGAGTTGAAGGGAGACCGACTGAGCCACCCAGGCACCCTTACTCCTGGCTTTTGATTATGGCAGTTGGAGAGGATTGTTATATTGATCGTATGTCCCTCTTGCTTTAATTTAATGTTCTTCTACAATCATTTTTGCTACATGGGAAAGAAGACTTACTTTTACTAATAGATTGTGTTTGAATTTGGATTTCTAAGTTCTTTGAACTTGCTGCATTGATGTTGAAATAATGAAGTTTCTAGAGGTTGCTTTTCTTGGTTATCAAGTCACCCTTCAAGTTGCCAGGGATATTTCTCAATTCAGTGATATTTGATTTTGTATATTTCATCTCCAACTTGCTTATATGTATGCTAAAATATGGAAGAAAGCATAAATTCCTATTCTAGTCATAATAGTAAAATTTTAAAATTAGGCTTATTCTCATTTTCACTGAGATTGTTTAAAATAGCAGGATAAATAATAGCTTATGTGACACATTTTAACAGATACATATTTATGGTTCCTGTGAAACTTAGGTTTGGCTAGATAATTTAAGACTGACTTTAGCACTTTTATTTAAAGTATCAGGTTCTGTGTTGCAGAAAGATTATTAAGAGGGCCATGGCATGGCTATTTTTATTTTTTTTCTAGAAAGAACATGTCTGAGGAGAGTGGTCTTGAATTAGGGTGTTGTTTTGGAGACTTATCCCAATGGGATAAATTTGTAACTTTAGATTCATTATCTCTTTAATTTGAGAGAAACAAAGTGTCATCATTTCAGTTTTTACATTCTTAGATTCTACATTTTTCAAAAAGCAGTGTGTTTGACTTTGTTTTAAAACTCTGTAGCATTTAGTATGGCAAAAGTAAAATATTGGAAGTTATTTAGCTTAATTAAGCAGGTTCCAAAAAGTGAACTAAATATATGTATGCAAAAAACAAACAAACAAAATATATGTATGCATAGGCTCTTTTTAAGACTATCTGCTTCTAAAATCTAATCTAATTCTTCCTGCCTTCAGGGAGGTGTTTTTCATAAGTTTCTGTCCATAAAGTTCTTGGTTTCAGAAAGCATAAAAAATAAGAATAAATTTTGTTGGCTTTTTAAAAAATTTACTGCAGTAAAATTCATTTGGATATACAGGTTAAAAAAGTTAAAAAGAAAATACAGGTTGACAAGGAGGTCCACACCAAGACACATAGGGCTTAAAGTGGTAATAATAGTGGTAATTAAATAAATTTAGGGCAGCCCGGGTGGCTCAGCGGTTTAGTGCCACCTTCAGCCCAGGGTGTGATCCTGGAGACCAAAGATCCAGTCCCACATCGGGCTCCCTGCATGGAGCCTGCTTCTCCCTCTGCCTGTGTCTCTGCCTCTCTCTGTGTGTGTCTCTCATAAATAAATAAATAAAATCTTTAAAAAAATAAAGAATTTTAAAGGTTGCAAGAGAAAAAAGAGTTACATACACAAGAAACACCATAAGGATATCAGCAGATTTTTCTTCTTTTTTAAAGATTTTTTATTTATTCATGAGAGACACAGAAAGAGAGAGACAGAAGGAGAGAGAGGCAGAGACACAGGCAGAGGGATAAACAGACTCCATGCAGGGAGCCTGATGTGGGACTCGATCCCAGGACTGGAGGATCACGTCCTGGGCTGAAGGCAGGTGCTCAATCGCTGAGCCACCCAGGGATCCTCTATCAGCAGATTTTTCAAAGCAACTTGGCTGGCTAGAGGAGTGGTGCAATATATACAAAGTGATGAAAAGGAAAAAATCTGCAGCCAAGAATACTACTCTGTCTAGCAAGGCTATCATTTAGAATATAAGGAGAGATAAAAAGATTCTCAGAGCAACAAAAATTAAAGGAATTTATGAACACTAAATCAGCCTTACAAGAAATATTAAAGGGGACTCTTTGAGGCGCGGAGGGGGCTGTGCAGCCCTAGACACACCATTACAGCCATGCAGGACCCAGAGCCCAAGGCGCTGGGGTACACAGCCCAGGATCCGGCACTCACCTTGGGACAGGCGGAGGCCAGGAGGACATAGGACAGCTTGGATGCTCTTGGCCGCTGGACGGCCTCAAACTGTGCAAATCAATGCCCCCCACCCCTGGAGCATCCAGGCTCCTGTGGACTGCGAGACTACAGTTATTACTGCTGGAGCTGACTCCAAGGCTGGAGAGCTGGCCGCCACCGCTGTTGTTCTTGTTCCTCCTGGTGTCACCTTATGCCTGGGACAGAGCGGGTCCACCAGGGAGCAGGGCCCTCACAAGATAAACAGCTCCCACTGAACCCTGCACTTAACAGGGGGCGAGGCAGCTTCCCCAGGTGCACACACCCGAGAATCAACACAGCAGGCCCCTCCACCAGAAGACCAGCTGGAAGGACAGGGGAAGAGCAAGTTATTAACCAAGCAGTGCTGGAAAGCTACAGGGGAAGTCTAGGGACTTACAGTATATAGAATCAGAAGATACCCCTCCTTTTTTTTTTGTTTTTTCTTTCTTTTCCCCTTTTTCCCCCTTTTTCCTTCATTTTTTTCAGTACAACTTGTTTTTAGCTACTCTGAACTGAGCAAAACGACTAGAAAAAAGAACTCAACGCAAAAGAATCAGAAACAGTACTCTTTCCACAGAGTTACAGAATTGGGATTATAATTCCATGTCAGAAAGCCAATTCAGAGGCACAATTATAAAGCTACTGGTGGCTCTGGAAAAAAAAGCATAAAGAAATCAAGAGACTTCATGACTGCAGAATTTATATCTAATCAGGCCGAAATTAAAAATCAGTTAAATGACATGCAATCCAAACTGGAGGTCCCAATGATGAGGGTTAATGAGGTAGAAGAACGAGTGAGTGACATAGAAGACAGGTTGATGGCAGGGAAGGAAGCTGAGGAAAAAAGAGGAAAACAATTAAAAGATCATGAGGACAGGTTAAGGAAAATATATGACAGCCTCAGAAGGAAAAATCTACGTTTAATTGGAGTTCCAGAGGACGCCGAAAGGGATGGAGGACCAAAAAGTGTATTTGAACAAATCATAGCGGAGGACTGCCCTAACTTGGGGAGAGAAACAGGCATTCAGATCCAGGAGATAAAGAGATCCACCCCCTAAAAATCAATAAAAACTCTTCAACGCCCTGACATTTCCTAGTGAAAATTGGAAATTCCAAAGATAAAGATCCTTAAAGCAGCAAGAGACAAGAAATCCCTAACCTTTATGGAGAGAAGTATAAGGTTAACAGCAGACCTCTCCCCAGAGACCTGGCAAGACAAAAAGGGCTGGCAGGATATATTCAGGGACCTAAATGAGAAGAACATGCAGCCAAGAATACTTTATCCAGCAAGGATCTCATTCAGAATAGAGGGTGAGATAAAGAGCTTCTAGATAGGCAGAAATTGAAAGAATATGTGATCACTAAACCAGCTCTGTGAGAAATATTGAAGGGGTCTCTGTAAAATAAAGAGGAAATCCAAGGAAACAATCCACAAAAACAGGGACTGAATAAGTATTATGATGACACTAAATTCATATCTTTCAATAGTAACTCTGAACGTGAATGGGCTTAATGATCCCACCAAAAGGTGCAGGGTTTCAGACTGTATAAAAAAGCAAGACCCATATATTTGCTGTCTAAAAGAGACTCATTTTAGACCTAAGGACAGCTCCAGCCTGAAAATGAAAGGGTGGAGAACCATTTACCATTCACATGGTCCTCAAAAGAAAGCAGAGGTAACCATCTCTATATCAGGTAAATTAAAGTTTATCCCAAAGACTGTTGTAAGAGACGAAGAGGGACACTATATCATACTTAAAGGATCTATCCAACAAGAGGACCTAAAAATCATGAATATTTATGCCCCTATTGTGGGAGCTGCGAAGTATATCAATCAATTAATAATCGAAGTTAAGACATACTTAGATAATAATACACTTATACTTGGTGACTTGAATATAGTGCTTTCTACAATCAACAGATCTTCTAAGCACAACATCTCCAAAGAAAGAAGAGCTTGAAATGATATAACAGACCAAATAGATTTCACGGATATTTACAGAACTTTACATCCAAACGCAACTAAATACACATTCTTCTCAAGTGCACAGGGAACTTTCTCCAGAATAGAGACCACATACTGGGTCACAAATCAGTTCTTCACTGATACCAAAATGTTGGGATCGTCCCCTGCATATTTTTAGACCATAATGCTTTGAATCTTGAGCTAAATCACAATAAGAAATTTGGAAGGAATTCAAACACGTGGAGGTTAAAGACCATCCTACTAAAAGATGAAAGGGTCAACCAGGAAATTAGAGAAGAATTAAAATATTCATGGAAACTAATGAGAATGAAGATACAACCGTTCAAAATCTTTGGGATACAGCAAAAGCAGTCCTGAGGGTGAAATACATCACAATGCAGGCATCCGTCCAAAAACTGGAAAGAACTCAAATACAAAAGATAACCTTGCACCTAAAAGAACTGGAGAAAGAAGAGCAAATAAAACCTACACCCAGCAGAAGAAGAGAATTAGTAAAGATTCGAGCAGAACTCAATGAAATAGAGACCAGAAGAACCGTGGAACAGATCAACAAAATCAGGAGTTGGTTCTTTGAAAGAATTAATAAGAAAGATAAACCATTAGCCAGCCTTATTAAAAAAAGAAAAGACTCAAGTTAATAAAATCATGAATGGAAAATAAGAGATCACCACCAATACCAGGGAAATACAAATGATTTTAAATACTTATTATGAGCAGCTAAATGCCAATAAATTAGGCAATCTAGAAGACATGGATGCATTTCTGAAAAACCACCAACTACCAAAACTGGAGCAGTAGAAATAGAAAACCTGAACAGGCCAGTTACCAGGGAGGAAATTGAAGCAGTTATCCAAACCACCCAAGACACAAAAGTCCAGGGCCAGATGGCTTCCCAGGGGAATTGTACCAAACATGTACAAAAGAAACAATATCTATTCTTCTAAAGCTGTTTGGAAAGACGGAAAGGAATGGAATACTTCCAAACTCGTTCTATGAGGCTAGCATCACCTTAATTCCAAAATCAGAAAAAGACCACACCAAAAAGGAGAATTATACACCAATATCCTTGATGAACACAGATATAAAAATTCTCAACAAGATACTAGCCAACAGGATCCAACAGTACATTAAGAAGACTATTCTCAATGACCAAGTGAAATTTTCCCCACGGAATTCAAGGCTAGTTCAACACTCATAACGCAATCGATGTGATAGATCATGTCAACAAGAGAAAAACCAAGAACCATATGATTCTCTCAGTAGATGCAGAGAAAGCATTTGACAAAATACAGCATCCATTTCTGATCAAAACTCTTCAGAGTGTAGGGATAGAGGGAACATTCCTCACAATCTTAAAAGCCATTTGCGAATATCCCACAGCAAATATCATTGTCAATGGAGAAACACTGGGATCCTTTCTCCTAAGATCATGAATGCTACAGGGATGTGCACTCTAACTACTGCTATTCAACATAGTCCTCAAAGCCCTTGCCTCAGCAATCAGGCAACAAATAGAAATAAAAGGCATTCAAACCAGCAAAGAAGAAGTCAAACTCTTCCTCTTTGCAGATGACATGATAGTGTATAGATAAAACCCAAAAGACACCACCCCAAGATTGCTAGAACTCACACAGCAATTCGGCAGTGTGGCAGGATACAAAATTAATGCCCAGAAGTCAGTGGTATTTCTCTACACTAACAATGAATCTGAAAAAAGAGACATTAAGGAGTCAATCCCATTTAAATTGCACCCAAAATCATAAGATACCTAGGAATAAACCTAATCAAAGGGGTAAAAGTTCTATACCCTAAAAACTACAGAACACTTCTGAAAGACATTGAGGAAGACACAGAGATGGAAACATATTCATGCTCATGGATTGGAAGAATTAATATTGTGAAAATGTCAATGATATGCTGGACAATTTACACATTTAATGGAATTCCTATCAAAATACCATGGACTTTCTTCAGAGAGTTGGAACAAATCATCTTAAAATTTGTGTGGAATCAGAAAAATCCCCGAATAGCCAGGGGAATATTGAAAAATAAAACCAGAGCGGAAGGCATCACAATGACAGATTTCAGGTTGTATTATAAAGCTGTGATCATCAAGACAGTGTGGTACTTGTACAAAAACAGACATATAGATCAATGGACCCGAATAGAGAATTCAGGAGTGGACCCTCAACTCTATGGTCATCTTATGTTCGATAAAGCAGGAAAGACTATTTACTGGAAAAAAGACAGTCTCTTCAATAAATGTTGCTGGGAAAATTGGACATCCACATGCAGAACAATGAAACTAGACCATCTTCTTCCACCATACACAAAGATAAACTCAAAATGGATGAAAGATCTAAATGTGAGACAAGATTCCATCAAAATCCAGAGGAGAGCACAGGCAACACCTTTTTTGAACTTGGCCACAGCAACTTCTTGCAACATACATCCATGAAGGCAAGAGAAACAAAATAAAAAATGAATATTGGGACTTCATCAAGATAAGATGCTTTTGCACAGCAAAAGTAACAGTCAACAAAACTAAAAGACAACCTACAGAATGAGAGAAGATATTTGTAAATGACCTATTAGATAAAGGACTAGTAACCAAGATCTATAAAGAACTTATTAAACTCAGCAGCAAAGAAACAAACAATCCAATCATGAAATGGGCAAAAGACATGAACAGAAATCTCACAGATTAAGACATAGACATGGCCAACACACACATGAGAAAATGCTCTGTATCACTTGCCATCAGGGAAATACAAATAAAAACCACAATGAGATACCCCCTCACACCAGTGAGAATGGGGAAAATTCACAAGACACGAAATAACAAATGTTGGAGAGGATGTGGAGAAAGGGGAACCCTCTTGCATTATTGGTGGGAATGTGAACTGGTGCAGCCACTCTGGAAAACCGTGTGGAGGTTCCTCAATAGTTAAAAGTATATCTGCCCTACAACCCAGCAATTGCACTCTTGGAGCTTTACTCCAAAGATACAGATGCAGTGAAATGCCAGGAGACCTGCACCTCAATGTTTATGGCAGCCATGTACACAATAGCCAAACTGTGGAAGGACCCTTAGTGTCCATCGAAAGATGAATGGATAAAGAAGATGTGGTATGTGTATACATGGGATATTACTCAGCCATTAGAAACTACAAATACCACCATTTGCTTCAACGTGGATGGAACTGGGGTATTATGGTATTATGCTGGGTGAAGGAAGTTAATTGGAGAAGGACAATCATATGGTCTCATTCATTTGGGGAATATAAAAATAGTGAAAGGGAATAAAGAGGAAAGGAGAGAAAATGAGTGAAAATATCAGTGAGGGTGAGAAAACATGAGAGATACCTAATCTGGGAAAGGAACAAGGGATATTGGAAATGGAGGTGGGCGGGTTTGGGGTAACTGGGTGATTGGCACTGAGGGGGGCACTTTTTGTGTTGAGCACTGTGTGTTATGCTGTATGTTGGCAAATTGAACTCTAATAAAAGAAGAATCTAACTGAAAAAGAATAACCCTTTGAAATAATTTGTATGCAAAATATGAAATATCAAGCATTTATAACATCTAAAAATCATATGAATGACTCAACTATGTATTTTTAAAATGATTTTGAAAGAGCTGAATTTTTGTTGTCTCTTAGAATTTAAAATTAAGAGTTAAAAATGATAAGCAAAATGACTTACCAGAAATATTTTATGATTAAGTTTTAAAGTTTATTTTATATATTTCAATTAAGAAAATAAATTCTAAGGTAAGCCTATCACAGTTGTTTTTGAAGTTGTTTTTACATTGAAATCATTTATTTTTTATTTTTTTAATGATTTTATATATTCATGAGAGACACAGAGACAGAAACAGAGAGACAGGCAGAAGGCGGAGAAGCAGGCTCCATGCAAGGAGCCCGAAATGAGACCATTGTATCTAGGATCAGGCCCTCGGCTAAAGGTAGATGCTCAACCGTTCAGCCACTCAGGTGTCCCAAAAATAGGGACCTCTGATAACGTTTTAAAAATATTTTATTTATTTATTCATGAGAGACACACACAGAGAGAGGCAGAGGCATAGGCAGAGAGAGAAGCAGGCCCCATGTAGAGCGCCCGATGTGGGACTTGATCCCACGACTCCAGGATCATGCCCTGGGCCGAAGGCAGATGCTCAACTGCTGTGCCACCCAGGCATTCCTACATTGAGTTCATTTAGATTACAAATTCATTTATTCCATTCCAGATATATTATTCCATGATCTACTGTGTTTTAGACAATATCCTATATCCTGGGTTTAGTGAGGAGTTGTATTCCATGAGCCATTTCCTCAGGGAGCTTAAAGTATGATAGAGGGATGAAACAGATAGTAAGAAGACAGTATTTATAGATAGACGTTTACCTCTGGTAAGGTGGAAGGAAAAAGGGATGGTGTGACATTGAGTCTTGATGAGTTGATATTTGAAAGCACAGGTAACCCAAAATGGGAAACACTTCAAAGATCATTCACATTTAAATTTGGACTATTTCTATGCTTTATCAGCGTATGCATTTCATACTAGAACCTTATAATTGTTTTTAAATACTTAGAGGCGGGATCCCTGGGTGGTGCAGTGGTTTGGCACCTGCCTTTGGCTCAGGGCGCGATCCTGGAGACCCGGGATCGAATCCCACATCGGGCTCCCGGTGCATGGAGCCTGCTTCTCCCTCTGCCTGTGTCTCTGCCTCTCTCTCTCTCTCTGACTATCATAAATAAAAAAAAATAAAAAAAAATTAAAAAAAATACTTAGAGGCATAATAGCTTGGAGTTGGTAAACTCTCGGCCATCCTGAGACTCTTTAAAAGACAAGTCTTTCAGATTGATTTGGGATCCCTGGGTGGCGCAGCGGTTTAGCGCCTGCCTTTGGCCCAGGGCGCGATCCTGGAGACCCGGGATCGAATCCCACGTCAGGCTCCCGGTGCATGGAGCCTGCTTCTCCCTCTGCCTATGTCTCTGCCTCTCTCTCTCTCTGTGTGACTATCATAAATAAATGAAAAAAAAATAAAAAAAATAAAAGACAAGTCTTTCAGATTGATTTGAAGTAGAATTATTGTTTTTCAAGTTGTCTTGAAGCAGTGACAGTGGTAGTGTGGGTCTTTCAAAGGACAAACTATTGGAATAAAAACAACATGAATATGGTATAAATAGAAAACCAGGATAGATTCAGCCGATCATTTTAGATGAATATTGTAGATGCTATCAAAGTTTCCACAAGTAGTATGTTGACTATAAAATTCCATCTAAAAGATTAAAAAGATAGTCTACTGGATAAATGGCTATAACACTTTTTATGGCTGCAACTATTTTTTTTTGGCTGTAACTATTAATGCAGGTTTCAAAATATTTAGTAGTTTAAATCTCAGTATGTAAGTGAAACCTTCCATGTGGACTTGAAAACAAAAAGACCTTTATTCTTTGAAATGCCCAACTAGGGATCCCTGGGTGGCGCAGCGGTTTGGTGCCTGCCTTTGGCCCAGGGCGCGATCCTGGAGACCCGGGGTCGAATCCCACGTCGGGCTCCCGGTGCATGGAGCCTGCTTCTCCCTCTGCCTGTGTCTCTGCGCCTCTCTCTCTCTCTCTCTCTCTGTGACTATCATAAATAAATAAAAATTAAAAAAAAATGAAATGCCCAACTAACCGACTTAGTGAAATTGATAAAATGTGTTACAGAAAAAAATACAAAGATACTTTTCACTTCTAATTTATGATTCTTATAGCAAGGTGTATATTCATGATGCCTACATAGGTATCTTTATGGTTTAGAAGATTCTTTCCAAGCTGAACAAAAATGATTCCATCATTATTTTAAAAGTAATCTTCCCTGAAATGTGTGACATGTTTAGACTAAAACTATTAAATCAATAGCATATCATGTTGTAGTAGAAAGTTTTCATTCAGAAATGTTTTATTTTGCTTATAGGTAGCATCATTCATCCTTGGAAAATTATTATTTAAAATGTTTCCTCTATATGTTGCTTTTCTTTTTGGCAGGAAAACAATTACACATCAGGCATTTATTGAGCACATGTCAGAGAATGCTAGCTGTTTTATGTAAATTCTTAAAACCCTAAATTGCTTATTTTACAGATGAAGAAATTGAGACTTAGAAAGTTTAAGAAACTTTCTCAAGGCAGTAAAAGTAGAGTTTTAGAATTGGAATCTAGATTTGTTTGACATTACAACATTGCTCTTTTCATGATACTACTACTATGCCTCTCTCATGAATAAAACACAGTATCTGCCCTCACAAATCTTCATCCAGATAAATATGGCAAGAAATTTATCTGACAGATTGGAATTATTATTGTATTATTATTAAAGATTGTTTATTTTAGAGATTGATAGAGTGTGCACAAGCAGGAGTGTGGTCAAAGGGAGAGGGCAAGAGAGAATCCTCAAGCAAACTTCCAGCTAAGTGCAGAGCCCAACATGCGGCTCGATCCCAGGACCCTGAGATCATGACCTGAGCTGAAATCAAGAGTTGGTTGCTAACCAACAGAGCCACATAAGCACTCCTATTTTATTATTATTTTTATAGTATTTCAAAATTGTTACTCAACAGAAAATTTGCCATCTTAGCCAATTTTAAGTGTACAGTTCAGTAGTGTTAAGTACATTCACATTGTTGTACCATTAATCTTCAGAAATCCTCATCTTGTAAAACTGAAACTCTTTAATCATTAATTATCCCCCATTGTACCCTCTTCCCCACCCCAAGCAACCACCAATTCTCATTTCTGTCTCTGAATTTGACTACTTTAGATATCTTATATAAATGCAAGCATACAGTATTGGTCTTTTTGTGATTGGCTAATTTCATGTAGCATAAAATCTTGAAGATTCATCCATGTTGTAGCATATGTCAGAATTTACTTCCTTTGTAGAGGTGAGTAACATTCCATTGTATGTATGTACCAAGTTTTATTTATTCATTCATCTTTTGGTAGACACTTCTGTTGCTTGCATCTTTTGGTTTCTGTGATTAATGTTGCTTTTAACATGATATAGAAATATCTCTTTGAGATCCTGCTTTCAGTCCTTTTGGGTATATACTCAGATGTGTGGTTGCTTGATAATATAGTCATTTCATTTTTATTTTTTTAGGAACTACTATATTGTTTTTCAAGGGAGCTGTACCATTTTACATTGCCATTAATAGTGCTCAGAGGTTCCAATTTCTCCATATTCTCACCTGTGGTGGAATTATTTTGAAAAAGAAAATCCAAGAATATTTTCTGGGCTCATTGCATTTGTATTTTGGTAACTTATTTCATAGCAACAAAGCTGCATTTTTGATAATTCTTATTCTAAGGGATAGCTACTCATACACTGAAATATGCATGATTATTAAAGAAATATGACTTTATGTTCTCTATACTGTACTTATTAAGTAAGTAATTGATTTTTCGGAAAGCAGGTTTAGAAGACAAAAATATAACTGTTCAATCTTAAGTTAACTAAAACCCAGATTAATTAGGTCATGTTCTACTAACAAAAATTTGGCTTGCTTGATTATTTTTCCTAGGTCATTTACTAGCATGTAATTCATAGTGTTGTGTCTACCAAATGAGAAGACATGAATTTAATAAGTAACAATATAGTCTAAAAGTATTAAATAGTAAATGTTTTCTCCAGAAAGTTTTAGGAGGGAATTTTAAACCATATAGACTTTTGTCCAATAGTTTCTTTATTACATGTCCATTGTTGCTTGACAAATTCCCATAAACTTTGTAGCTTAAACCAAGACACATTTATTATTTTACAGTTTATATGGGCCAGATATCCAGGCATTGCTTAGCTAGGTCTTCTCCTTAGGGTCCCAAACATCTGAGTTGAAGTTTTCAGTTGTCCTATATTGTTATCTGGAGGCCTAACTGGGGAAGAACCTATTTCTAAACTCTCTCAGATTATTGGCAGAATCCCTTTCCTTGGAGTTGTAGGAATAAGGACCGTGGCTTCTTCCTGCATATTAACTGGAGGCTGCTCTCAGCTCCTAGAGGCTGCCATGTTTTATGGGCTTCCTCAGCATGATGACTTAGTTCATTCAAGTCAGCAAAGAAAATCTCTAGAGTCTTAAATAATGCAACAGAAGTGAAATCCCATCAAGTTTGCCATATTATGTTGATTGGAAGTAAGCACAGGTCCTGTCTACTCTCAAGGAGAAAGGGGTTAGACAAGGGCGTGAACACCAAGAGGCAAGGATCATGGGCCCCATTTTAAATTCTGTCTGCCACATTAATTAATTGGGAGGATTTGTTTTTGTTTTATTATGCCATGGGCTTAATTAAATATATAGACAACTTTATTCTAGGCAGATATGGCTACCTCTAAGTTTAGATATAATTTACTGGAGTTATGTAAATGAAGTGAAAAAATGAAAGAATTCTTTCCAAATCATTCAGTGCTTAACCTGTAAAAGTGAAGCTTATTTAAGGGAAAAAATTTTCTTTAGATGTGAACTTCTTAAATTTTAACATTAGGTATCACATAAATGAAATCCTTTCATTCACTATGTGGAATTGGGGGATCCTGAAGACTACTTGAAAGTTTATAATACTATCAAGTTTGTTGTGAAGACTGGTGCCCCGTGTATATTTTGTAAAACATTTACATCACCCATATTTCTTCTCACTTTGTAACTTGTTCTTCCTTACTTGTTTACCTCTCCACTTCCTTTTTGGTATATCTTTGAAAATTGAGCCATGAATTCTGTTAATTAGTCCTGAATTTAACACTGTGAAACAGGTATATGCTTAATAGGGTTATCATGGCTGGATAATAACTCTTTTACAAAACTATCTGTACCAATATGTTCGTTTTCCCACACTACCTCCAATTTTAAGGATCTGAACGGCCTTAAGAAAATATATTTTTCTCAGTTCAGTTTTCCATAACATGCTTTTGTTGCTAGTTTTAAGAAATCATTGGTTTAAGATGGGCCATATGATTTTCTGAAATCAGGTGAGTATTGCAACTCAGTTTAATATTCCTGTTTACCCAGAATCTTTTTTTCTCCAGAATCTTTTAAAATGATCTGTTCATTTTCCGAGAAAATGAAAATAGTTTTAAAGAATTGTTCACTTGGCTCTGATATAAGATTCTGTTTACTTGAGTTTTAGAATATCTGAATAAGTTATTACCTTATTGTTGCCAAGCTTTCCAGAATTTCTATAGAAACCGGTTTCTTCCCCTTTGGCCCTTAGTTGGTAGAAACAGCATGTCTGCTTGTCTTTTCAAATAACAAAGTTTATTTTTGATATAAAGATTTACTGTTCCAAAGAATTCTGAAAATATTTTTGTTTTCATACATGTCGAAAGGACTTAAATTTTAGTAAATCTTAATGAATGCTGAGGTCTTCTGTAGGCATGAATATTCTTATATTGAAAACTTGGTATTTTGTTGAAGGTAGATGAGGTGAGAGTAGTGGAATGTTATCTTATTAAAGATTTTTATAGACTGAAATGATTTTTTAGTATGCAGTGATTTCTTTGACTCAATCAGATTATGTTTTTAGTTTTTTTCATACCTACAAGTTCATGGTAAATTTGTTACAAGATGGTTTGAATAGGAAGTAACAAGTAACTAAGGTAAAAGAGGGAAGCAGTATTGCCTTTTCTCTGGATAATCCTGAGACTCGTTTGTAATAAAATTTCAGTTCTCAGGCTTCTGCCTTTTCTTTTTTTAATAGGCTTCTGCCTTAATATTGGTTTGTTACCTTTCTGGTTACTGTGCTTCTTTCTGTATGTTAATGATGAATCTGTCACAGGTTTTTTCTTTTTTTTTTTTATCCCCCATAGTATTATATGTGCCTTTGAGATAAGATAGTAGGTGGTGGTACTATTTATTGAAATTGAGAGCCCTGAAATAAAGCAGAGTTTTGCATGTTTTGTGTGAGGGTATCCTCAATTCTTTTTTTTTTGTATTAATTATTTTTGAGAGACTTGAGATAAGTAAGTGGAAATGTCAAGTAAGTTGTTGGAAATGTGGATCAGGAGTTCAGGAGAATAGTCTCTGAGTAAATGTGAATCATGTCAGTAAATAAGCTGTCTGGGGAAAGAGTGTAGAGTGAGATTAGAAGGTGACCCAAATCCATTTCCTAAGGATCTACAATGTTTCCTGGATAGTGAAAAAAAAAAAAAAACAAAGAAATTACAGTAAAAAAATAATAAAAGTGTGACATAACAGGATCTATAGACTCAGATAGAAAACAGTGGTCAACTGCAACATGCTGTAGCAGCATCAAGTAAGATAAGGACTGATGGATCTATTAGCAAAATAGACATCATTGGTGACTTTATTTGGACTCATTCAGTTGTTTTAGAAGAAAGGTGCTATGTCCAGGGTTCCTGGGTGGCTTAGTTGGTTAAGTGTCTGACTTCGGCTCAGGTTATGGTCTTAGGGTCCTGGGATCAAGCCCAACATCAGGCTCCTCACTCACCAGGGTGTCTGCTTGTTCCTCTCCCTCTACCCCTCCCCACTGCTCACGCTCACTTTCTCTCTCTCAAATAAATAAAATCTTTAAGAAAAGAAAAACAAGTAACAATAACAACAACAACAAAAAGAAAGGTGCTGTGTCTAGTTTAAGATGGCAATGAAAGAAAATCCTTATATTACCTCTTCCCATTGACACACTAAATTTGTAATAATACATGGAATAATTCCCACTAAAAAAGAACTGAAAACTAGCTGAAAAGCCTCCTCTATAATGAGAGGTAAAAGAGCCACATTGAGACAAATAGAGAGGTAGAGATGGAGTCTGGCCAAAAAAAAAAAAAAAACCATCACTGGTACAGTAACAAACAATAGTGAGGAGTCTCACAGGCCCAGAGCCTCTCCCTGGGGAGTGAGGGCTTTGTGTCCCACATTGAGCATCCCAGCCTTGGGACATGCAGCAGAGAGACAATCCCCCAGGAACATCTGGCTTTGGGAACCAATGGCATTTACACCCAGGAGACCAAGGAGTCTATGGGGATCTGAGATACTCCTTTAAAGGGGCTTCCTCATAGACTCATTTGTCCTAAGAACCAACACAAAGCAGTTTGAGAGGTGAGTTGATTGTATGTGAAGGCGATTCAGTTGCTAATCTTAAAAAAGTCTGCTGGAGGGTCAGGGGTTTGTTGGGATTTTCCTCCAGGATAGAAAAGCTGAAGTGAATGATTTTTTTTGCATTCTTCTATTACTTCGTATAGGTGGTATGTGGATACAACCTTGCTAAAGCTAAGGACATGCCCTACTGCCAATGTTCCTTTCCAGCATTGCTGAACAGTGCACATCCCCCACTACTATTTCTCTTTTCCTGCCTTGCTAAATCTATGGGGAGCCCTATCTGCATGATATTTTATACCATCACTAAAATTGTAGGCATGCCCTGCCCCCAACACTCTTTCTTAACTTCAGTTAAGCCATAGTCATGCTTCCCCTACTCCCCCAGTGCTCCTCTCAAGACTTCCTAAAACCATGGACATGCCCCACCACTAGGTTCTCTTTTCTAGCATTCTAAAGCTGTGGGCATGCCCTGTTCCCAACACTCTTTCCTGGCCTCACTAAAGGCATGAACATACCCTGACCCCAATACTCTCTTGTAACCTTGCGAAAGCTAGTAAGTGAGTGTAGTCCACACGGAGGATCATCTTGATTTCCTGGCTCTGGAGGTCAGAGGAGATTGCACTCCTGTGTCCTGCAGCATTATAACAATCAGAAAGATAGTTCTTGGCAGGATACCACCCCAGGGTAATATACCGACAGTAGACTGAAACATACCTCCAGTTTGCACATGAAAAAGGCCCATTTCATTGTCCTGATACTTCAACCTGAGGGGTAGGCTTCAGGTTTGCCACAAATGTAAAGGCTACAGAAGCACTCTCAAGGAATACAGACAAGGAGACACCATCTGTATGCCCTCTTTTATTCTTGTCACAGCTCACTGATACCTCCCAGAAAGGAACTTATATACTCCTCTGAAGCCCTGGTTCTTGCAACATTGACCCAGGGACAAATCCAGAACTACTTGTCTGGAGGTGAGCAGGGTCTATGAGTGTGGTCTGACTGTATATATTTGCATACATTTAAATGCTTCCGTCTGAGGGACTGGCTTTCAATCAGCCTGAATCTAAGAGTTGAATGAAATCACTCCTTTTTAGACACTGCCAGTTTTTTTTTCCTATTAAGGTAAATAAGGCTACTTAGATAATCACAATGGTTGAAAGATAGTTGAGAGTTAGGGCAAGATTGAATGACAAGTTTCACCTTCTATGCAAAGACACTCCTTCAAAACTGGGAGAAGTAGCTGTTTTGCCTAATGCATAAACACAAAGTCAAGCAAAATAAGGAAATTAAATGTGTTCCAAACAAAAGAACAACACAAAGCCTCAGAAAAACACCTTAATGAAATGGAAGTAAGTAATCTTCCTGATGAAGTGTTCAAAGTAATGGTCATGAAGATACTGAATTTGAGAGAAGAGTGGATGGATACAGTAAGAACTTCAATAAAGAGAAAACATAAGAAAGTATCAAGTTACAGAGTTTAAGAATACAATGACTGTACTGAAAAATACATGAGAGGGGTTCAATGGCAGACAGGATAAAGTAGAAGAATAAATCAGTGGCTTGGAAGATAGGGCAGCAGAAGTAACCCAACTAGAGCAACAACAACCAAAAAAGTCAGATAGTTGAAGAACTCCATAGGACAAGAAGTGGAATAATATTTACATCATAGGGGTTCCATAAAAAGGAGAGAAATTTACCTGAAGAAATAGAGGCTGAAAACTTTCCTAACCTAGAGAAGGAAACAGACATCCAGGTCCAGGAAGCCCAGAGAGTTCCAAATATAATGAACCCAGAGAGGTTTGCAGAGATACGATATAATTAAATGTCAAAAGTTAAAGAAAAAGTATCTTTTTTTAAAAAAGGTTTTATTTATTTATTCCTGAGAGACAGAGAGAGAAAGGCAGAGACACAGGCAGAGGGAGAAGCAAGCGCTTTAAGGGGAGCCTGATGTGGGACTCGATCCCAGCACTCAGGGACCACACACTGAACTGAAGGCAGATGCTTAACCACTGAGCCACCCAGGCACCCCAAAGAAAAAGTATCTTAAAAGCAGCAAGAGAAAAATAAGTTGTTAGGTGCAAGGGAACTTCCATAATTCTGTGCCCTGATTTTTGCACAGAACCCAGCAGACCAGAAGGGAGTGGCATGATAAATTCAAAGTGCTAAAAGGAGAAAACTTCCAGCCAGGAATACTCTATTTGGCAAGGCTATCACTCAGAACTGAATGAGAGAGAAAACATTTTCCAGAAAAGGAACTGCTAAAGCAGATCACCACCAATGAACTGGTCTTACAACTTTTTCTCTAAGTTGAAAATAAAAGACACTAATAACAATAAAACATGAAAAAAACAACCTCCTTGGTAAAGGCATATATATAGTAAGGTAGTGGATTAACCACTTATAAGCTAGTATGAAGGTCAAAAGATAAGAGTGGTATGGATGGATTAAAACACAAGATTCATCTCTATATTGCCACAGGATATTCGTTTAAGTTCTAATGACACATACAGTCCTAAAGTGAAGAGATGGAAAAAAGAGATAAAAATGGAAATGAAAAGAAAGCTGGTGTAACTATATTCATGAGACAAAAAAGTCTTGAGACAAAGACTAATAAAAGTCAAAGAAGTACATTACATAATGATGAAAGGGTCAATCCAACAAGAGATATAACATTTGTAAATATTTATGCACCCACATTAGGAGTATGTAAATATAAAAAGCAAATACTGACAGACCTAAAGGGAGAATCACAGCACACAATAATAGTAGGGGACTCTAATACCCTACTTCAAAGGATAGATTATCTAGACAGAAACCGCAATGAATAAACAATACTCTTAAAAGAACCATTAAACTGAATTGATTTAATAGATATATATGCCACATACCGTCCAAAAGCAGTAGAATACACTTTGTTCTCAAGTGCATATGTTCTTCAGGATAGATCACATGTTAGGCCACAAAACAAGTTCCAATATACTCAAGAAGACTTGAAATTATAGTAAACATATTTATGACCAGAATGGTAGAAACTAGAACTCAATTAAAGAAAATCACAAATATGTGGACATTATGCTACTGAACAACCAATGGGTCACTGAATACATTTAAGGGGAAAAATTGAACAAATGAAAATGGAAATACAACTTATCAAAATCTATGAGAAATAGTAAAAGCATTTCTAGAAATTCATAGTGATGGAAAAAGAAAAATCTCAAGTTAATAATTTAACTTTCACCTAAAGGAAATAGAAAAAGAGCAAACAAAGCAGAAGTTAGGAATGAAATAATAAAGACTAGAATGGAAATAAATGAGATACAGACAAAAGAACAATAGAAAAGTTCTAGGAACAGAGATCTTCACTGTTAATTCTACCAAACATTCAAAGATGATTGCAACCTATGTTAAAACCTATCCTCAAGTAAAACTGGTTCCAGGGATGCAACTAAGTTCACCAGGGATATTGACTTCAACAGTACACTGAAAGAATCATGTGATCTTCTCAATAGATACAGAACTTTTTTTTTTTTAATTCAACATTTATGTATGAGAAAAACTAAATACTGTGGATATACAGGGAATGTACCTCAACACGATAAAGGCCATATGTGGTGTCAAAACCATTGCAAGCGTCATACTCAGTGATGAAAAGCTAAAAGCTTTTCCATTAAGATCAGGAACAAGGCAAGTATACACACTTCCATCACTTTTATTAACAAAATGTTGGGAGTTTGGACATGGCTGTTAGGTAAGAAAAGAGAAAGAAATGGTATAGAAGTTGAAGGGGAGAATTAAAACTGTCACTATTTGATAGTGACAGCATGATGCTATCTATAGAAGACCTCAGGGCAGCCCGGGTGGCTCAGCAGTTTAGCGCCTGCCTTCAGCCCAGGGCGTGAGTCTGGAGACCCGGGATCAAGTCCCACGTGGGGCTCCCTGCATGGAGCCTCCTTATCCCTCTGCCTGTGTCTCCCTCTCTCTCTCTCTCTCTCTCTCTCTCTCTCTGTCTCTCATGAATAAATAAAATCTTAAAGAAAACCCTAAAGACTCCACCAAAAAATTATTAGAACTAATAAATAAATTCAGTAAAATTGCAGGATACAAGAGCAATATGCAGAAATTTGTTGTGTTTCTATACACTAATAACTGCCAGAAAGAAAAATTAAGAAAACAATCCAATTTACATTGGCATTAAAGGGAATAAAATACCTAGGAATAAATTTTTCCAAGGAGGTGAAAGACCTGTACACTGCAAACTATAAGACAGTGATGAAAGAAATTGAAAACAAAGATAAATGGGAATATAATTTGTGCTTATGGACTGGAAGAATTAATATTGTTAAGTGTCCATATAAGTCTACAAACTCAGTGCAATCCTTATCAAAATTCAATTGTATTGCCACCAAACTCGAACAAATACTATTAAAATTTATATGGAACCACAAAAGACCCCATGTAGTCAAAGCAATCTTGAGAAAGAACAAAGCTGGAGGAATCTCATTTTTTTTACTTCAAACTATATTATAAAATTATAGTAATCAAATCAATGTCTTATTACCATAAAAATGGACAATAGATGCAACAGAATAGGGAGCTGTTATATAGACCTACACATATATGGTCAATTAATTTGTGAAAAAGGAGCCAAGAATATACAATGGTGCAAGGACAATCTCTTCAATAAATGGTTTTGAGAAAACTGGACAGCCATATGTAAAAGAATGAAACAAGACTTCTGTCTGCCACCATACACAAAATTTAACTCAAGATGGATTAACATCTTCAGTATATGACCAAAAATCATAAAACTCCTAGGAGAAAACAGGGGGCAAGCTCCATGACTTTGCTCCTGGAGATATTTATTTGGATCTGCACAGTGAAGGAAAACATCAACAAAAAAAGGGTAAGTTTCTGAATGGGAGAAAATATTTGCAAATCATATATCCAGTAAGGGGCTAATATCCAAAATATATAAAGAATTCATAAAACTCAATAACAAGAAAAAATTTGTTTAAAACTGGGCAGAGGATCTGAACAATTACCAAAGAATGCATACATATGGCCGACAGGCCCATGAAAAGATGCTCGACATTACTAATCATCAGGGAAATGCACATCAGAACCACAATGAGATATAATCTCATACCTGTCAGAATGGCAATTATCAAAAAGATGATACAACATGCATTGGAGAGATAATGTTGATAAGGTAATTTCATATATTCTTGGTGGAAATGTAGATTTGTGTAGTCACTATGAAAAGCAGTATGGAGCTTCCTCAAATTAAAAATAAAATTACCATATTATTCCACTATTCCACGTCTGGGTATTTATTTAAAGAAAACAAGTACTAATACAAAAAGATACATGCACCCCTATGTTCATTGCAGTGTTATTTATAGTAGCCAAGATACCAAATCAACCTAAGTGTCATCTATGGGTGAATGGATAAAGATGAATGGATAAGTGTCACCTATGGATGACCTGAATATGGCTGTCCAGTTTTCTCAAAACCATTTATTGAAGAGATTGTCCTATACATATATATACCTTGAAATACCGATTAGTCATAAAAATTAAGGAAATCTTATAATTTGTGACAACATGGATAGCCATTGATGGTATCATAATAAGTAAAATAAGTAAAAGACAAATCCCATGTGATCTCACTTATATGTGGAACCTATAAAACAAATTAGTGAACCAAAATTCATAGACATAGACAGATTGTAGATTATCAAAGGGGAGGGGAGTTGGAGTGTAGGCAAAAAAGTATGAGGAAGGTCAATTATATGGTGATGGATGGGAGCTAAACTTATTTTGGTGATCATTTTTATAGTGTATGCAAATATCAAATATATTTGGTGTATACCTGAAACTAATAGACTGTTATATACCAATTTTACCTGGTTAAAAGAGAGGAAAAAATAAAATGAGCATGAGTTGTCACAGCATCCTCCAGTTCCCAGCCTGAATCCTATGTGTGTATTCACAAAGACTCTCTGAATTGTTGAAGCCTGTAGGTGCCTGAAGACATGTTTCCAACATTTACCTTCTGAAGCCTGAAATATGCCCCACCCACTGTATTCTTTAGCTGCATTGCTAAAGCCAGTAGGAGCATGCAGTCCACACAGGGATCAGCAATTCATTGCCTGGCCCTGGTGGCCAAGAGGGTTGGAATTTGAGAGCTTCATGGAACTGTAACAATTGGAAAGAGCATTTAGCAGGCCTCAGGGTACTATACATAGAGCAGACTGAAACATAGCCCCGGTTTTCCTGTATAAGGGCTCATTTATCTAGCCTGGAGCTTCAGCGTAAGGACAAGTTTTCTGGTTACCCACATATCTATAGGCTAAGAGGACACACCCAAGAAATATAAGCAGGAAAGTAGCATCTTGCACACCCCCTTGGCTTTGCTACAGCTTAATAAGACTTCCTAGAAAAGAGCTTATACACTCACCTGGAGCCCTGATTACAACTGTCATCCAAGGGACACCTCCAGATCTCCTGGTCCAGAAGCCAACAGGGATTTATGGTTATGGCTCCAGACAACTGTATATATTTGCACACATTAAAAGCTGCTACTTGAGGATCTGGCTTCCAGCCATCCTGAAACTAGGTGCTAAATGAGGTTCATCCACTTAGATTATTGGCACGTCTTGACATACTCTCAGTGATGGGGCATATAAAGATTAAATCAGGTGGTTTAGACCATCATAGAGGTTCAAGAGACAACTGAAGAACTAGGGAAGATTGAACAAGAAGGATTGTCACCTACTCAAGGCCACGTCTTCGAGGCTGAGAGAACTGGATGTTATATAGAAATGCATACATTAATTAATTTTAATTTTAATTTTAAAAATGAAAATCATTAATTTTTAATTAATTTTAAATTTCATTAAAATGAAAATACAGAGAAATATGTTCCAAATGAAAAAAGGACAAAGCCTCAAAAAAGACTAATAATATGGAGATAAGGTACCTACATGATAAAGAATTCAAAGTAATGTTCACAAAGGAGCACACTGTTCTTTGGAGAAGAATGGATGTACACAGAACTTCAGCAAAGAGATAGAAAACAAAATACCAAACAGAAGTCACAGAACTGAAGAATAACTGCACTTAAAAATATACGAGAGTGGTGCAACAGCAGACTAGATAAAATAGAAGTACAGATCAGTGAGCTGGAAGGTGAAGCAATGGAACTCACCTGGACAGAGCAGGAATTAGAAAACACAATAACAATAAATATGAAGATAGCTTAAGAGACTTCTGACAGAATATCAAGCAGCATAACATTCACATTATAGAGGTCTCAGAAGGGAAGAGAGATAGAAAGGGGGGCAGAAAACTTATTTGTAGAAATAATGGCTAAAAATTTCCCTAATGTAGGGAAGGAAACAGACATCAGGTCCAGGAATCCCAGAGAATTCCGAATAGAATGAACCTAAAGAGTGCCACACCAAGATGCATTATAATTAAAGTGTCAAAAGTTAAATATAAAGAGAAAAATCTTAAAAGCAGCAAGAGAAAACAATATGTTACATACAAAGGCTATCTCATAAGGTTATCAGTAGATTTCTCAATGGAAACATTGAAAGCCAGAAAGTTTCAAAGTAACATTTTCAAAGTACTGAAAGGAAAAAAAAGTCCAAGTAAGAATGTATTACCCAGGAAGATTATCATTGCAGCACTTTGAAGGAAAGATAAAGAGGGTTCCAGATGAGCAAAAGCTAGAGGATTTCATCATTGCTAAATCAGCCTTATTAGAAATATCAAAGGGGTTTCTGTACTCTGAAAAGAAATGGCAGTAGTTAACAACAAGAAAACATACAAAAGTAAAAATCTCACTAACAAATATATAAAGATAATGGTTAAGTCACATAAACTTATGAAGATTAGGAGGAAAACATAGTTAATTAAAACTACAATCATTAGTTATGGGGTATAGAGGATAAAAAGATGTAAAAAGTTACATCAAAACCATAAAATGTGGAGTGGGGACTAAAAATGGAGTTATGTTTTTAAGTAAAAGTTGCTAATAACTTAAAATAGATGGTTATATACACAGGATCATATATATGAACCTCATGATAACCATATTGCAAAATCTGATAAAAGAAGTTTTCACCTTTTAATGTTTGTGATCTCTGGCCCTAGGCTCCCACAGAAGCTATACTTTGTTACCAAGGTCAAAATGATTTGGCAAAACCTCAAAGCCTGGGTTCTGTTTCTGGCCCAAGCACATATCTGCTGCATTAAAAAAAATAACCAAACGGGAGCATTCTGAACACAAAAGATAAGAAAAGGTGAGAAACATCCCTGGTTTCCACAAGATTAAAGTCATATAGCCCAGCCTATACTAGAAACTAAAGGTCTACAACTTTCTGAAAAGTTCTTTGTGTAATAATTTGTAACTGTTTATGTAAAAAAATATATATAATCCTATACCAAATGTTCCCTTACTGAAGTACTCTCTCCTTTGTGAAGAAGATTGTGTATACCAGACAGTCCTAACTGGAGGTTGAATAAAACTCTTACTTTTTTAAAATAAAAATTCTAAAAGGGTTGTTCATTTTGTGTCAATAAACACAAAAAAGTAGTGTAGGAGTAAAAATGTAGAGTTGTGGAACATGTTCCAATGTAAATTGCTGTCAACTTAAAATAGACTTATTTATGTAGAATCATATATGTGAACCTCCTGATAACCACAATGCAAAATCATATAGCAAATACTAAAGAAAATGGGAAAGGAATCTACACATTAACACTAAAGAATGCCATCAAACCACAAGGAAAGAAGGAGAAAAAGAAGAAAGGAACATAGGGGAACCTATGGCTTGGCTCAGTGGTTTAGCGCCGCCTTGGCCCAGGGTGTGATCCTGGAGACTCAGGATCGAGTCCCGTGTTGGGCTTCCTGCATGGAGCCTGCTTCTCCCTCTGCCTGTGTCTCTGCCTCTCTGTGTATGTGTCTCTCATGGATAAATGAATAAAATCTTTAAACAAACAAAGATTGTAGTGAACAACAAAGAGAGGCTCTACATAATGATAAAGGTGTCTATCCAGCAAGAAGATCTAATACTTATATATGCACCCAAGTTAGGAGCCCCTAAATATGTAAATGTTAAGAGGGATAAATTATTAAATGAAGAAATTGACAGCAATATAATAATAGGGATTTTAACATGCCAGTTACGTCAATGGATAGATCATATCCAGACATATGTGAAGCCTTGTTTCAGTAAGACTACATTGTTCTTCAATGATCATTAGACTAATACATTTAATACATTAGACTAGATAATTTAATATATATATAGAACATTCCATCCAAAAGCAGCAGAATACACATTCTTCTGAAGTGCACATGAAACATTCTCCAGGTGGATTATGTATTAGGCTACAAAACACGTCTCAATAAATTTAAGAAGAACAGAATAATTTGAAGCATCTTTTTTGACCACAGTGGTATAGATCTAAAAATCAATTACCAGAGGAAAACTGGGAAAACTACAATACATGGAGATTAAACAACATACTGCTGGACAACTACAAAGTCATAGGAAAAAAATCAAAGGGAAATAAAGTACCTAGAGATAAATGAAAACAGCATTCAAAGAATACTTACTACCTACCCTCAAACCCTTCCAAAAATTAATGCAGTGGGAAAGCTTCCTTATTCATTTTCCAAGAACAGTTTTAACCTGATACCAACACCAGACACATAGACTTAAAAAAAATATAGGTCAATATCCCTAATGAAATGAATGCCAAAACTCTTAACAAAATATTTGAAACTGAATTCAGCAATACATTAAAAGGATTATATGAGGTGCCTGAGTGGCACTGTCAGTTGTGTTTCTGGCTCCTGATTTTGGCTCACGTTGTGATCTTGAGGTCATGAGATTGAGCCCTGCATCTCGCTCAGCACTCAGTGCAGAATCTACTTGAGAATCTCTCTCCCTCTCCATCTGCTCCTCCTTCACATGTACTTTCTCCCTCTTAAATAAATCTTAAAAAAATTAATAAAGGTGGTGCCTGGGTGGCCACATTGGTTAAGCATATGCCTTTGGCTCAGTTCATGATCTTGGGGTCCTAATATCAAGTCTCATATGGATTCCCCACTTAGAGGCATCTGCTGGTTCCTCTACCCCTCCATCCGTCATGCTTTCTCTTTCTCAAATAAATAAAATCTTTTTTAAAAAGGATTATACATCATGACCATGTGGTGCAAGGATGCATGGATAATCCAACATCTACAAATAAATCAACATGATACATTGCATTAACATAATGAAAGATAAAAATCACATAATCCTATCAGTAGATGCAGAAAAAGCATTTGACAATATTGAACATTCATTTATGATAACTGTCAATAAAGTAGGTATTGAGGTAATGTGAGCCAATACAATAAAGGCCATATATAACCAACTCAGTGCTAATATTCAATAGTGAAAAGTTGAAAGATTTTCCTTTAAGATCAGGAACAAGAAAAGGATGACTATTATCCTTACTTTTATTTAACATAGTATTGGGAGTTCTAACCACAGCAAGTAGGCAAGTAGAAGAAATAAAATCATTCATATTGGAAAGAAAGAAGTGAAATTGTCACTATTTGCAGATGACATGATGCTATATATAGAAGACCCTAAGGACTCCATCACAAAACTATCAGAGCTAATAAGAAATCAAGAAAACAACTCCATTTTCAATAGCATCAAATGAGTAAAATAGAAATAAATTTAACCAAGGAGGTGAAGACCTGTATACTGGAAAATATTGAGCATTGATGAAAGAAATTGAAGAAGAAACAAGTGGAAAGATATTCTCTGTTCATGGATTGGAAGAATTAATATTATTAAACTGTCCAAACTATGCCAAATAAACTATAGATTTGATGTAGTCCCTATTAAAATTAAACTGAAATTTTTTTTTTTTTTTAAACTGAAATTTTTTACAGAACTAAACAAATAATTCTAAGATTTGTATAGGTCCTCCCCCCCCCCAAAAAAAAACCTGAAAAGCCAAAAACAGTGTTGAGAAAGAACAAAGCTGGAGGTATCATGCACCCTGAATTTATTTATTTATGTATTTTATTTGTTTTTAAAAAATTAGCTATGAGAGAGAGAGAGACCTAGAGAGAGAGAGAGAGAGAGAGAAAGTAGAGAGAAAGTGGTGGGGAGGGGCAGAGGGAGAGAGAGAAGCAGACTCCTGACTGAACAGGAAGCCTAGCATGGGGCTTGATCCTAGGACCTGGAGATCATGACCTGAGCCAAAGGCAGATGATTAACCAACTAAGCCACCCAAGGGCCCCCTTGCACCCTGATTTTAAACTGTATTGCAAAACTATAGTAATCAAAACAGTATGGTAATGGTGTAAAAATAGACACATTGATCAATGGAACAGTGATTCCAGAAGTAAAACCACCACGATATAGTCAATTTATTTATGACAAAGGTGGCAAGAATATACAATGGAGAAAATGCAATCTCTTAATAAATGATGTTGGGAAAACTTGACAGTTACCTGCAAGGAATGAAAGTGGAACACTCTTACACTATATACAAAATTTACTCAAAATGGAATAAAGACTTGACTGTAAGACAAGACACCATAATCCTAGAAGAAAACTTCGATGGTAATCTCTGTGATATCAGTTTTAGCGATATGTTTTTGGGATCTGACTCCAAAGGCAAGGGAAGCAAAAATAAACAGATGGGACTAATTCAAATTAAAAAGCTTCCACACAGCAAAGGAAACCATCAAAGAATGAATAAAGCAATGTAGTGAAAGGACAATGTAGTTCCAAATCATATATCTGATAAGGGATTAATATCCAAAATATAGAAAGAACTCATACAAGTCAATTACAAGAAACTAACAAAACAAAACAATTTAAAAAATTGGCAGATGGGGCACCTGGCTAGCTTGGTCAGTAAAGCATGCACTCTTAATCTTGGGGTTGTAAGTACAAGCCCCATGTTGGGTATAGAGATTACTTAAATAACATCTTGAAAATAATTTACAATATTTTTCAGGTGAATGGTCTTCAAATGGTTGATGAGCCAATGGAAGAGGAAGAAGTAGATTCTTGCCAAGTAAGTACTTTGATTAACTCATTATGCTACATTTTTAAAATATAAGGAAGAGAATAATGGGAAAGGAGAAAATAATCTGTCAATTAAAAAATTTATTGAGGTAAGTTAGTAATAAGCAAATTCAATTATAAAAAATAGCATTTAAAAATATAGTTTTTCTTGTCAGAAAATTTTACATGTGAAGTTTAAGACAAATGTATTGAAGCATAATTTACATGCCATGAAGTTCCCCCATTTTAAGGGTAATGAATGAAAATTCTACTTACTAGTATATAAGTAACTGGGTTGCTTAAATACAGAATCATCTAAATTAAAATAAGATTACCTTCAACTTTATGGTAGAAAAGAGATCTAATGTAGTAATATTTAACCTGAGTTCATTTAAAATCCATTTCCTGGCTTTGAAAAATTATTACATCTAAATTGTTTCAGAATTTTCTAACTAGTTTTAAAGACCACTCAGCTGGGCCACCCTGGCCCCGGCCACCGAGGCGGCCCAGCAGTTTAGCGCTGCCTTCAGCCCAGGATGTGATCCTGGAGACCCGGAATTGAGTCCCATATCGGGCTCCCTGCATGGAGCCTGCTTCTCCCTCTGCCCATGTCTCTCTGCCTCTCTCTCTCTATCTGTGTCTGTCATGAATAAATAAATAAAAAAATCTTTTTAAAAAATACATAAAGACCACTCAGCTATTGGGCCATTCTATGCTAGGCCTATGTACTAGTCCCTCACTGTACAAGATCTAGTTTTACAAAACAGTGTTCTTAAGATTTCAAGAAGGATCTAAGATGAACATTCACATTTATTTTATTTTATAATTGTCATTTAAATGGACTTTTTCACAAAATTATAGGTTGTTTAAGCTGGAAGGAGCCTCAGAGATAATATTTTGAATAATCTCATTGTATAGGTAAGTCTTTTGAAACCTCGAGAGGTTGTGATTTATACAAGGTCATCAAAATAACAAGTAGCAGAAGTAAGACTTATGGCCCAGTGTACCTCATGTTAAGTCATCTGTGTATTGTGTAGACTAAAAGATGTGGAAAATAAGGAAGACATCATTCTTTTCTTATTTAGTTATGTATAAAATCAACCTTGATGTCCTCTTTTCCCTCCAAGCTGGTTTATAAGAGGACTTTTTTCAGATAGGACCAGGAGAGATATTTAAATTGGGTTTGTCCAAGATTCTTCTTTGAAGTATTCTATGTAAAAATTCACTGTCTCTGTAGACTGTGATAATATAACAATAACCTTAGTTCTGATTAACAAGAGATAAAATGTCATTATGGCTTTTGCAATTTGCTTAATATTAACTTAATAATAACTTAAATTTGAGTACAACTAAATGTAAATTTCCATCAAAATCATCTAAAGCTTTATCTACAGACCATATGTACTAGGAAGTATGGTACTTATGTTACTAGTTTATAGAAGGTAAAGTATAACTGGAAAATACAAAAGGCAATAGGGAAAGGTAAATTTGAGAATTAATAATTTCACAGGGAAATACCATGCTCCACACCACAAGAGGCAGGAAAAAGCATATGTGTGTGCAAGTGGACATATATACATATATAGCCAACATAAACACATAGATGTATATATAGAGATATTATCAAATATTTACCTTCCAATTTTTAAAAAGGAAGAATCAAGAGGTATACTTCTAATGGAAAGACAATAAAAATATACAGTGATTGATGATCTAAATTAGACAGTCACCTTTCTAGCCAGAAAGGGAAATCTGAAGTTTTGGAGAATTAGAGACCTAGAATCAGTTATAAGGATTTGATTTAGTTTTTAAGAAAGATTTTATTTATTTATTTATTTATTTATTCATTCATTCATTCATTCATTGAGAGGAAGAGAGGAACAAACAAGCAGGGGGAATAGCAGGCAGAGGGAGAGGGAGAGGCAGGCTCCTGGCTGAGCAGAGAGGAAGGGAGGACCTGAACTGACGATGCTTAACCAACTGAGCCACCCAGAAGCCCCAGAATTTGATTTAGTTTATATTCTGAGTTATCTAAATTTTTTTTTATTAGAGTGGTATCTAAACTTTTAAAATAATGTATGTTTACTGTGTGATGGTTCAGGTACTCATTTGGTATCAGTTAAATCATATGAGTGATAAGAAACATTAACCCTATAAATTTATCTCTTTGTTTAATGTTTTCATATATAGGATTTTTGGGGATATGTATGCCTGTTCCAGTGTGATGCTGAGAACTGTGTTTTTTTTCTGGTTGTCCCTTTTTTAATTTTAATTTTTTTTAATAATGAAGGGTTGTAGAAATTGCCCTGTGATGCATAAAATCTTTAAACAGTATTCTTTAAATCTGAACTTAGGTATTGCCTATGTTGCCTGATGCTGTTTTGTTATTGACTGTTTTAGGCAACTAATCCACTTCATCTCACTTATAGCTTTGGACTTTCATGGTCTTCTGACCCTTTTTTTCAGTTAAAACTCTCTGTCTCATATATACATATATAAGAGATATGGGAAGCAATTTACTTAATTTATATAATGTATATATTATCGCCATCTGATTAACAAAACTATAGTTTGTATAATTTTAATATGTCCAGATTATTATAATGAATTTTTCCATTTCTCAATACAGTATTCATATTTGGTAAGTATTAAGTTGCAGGTCAGTGATAGAAGATATTTGATATTATATTTCAGTATCTAGTTCCCTATTTCTCCCAGTAATGTCCAGGATAGAAAAAATAGATGTTATTATTCTTCTTTAGTAGATTATTAACATGAATTATTTTATGTTGTCAAAATAATTAGAGATATATTTGGTAGTTTATGATCCACTCATATTTACTATTAAAGTTTGTATGGAATGGTTATGACTTCCTCAAGTTAATTAAATATTTTAATGCTACCAATGTTTTAGGAATTTCAAAAGAAGAATCATTTAACAGATTTATGTTAATTTGATTTTCACAACATCAGAATTATGTTTTGTCTCTAAATTGAAAGATATTTTTATTACCCAGAAATATAAAGGTTACATTTAACTGAAAATGTACATAAAAAACTGATTTCCTGATACTTTGAGGCCCTACATTTCTAATTTTAGAAACCGTTCTTGACATACATCTCTGTTAAGGATCCTTTAAGAAATATTATTTTACAAGTGTACTTGACTTAAACTCATGTGTAGCTATAAGTAGGAAATCCTTTAAGTTGGGGGGCTGATTCTTTTAGGGTAGATTTTTTCCCTCCTTTATTTCTCTTTCCATTCTAGACATTTATCCTTGATGCTCTTCAATATTTTTTCCCCTTGCAAAATTGGTTTTTACTACTGCTTTGTATTCATTTAGCATTTAAAAATAATTTGACCCTTTGCGAGTTGAGATGGCAGAGTAGTAGGGGTACCCCAGGCTTGCCTTATCTGAAAAACACAGCTAGATAATTATCAAATCCTTCTGAACATACAGGAAATTGATCTGAGGACTGAGAGAAAAAACCTGAGTAAATAAAAGGAGAAAAGACGCCACATTGTGGAGGGTAGGAAATGTGCAGATGTCATTTGAGGGACAAAAAAATCAGGATGATGCATAGGGAAGGGAGACCTGATCAAGGAGGGGGAGAGAGAGAGAGAGAGAGAGAGAGAGAGAGAGAGAGAGAGAGAGTAGGCTCAAGGCATTGTGCAAAAAACACTCTCCCCCACCAAACAATTGACAAGAAAAACAAGAGGGGCTGATTATCACAAGTTTTTACAAGCAGTGTTGCTCAATGTCTGAGGTTTTAGAAGTCTGCCATCACTAGTGTGGAGCCTGGTGGGCATAGAGGTGCTCCTGTGGAGAAAGAAGGGAGAGACCCAGGAGTGGCCATTGCAGTTTGAGGAGCTGAGAATCTCACTGGGAGAGGCAGTTCTCCTTCTTTAAGTGCATTTGGGAGAGTGGCACTGCCTCTAACAGGGACAAAAGAGCACGTGAGCACCACACCACTGAGCTAGCCTGTTTATTAGTATAGGAACTGAGGCTCCCACTGAGAGCAGCTACCCTGGATGCTGACTTTTTGCTGTGTTTTTACCATAAATTCCAAGCCCCTACATGTTCCTGTCACTGACCTTCTGGAAAAAAACCTACACCAGCTAGTGCACTGAGACCCTCTCCTGGAGGATCATTGAGGGTCTGTGAAGTGCCAGGTCCCTAAAATTTGGAATTTTGAAACCAAACTGGCATACCTGAGATAAAATACAGGAGCATTGTGCCACCAAATTGGCAGAAGGCTCAGACAAAGACAGGGTAAAGGCAGGGATCTGAGGGATGCATGGCACAAACTAGGGGAGATTGTTTGTTCTTCTGAGAGGGCTTCCTGAATAGCTGTTAGCATGAAATCCCCTCTTCAGAAATGAGAAAGCTGGTTGATGCCATTTTTATCTATGCCCATCAGGAAGGATGTACTTCAGTGAGCAGCACATCAACCATAGTGGAGGTTTGAACCACTTACATCAAGCCCACTCCCCTGCACTATGCAGGCACTTTTTTTAACTAGGGCAAATGTGCCTCAAACTCAGAGCATCAGTGGACCCTGCTGCCAGAAGACCAGCAAAATTGCCCACTTACACCAGTCTACTGACAATAAAGTGCTAAAAAAGCTGTAGGGGAAAAAGGATCTAGGAGAAATAGGAACTAGCCTCTTTTAACAAGCAGACTGAAACACACCTAGTTAAAACTTGCCACTCACTGGAGAAGGGACAAGCATTCCCCACTTGGGGGAAATGAGAAAGACAAAGAGAAACTCTGTAGGGCAATGACTTGAGGGAAAGAGCAGCCAAAACACAATAGTAGAGTGCACACAGAATACACCAGAAATATTTCCTGAAGCATGAGGCCCTGAGCAGTATAGGACCTCTTCTTCATAGAGCTACTACTTTTAGGAGCAGGAAACAGAATAGGCTTTCCTAAGACACAGAAGACAGAGAACTAGACAAAATGTCAAGATGGAGGAATTCATCCCAAAAGAAAGAACAAGAAGTCATGGATAGGGATCTCATCAAAACAGATGTAATAAACATGCCAGAACCAGAATTTAAAACAAGAATCACAAAGATACTAGGTGGGTTTGAGAAAAGCATAGAAGACATCAGGGAGTCCATTTCTGCAGAGATAAAAGACCTAAAGTCTAGCCCAGCTAAAATAAAAAATGCTATAACAGAGATGTGAAACTGACAGGATATAATGACTACAAGGAGGGAACAAGTAGAAGAATAAATAAGTGATAAAGAAGATTAAATTGTGGAAAATACTGAAGCAGAAGAGGGAAAGAAAAAATATTGGGTCATAAATCTAGAATTAGGGAGCTCAGCAACTATATGAAGCATAATAACATACATACCATAGGCGTCCCAGCAGAAGAGAGGGAAAAAAAGGGGGCAGAAGATTTATTTGAGGAAATCATAGCTGAAAACTTCCCTAATCTGGGGAAGGAAACAGACATCCAAATCCAGGAGGTTGAGAGAACGCCCATCAAGATCAACAAAATAAAAAAACCAACATCAAGATATATCATAGTTAAATTTGCAAAATATAGGGATAAAGGTAAAATCCTAAAAGGAGCAAGGCAAAAGAGGTCCCTAACTTACAAGGAAAGAAAAATGAGGTTAGCAGCAGATCTCTACACAGAAATGTGGCATATCTTCAACATGTTGAATGGGAAAAATATGCATCCAAGAATAATTTATCCAGCAAGACTGTCATTCAGAATAGAAGGCGATATAAACAGTTTTCCAGACAAAAACTAAAGGAGTTCATAACAACTAAACCAGCTCTGCAAGAAATATTAAAAGAGACTCTTTGAGTGGGAAAGTAAGACCAAAAGCAAGAAAGACTAGAAAGGAACAGAGGAAATCTCCAGAAACACTGACTTTACAGGCAATACAATGGCACTAATTTCCTATCAATAGTCGCTTTCAATGTAAATGAACTAAATTCTACAATCAAAAGTTATAGGGTATCAGATTGGATAAAACAAAACAAAACAAAACAAGACCCATCTATAAGCTGCCTAAAAGAGTCTCATTTTAGACCTAAGGACACCTGCAGATTGAAAGTGAGGGGACGGAGAATCATTTATCATGGTGATGGACATCAAATGAAAATAAAAATAACCATACTTATATCAGACAAACTAGATTTTAAACCAAATATCATAACAAGAGATGAAGGGCAGTATATCAATATAAAGGGGTTATCTAACAAGATCTAACAATTGTAAATATGCCCCAACTTTGGAGCACTGAAATATGTAAATCAATGAATAACAAACATAAGAAAACACATTGACAATAATACATTAATAGTAGGAGACTTCAATACCCTACATATATCAATGGACAGATTATCTAATCAGAAAATCATCAAGGAAATAATAGCTTTGAAGGACATGCTGGACCAGATCAACTTAATGGATATATTCAGAACATTTCATCCTAAAGCAGTGGAATACACAGTATCTTGGAGTGCACATGCAACATTCTGCAGGATAGATCACATACTGGGTCACAAATCAGCCCTCAACAATTTCCACAAAGCTATGAAACTAGAAGTCAACCACAAGAAAAAGATCGGAAAGACCATGAAAACATGGAAGTTAAAGAACATCTTACTGGAGTACGAATTGGTTAACCAGCAAATTAATGAAGACATAAAAATACATGGAAGCAAATGAAAATGAGAACAGGACAGTCCGACACATTTGGGATGCAGCAAAAGCAGTTAAAAGAGGGAAATATACAGTAATACAAGCCTACCCTCAAGAAGAAAAGTGTCAAATACACAACCTAGCCTTATACCTAAAAAAGGTAGAAAAACAACAGAAAGTGAAACTTAAAATCCGTAGAAGAAGAATAAAGATCAGAGCAGAAATAAACAATAGAGAAGCAAACAAAAATATAGACCATATCAATGAGACTATGTTCTCTGAAAGAATTAGTAAAATTGATTATTTTTACAATAGAAAGACTGGACACTAGCCCTTTATCTGATAGGTCATTGGCAAATATCTTCTCCCATTCTGTAGGTTGTCTTTTAGTTTTCTTGACTATTTCTTTTGCTGTGAAGAAGCTTTTTATGTTGATGAAGTCCCAATAATTCATTTTTGCTTTTGTTTCCCTTGCCTTTATGGGTGTATCTTGCAGGAAGTTGCTGTGGCCAAGTTCCAAAAGGGTGTTGCCTGCGTTCTCCTCTAGTATTCTGATGGATTCTTGTCTCACATTTAGATCTTTTGGTGTCTATCGAAAGATGAATGGATAAAGAAAATGTGGTATATGTATACAATGGAATATTACTCAGCCATTAGAAACGACAAATACCAACAATTTGCATCGACGTGGATGGAACTGGAGGGTGTTATGCTGAGTGAAATAAATCAAAGGGAAAAGTACAAACATTGTATGCTCTCATTCATTTGGGGAATATAAAAAATAGTGAAAGGGAATAAAGGGGAAAGGAGAGAAAATGAGTGAAAATATCAGTGAGGGTGACAAAACATGAGAGACACCTAACTTTAGGAAATTAACAAGGGGTAGTGGAAAGGGAGGTGGGCAGGGTATTGGGATGACTGGGTGATGGGTACTGAGGGGGGCACTTGGCAGGATGAGCACTGGGTGTTATGCTATATGTTGGCAAATTGAACTCCAATAAAAAAAGAACAAAAAAAAAAGAATAAAAAAGGAAGACTGGCTCTTTGAAATAATTAATGAAATTGATGAATCCCTAGCCAGATTTATCACAAAGAAAAGAGAAAGTACCCAAATAATATCACAAATGAGAAAGAAGAGATCATGACCAATACCAGAAAAATACAAATAATTGTAAGAGAATATTATAAAACATAACATGCCAACAAATTTGGCAATCATGAAGAAATAGATAAATTCCAAAAACATACGAAATATCAAAAAAGAAACAGAGAAATACAAAACTTGAGCAGGCCAATAACCAGCAAAGAAACTGAATCACTAATCAAAAATCTACCAAGCATAAGTTCATGGCCAGATGGCTTCCCAGGGGAATTCTACCAGTTAGTTATTTAAAGAGGAGTTAATACCTATTCTTCTGAAACTTTCAAAAATAGAAATGGAAGGAAAATTTCCAAACCCATTCTATAAGGCCAGCACTACCTTGATTCCAAAACGAGACAAAGACACCACCTAAAAGGAGCAGGCTAATATCTCTGATGAACATAGTTGCAAAATTTCTCAACAAAATACTAACAAATTAAATTCAACAGTACATTAAAGGAATCATTCAACAACATGAAGTGGGATTTATTCCTGGGCTGGAAGGGTGGTTCCATATTCACAATTCAATCAACGTGTTATGCCACATTAACAAACAAAAGGAGGGATCCCTGGGTGGCGCAGCGGTTTGGCGCCTGCCTTTGGCCCTGGGCGCGATCCTGGAGACCCGGGATCGAATCCCACATCGGGCTCCCGGTGCATGGAGCCTGCTTCTCCCTCTGCCTATGTCTCTGCCTCTCTCTCTTTGTCTCTGTGTGACTATCATAAATTAAAAAAAAAGGGATAAGAACCTTAATGATCCTGTCAATAGATGGAGAAAAAGCATTTGGCAAAGTACAGCATCCACTTTTGATAAAAACCCTTGAAAAAGTGAGGATAGAAGGAACATATCTCAACATAGTAAAGGCCATATATGAAAACATCCACAGGTAAAATCATCCTTAATGGAGAAAAACAGCACTTACAAAACAGGGATGTCCACTCTCACTTCTGTTATTTAACACAGTACTAGAAGTCCTAACCTCAGGAATCAGACAACAAAAAGAAATAAAATGCATCCAAACTGGCAAGAAAGAAGTCAAACTTTCACTACTTGCAGATGACATAATACTTTGTAGTAAACTCAAAAGACGGGATGCCTGTGTGTCTCAGTGGTTGAGCGTCTGCCTTTGGCCCATGGCGTGATCCTGGAGTCCTGGGATCAAGTCCCACATCAGGCTCCCTGCATGGAGCTTGCTTCTCTCTCTGCTTATGTCTCTGCCTCTCTCTCATGAATAAATAAAATATTTAAATAAAATAAACTCAAAATTCTCCAAAAAAATTGCTCAAACTGATAAAAGAATTCAGTAAGTTTGCAGGACATAAAATCAAGGTACTCAAATTTGTTGCATTTCTGTACATAAGTAATGAAGCAGTAGAAAAAGAAATGAAGGAATCTATCCCACTTACAACCATAAGAAACCTAGGAATAATTTGAAGGTTTTCTAGGTAATTTGGTGGAGACAGGTGATTTGGATGTTTATAGCAGCAATGGCCACGATAGCCAAACTGTGGAAGGAGTCTCGGTGTCCAACGAAAGATGAATGGATAAAGAAGATGTGGTTTATGTATACAATGGAATATTACTCAGCTATTAGAAATGACAAATACCCACCATTTGCTTCAACGTGGATGGAACTGGAGGGTATTATGCTGAGTGAAGTAAGTCAGTCGGAGAAGGACAAACATTATATGTTCTCATTCATTTGGGGAATATAAATAATAGTGAAAGGGAATATAAGGGAAGGGAGAAGAAATGTGTGGGAAATATCAGAAAGGGAGACAGAATGTAAAGACTGCTAACTCTGGGAAACGAACGGGGTGATAGAAGGGGAGGAGGGCGGGGGGTGGGAGTGAATGGGTGACACGCACTGGGGGTTATTCTGTATGTTAGTAAATTGAACACCAATAAAAATAAATTAAAAAAAAGAAACCTAGGAATAAACCTAATCAAGGAGATAAAATATATGTATTCCGAGAAAAATAGTATAGCAATGCAGGAATACCTCAAGAAGCAAGAATAATCTGAAGTATATAACCTAACAGTACACCTAAAGCAGTCAGAAAAAGAAGAGTGTATAAAACCTAAATCCTGTAGAAGAAGGGAAATAATAAAGATTAGAGCAAAAATACATGATACAGGAATAAAAAAACAGCAGCATAGATTAATGTAACTAGGAGCCTATTCTTTGAAAGAATTACTACAATGGATAAACCTGTAGCAAGACTTATCAAAAAGAAAGTACCCAGATAAAATCATTAATGAAAGAGGACCGATCAAAACCAGCACCACTGAAATACAATTATAAGAGAATATTATGAAGAAGCATGCATCCAAAAATTGGGCACCTGGAGGAAATGGATAAATTCCTAGAAACATATAAACTACCAACATTGAAACAGGACAAAATAGAAAATTTGAGCAAATTCATAACCAGAAAAGAAATTGAATCAGTAATCAAAAAACCCACAAGAAAGAAGAGTCTATGGTCATTTGGGTTCGCAAGAGTATTCTACCAATCATTTAAAGAAGAGTTAATAACTCTTCTTCTCCAACTATTCAAAAAAATAGAATTGGAAGGAAAACTTTTAAACTATTTCTTTGAGACTAGCATTATCTTGGTTTCAAAACTACACGAAGATCCCACTACAAATCAGCCAAGATGCCTGATGTACATGGTTGCAAAAATTCTCAACAAGAGACTAACAAATTAAATCCAACAGTTCTTTAAAAAATATTCACTGTGATCTGGTCATGTTTAACCTGGCTTCAAGCATGGTTTAGTATTCACAAATCCATCAACGTGATATAACACATTAATCAAAGAAAGGACAAGAACCATATGATCCTCTCAATAGATATAGAAAATGCATTGATAAAATACAGCATCCGTTGTTGAAAAACTTCAACAAAGTAGGGGAATTGGTAACATACCCCAATATCATAAAACCCATATATTAAAGGCCCATATATATGGTCAGGAACAACACAGGGATTTCCACTGTCACCATTGTGACTTAACAAAGTACTGTAAGTCCTAGTCCCAGCAATCAGACAACAAAAAGAAATAAAAGGCATCCAAATCAGCAGAGTAGTAGTCAAATTTCCACTCATCGCAGACGACATGACACTCTAAGTAGAAAACCCTGAAGACTATACCAAAAATAGTTAGAACTGGAGGGGAAAGATGGCGGAAGAGTAGGGTCACCAAGTCACCTGTCCCCACCAAATTACCTAGATAACAAAATAATCCTGAAAATCTACGAATTTGGCCTGAGATTTAAAGAATCAACAGCTGGAATGCTACAGTGAGAAGAGATCACGCTTCTATCAAAGTAGAAAGAGGGGGAAAAAAGAAATAAAGAAACAAAAGGCATGCAAGAGGGAGGGGCCCCGCGAGGAGCCAGGCTAAGGCCCAGTCGAGTTTCCCCAAGACAGGAAAGCCCTGCCTGGAGAAGCAGGAGATTCGCCAATCTTCCTGGACAGAAAAGCGCCAGAAAGGGATGGCAGGATATATTTAGGGTCCTAAATGAGAAAAACATGCAGCCAAGAATACTTTATCCAGCAAGGCTCTCATTCAGAATAGAAGGAGAGATAAAGAGCTTCCAAGACAGGCAAAACTGAAAGAATATGTGACCACCAAATCAGCTCTGCAAGATATAATAAGGGGGAATCTTAAAATTCTTCTTTAATAAGATGTACATTGGAACAATCCACAAAAACAGGGACTGAATAGGTATCATGATAACACCAAACTCATATCTTTCAATAGTAACTCTGAATGTAAATGGACTTTATGACCCAATTAAAAGGCGCAGAGTTTCAGACTGGATAAAAAAGCAGGACCCATCTATTTACTGCCTACAAGAGACTCATTTTAGACATAAGGACACCTACAGCCTGAAAATAAAAGGTTGGAGAACCATTTACCATTCAAATGGTCCTCAAAAGAAAGCAGGGGTAGCCATCCTTATATCAGATAAACTAAAATTTTTCCCGAAGACTGTAGTGAGTGATGAAGAGGGACACTATATCATACTTAAAAGATCTATCCAAGAAGAGGACTTAACAATCCTCAATATATATGCCCCGAATGTGGGAGCTGCCAAATATTTAAACCAATTAATAACCAAAGTGAAGAAATACTTAGATAATAATACACTTATACTTGGTGACTTCAATCTAGCTCTTTCTACCCTCGATAGGTCTTCTAAGCACAACATCTCCAAAGCAACGAGAGCTTTAAATGATACACTGGACCAGATAGATTTCACAGATATCTACAGAACTTACATCCAAACTCCACTCACTACACATTCTTCTCAAGTGCACATGGAACTTTCTCCCGAATAGACCAATACTGAGTCACAAATCGGGTCTGAAACGATACAAAAGATTGGGATCGTCCCCTGCATATTCTCAGACCATAATGCCTTGAAATTAGAACTAAATCACAACAAGAAGTTTGGAAGGATCTCAAACACGTGGAGGTTAAGGACCATCCTGCTAAAAGATGAAAGGGTCAACCAGGAAATTAAGGAAGAATATAAAAGATTCATGGAAACTAATGAGAATGAAGATACAACTGTTCAAAATCTTTGGGATGCAGCAAAAGCAGTACTAAGGAGGAAATACATCGGAATACAAGCATCCATTCAAAAACTGGAAAGAGGGATCCCTGGGAGGCGCAGCGGTTTGGCGCCTGCCTTTGGCCCAGGGCGCGATCCTGGAGACCCGGGATCGAATCCCACGTCGGGCTCCCGGTGCATGGAGCCTGCCTCTCCCTCTGCCTGTGTCTCTGCCTCTCTCTCTCTCTGTGTGACTATCATAAATAAATAAAAAATTAAAAAAAAAAACTGGAAAGAACTCAAATACAAAAGCTAACCTTACACATAAAGGAGCTAGAGAAAAAACAGCAGATGTACCCTACACCCAGCAGAAGAAGAGACTTAATTAAAATTCGAGCAGAACTCAACGAAATCGAGACCCGAAGAACTGTGGAACAGATCACCAAAACCAGGAGTTGGTTCTTTGAAAGAATTAATAAGATAGATAAACCATTAGCCAGCCTTATTAAAAAGAAGAGAGAGAAGACTCAAATTAATAAAATCATGAATGAGAAAGGAGAGATCACTACCAACACCAAGGAAATACAAATGATTTTAAAAACATATTATGACAGCTATACGCCAATAAATTAGGCAATCTAGAAGAAATGGACGCATTCCTGGAAAGCCACAAACTAACAAAACTGGAACAGGAAGAAATAGAAAACCTGAACAGGCCAATAATCAGGGAGGAAATTGAAGCAGTCATCAAAAACCTCCCAAGACACAAAAGTCCAGGGCCAGATGGCTTACCAGGGGAATTCTATCAAACGTTTAAAGAAGAAACCATACCTATTCTACTAAAGCTGTTTGGAAAGATAGAAAGAGATGGAGTACTTCCAAATTCGTTCTATGAGGCCAGCATCACCTTAATTCCAAAACCAGACAAAGACCCCACCAAAAAGGAGAATTACAGACCAATATCCCTGATGAACATGGATGCAAAAATTCTCAACAAGATACTAGCCAATAGGAATCAACAGTACATTAAGAAAATTATTCACCAAGACCAAGTAGGATTTATCCCCGGACTCAAGGCTGGTTCAACACTTGTAAAACAATCAATGTGATTCATCATATCAGCAAGAGAAAAATCAAGAACCATATGATCCTCTCATTAGATGCAGAGAAAGCATTTGACAAAATACAGCATCCATTCCTGATCAAAACTCTTCAGAGTTTAGGGATAGAGGGAACTTTCCTCAACATCTTAAAAGTCATCTACGAAAAGCCCACAGCAAATAACATTCTCAATGGGGAAGCACTGGGAGTCTTTCCCCTAAGATCAGGAACAAGACAGGGATGTCCACTCTCACCACTGCTATTCAACATAGTACTGGAAGTCCTAGCCTCAGCAATCAGACAGCAAAAAGACATTAAAGGCATTGAAATTGGCAAAGAATAAGTCAAACTCTCCCTCCTTGTCGATGACATGATATTCTGAATAGAAAATCCAAAAGCCTCCACCCCAAGATTGCTAGAACTCATACAGCAATTTGGCAGTGTGACTGGATACAAAGACAATGCCCCGACGTCAGTGGCATTTCTCTACACTAACAATGAGACTGAAGAAAGAGAAATTAAGGAGTCAATCCCATTTACATTTGCACCCAAAAGCATAAGATACCTAGGAATAAACCTAACCAAAGAGGTGAAGGATCTATACCCTAAAAACTATATAGAACACTTCTGAAAGAAATTGAGAAAGACACAAAGAGATGGAAAAATATTCCTCGCTCATGGATGGGAAGAATTAATATAGTGAAAATGTCAATGTTACCCAGGGCAATTTACCCTTTTAATGCAATCCCTATGAAAATACCATGGACTTTCTTCAGAGAGTTGGAACAAATAATTTTAAGATTTGTGTGGAATCAAGAAAGACCTCGAATAGCCAGGGGAATTTTAAAAAAAGAAAACCATAGCCGGGGGCATCACAATGCCAGATTTCAGGTTGTACTACAATGCTGTGGTCATCAAGACAGCGTGGTACTGGCAGAAAAACAGACATCTAGATTATTGGGACAGAATAGAGAATCCAGAAGTGGACCCTCAACTTTATGGTGAACTAATATTCGACAAAGGAGGAAAGACTCTCCACTGGGAAAAAGACAGTCTCTTCAATAAATGGTGCTGGGAAAATTGGACATCCACATGCAGAAGAAAGAATGAAACTACACCACTTTCACCATACACAAGGATAAAATCAAAATGGATGAAAGATCTAAATGTGAGACAAGATTCCATCAAAATCCTAGAGGAGAACACAGGCAACACCCTTTTTGAACTTGGCCACAGCAACTTCTTGCAAGATACATCCAAGAAGGCAAAAGAAACAAAAGCAAAAATGAACTATTGGGATTTCATCAAGTCAAGAAGCTTTTGCACAGCAAAGGATACAGTTAATAAAACTAAAAGACAACCTACAGAATGGGAGAAGATATTTGCAAATGACCTGTCAGATAAAGGGCTAGTTTCCAAGATCTATAAAGAACCTATTATACTCAACAGCAAAGAAACAAACAATCCAATCCTGAAATGGGCAAAAGATATGAACAGAAATCTCACAGAGGACGACATCGACATGGCCAACAAGCACATGAGAAAATGCTCTGCATCACTTGCTATCAGAGAAATGCAAATCAAAACCACAATGAGATACCACCTCACACCAGTGAGAATGGGGAAAATTAACAAGGCAGGAAACCACAAATGTTGGAGAGGATTTGGAGAAAAGGAAACCCTCTTACACTGTTGGTGGGAAGGTGAACTGGTGCAGCCACTCTGGAAAACTGTGTGGAGGTTCCTCAAAGAGTTAAACATAGACCTGCCCTATGACCCAGCAATTGCACTGCTGTGGTTTTACCCCAAGGATACAGATGCAGTGAAACGCCGGACACCTGCACCCCAATGTTTAAAGCAGCTATGTCCACAAGAGCCAAACTGTGGAAGGAGCCTCGGTGTCCATCGAAAGATGAATGGATAAAGAAGATGTGGTATATGTATACAATGGAATATTGCTCAGCCATTAGAAATGACAAAATCCCACCCTTTTCTTTGAGGTGGATGTAACTGGAGTGTATTATGCTGAGTGAAATAAGTCAATTGGAGAAGGACAAACAATATATGTTCTCATTCATTTGGGGAATATAAAAAATAGTGAAAGGGAATAAAGGAGAAAGGAGAAAAATGAATGGGAAATATCAGAAAGGGAGAGAGAAAATTAAAGACTTGTAACTCTGGGAAACGAACTAGGGGTGGTGGAAGGGGAGTTGGGCGGGGGGTGGGGGTGACTGTGTGTCGGGCACTCTTGTGGGCACTTGATGGGATGAGCACTGGGTGTTATTCTATATGTTGGCAAATTGAACACCAATAAAAATAAATTTTTTAAAAATTGTTAGAACTGATTTATGAATTCAACAAAATCACAGGATACAAAATCAAGTACATTTGCCTTTCTCTACACTAATAATGAAGAAGCAGAAAGAAAAATCAAGGAATCGATTCCCATTTACAATTGAACCAAAAAGCATAAGATACCAAGGAATAAACCTAACCAAGGAGGTAAAAGAAAGGCATTCTGAATACTATAAAACCCTGATGAAAGAATTTGAAGATGACACGAAGAAATGAAAAGACACTCTAGCCTTATTCATTGGAAGAATAAACCTTTTTAAAAGGTTTTTACTACCCAAATCAATCTACATATTTAATGCAGTCTTTTCAAAATACCACCATTTTTCACAGATCTAGAACAATATTAACATTTGTATGAAACCACAAAAGACCTCAAGTGGCCATAACAATCTTGAAAAAGTAAAGTGAAGCTGGAGGAAACACAATTCTGGATTTAAAGCTATATTACAAAACTGTAGTCATGAAGACAGTATGGTAATGGCACAAAAACAGACACATAGATCAATGGAACAGAATACAGAACCCAGAAGTGGACCCACAATGATACCAATTCATGTTCAACAAACTGGGAAAAAATATCCAATGGAAAAATGACAGTCTTTTCAGCAAATGACATTGCGAAAACTGGATGGCCCCATGCAGAAGAATGAATCTGGGCCACTTTCTTATACCATACACAAAAATAAATTCAAAATGGTTGAAAGACCTAAATCTGAGACAGGAAACCATAAAAATCCTGAAGAATAACACAGGTAGTAACCACTTTGACATTGGCTACAAAGACTTCTTACTGGACATTCTCTTGAGGCAAGGGAAACAAAAGCGAAAATGAACTATTGATTTAAAAAAATGAACTATTGGGGGGATCCCTGGGTGGCTCAGTGGTTTAGCGCCTGCCTTTGGCCCAGGGCGTGATCCTGTAGTTCTGGGATCGAGTCCCACGTTGGGATCCCAGCCTGGAACCTGCTTCTCCCTCCTTCTGTGTCTCTGCCTCTCTCTCTCTCTCCCTTTGTCTATCATAAATAAATAAATAAATAAATAAATAAATAAATAAATAAATCTTAAAAAAATGAACTATTGGGGCTTCATCACAATAAAACTTCGGCACAGTGAAAGAAACAATCAACAAAACTAAAAGGCCACCTGCAGAATTGGGGAAGATATTTGCAAATGACATATCTGATAAAGCGTTATCCAAAATCTGTAAAGACATTATCACACTCAACACCCAAAAAGCAAATAATCCAGTTAAGAAATGGGCAGTACACATTAATAGACTTTTTTCCAAAGAAGACTACAGATGGCTAATAACACATGAAACGATGCTCAGCATCAGTCATCATCACGGAAAGACAAATCAAAACAACGAGATACCAACTTATCCCTGTCAGAATGGCTAAAATTAATAATATAGGAAACAAATTTTGGTGAGAATATGTAGAAAGGGAAACCCTTTCATACTGTTGGTGGGATTGCAAAGTGGTGTAGCCACTCTGGAAAATAGCATGGTGGTTCCTCAAAAAGTTAAAAATATAACTGCCACTAGACCAGCAATCACACTAATAGGTATTTATGCAATGGATACAAAAATACTATTTCAATGGGGCACGTGTATCCTGATTTTTATAGCAGCATTGTGAACAATAGGTAAGTTATGGAAAGATCCTGTGTGTCCATCAACTGATGATAGATAAAGAGGATGTCAGCTATAAAATGAACGATACTTGCCATTTGCTGTGATTTGGATGGTGGTAGAGTGTATTATGCTAAGTGAAAACAAAGAAAGATAAATATCATATAAAAAAAATAAAAAAAATATCATATGATTTCACTCACACGTGGAATTTAAGAAACAAAACAGATGAAATAGAAGTAGAAGAAAAAAACAGGGAGGCACGCCATAAGAGACTTAACTAGAGAAAGCAAACTGCGGATTGATGAAGACAGGTGGGCTGGGGAATGGGCTAAATAGTTGGTTATTAAGAAGGGTACTCGTGATCAGCACTTGGTGTTATATGTAAGTGATGAATAATTAAATTCTATTCCTGAAACCGTTATTACAATATGTGTTGACTAACTAGAATTTAAAGAAAAACTTGAAAAAAATATAATGCACTATAAAAAACTACAGCTAATATGATAAAGGGAAAAGTTTTGCAATAGAAAAATAATTTCATAAAAAAAAAAAAAGAAAAATAATTTCAAACCCTTGTACTATAGATATGCAAAACTCTTTGATAAACAATTACTGTTCATCTAAATATTGATGCCTAGTCAATAGTAGGTGCAGTTGTATGCTATGCCAGAAGCAATGCAAAGATAAATAGAATAAACAATTCAATAACTTCAATTTTATAGACATACTGTGTTTTTCTCAGTTCTCAGCTGACTCTGTCATGCAGGTCTGAAATAGATAGGGCAAATTTTATTGCCATTTTATAGATGAGGGAACTAAAGAGCTGATCCTAGTAAATAGAGTAATCCAAGCCAAGAGGGAACTAGTTTGCCACCCTTGTTTGGTTTTCAGTCAATACAAATTTATACTATTTTCCTAGCCTAAATATTCTGTAATTACTTTCCAATAAGTACATTATTTGAGGTGTTTCGTTCACCCTGGTGGTGTTTTGACATTTACATTATTATTACTGTTAGCCTTCTTTCAAAGTAAGCTGATACTTAGCTTGGTTTTCCTTGACCCTGGATTATTCACTGCATGTGAAGAGTACATCAAGCTGCTTTCCCAGATCTCTGCATGTACATTTTAATAAATCTATAACTAAATGCTTTTGGAATTTCTCGGTGATCAAACTGTCCTATCTACCCAGAAATATAGCAAATATTTGAACAGATGGATATTGCAATAATGTATAAAACCCATAAAATAATGCTGTAAAAATCTGTCTTCTTTATTTTCACTTTTTAGTTTTAATTCCAGTATAGTTAACATGCAGTGTTATATTAGGTTCAGGTGTACAATATAGTGACTTAACAATTCCATACATCACCCCTTGCTCATCATGACAAGTACACTCTATGTCCATCATCTATTTCACCTATCCCCTACCACCTTCCCTCTGATAACCATCAGTTTGTTCTTAATAATTAAGAGTCTGTTTATTGGCATATCTCTTTCTTTTTTCCCCCTTTACTCATTTATTTTGTTTCTTAAATTCCACATATGGGTGAATCATATGATATTTGTCTTTCTCTGACTTACTTCTCTTAGCATTATACTCTCTTGGTCCATCCCTCTTGTTTTGACCTGTTTTCTGGAGGTATCTATGCTTATAGGAAGCAGTCATAATAATATCATATAGTATGATTTCCTAATAAATTGTCTTCAGTTTCTTTTTCTCATTAACAGGTGATTTCAAGTCAGTTGTCAAAAGATTGGGGCAGTAGTGTACTTTGCATTTTGTTTTATATTCTATCAGTATATTTTTCCAGTATTAACAGCATTGTTGGCTCCTTGAATTAAAAAGATGATCACAGATTGTAGAGGTCAGAACATACTGTTTTGGTTGTGATTGAGCCTTCATAATTTTTGTATTTATTAACAATTACTATGATATTCCAACAAAAAACTAACTCACCTTCATTCTCGCCTGAGATTTGTCATGTTGTTTTGGAAAGAACAGTGGTTCCTATTTCAAAGTTATTAAATCTTAATTTCACACTATTAGCTTTCTTTACAGATATCAACTATGATTAGGTACTATGTATAAGTTTGTTAGGGCTGCCATAACTAAGTATCACAGACCAAGTAACTTATACAACAAATATATTTTCTCACAATTCTGGAGGCTAGAAGTTCAAGAGCAAATTGTTGGCAAAGTTAATTTCTTCTGAGGTCTGTTTCCTTGGCTTATAGATGTCAGTCTTCTCCCTGTGCTTTTATATGCTTTTTCTTCTGTGTGTGTCTATGTCTTAATCTTCTCTTCTTTTTTTTTTTTAATCTTCTCTTCTTAAAGGAACACTAGTCATATTTGATAAGGGTTCATCCTAATGACCTTATTTTTTTAACACCCTGTCTCCAAATAGTCACATTCTGAGGTACTGGGGGTTAAGACTTCAGCACATGAATTTTGAGGGGAAACGATTCAGCCCATAACATACTGTATATCTTTTTGTTTCATTAAGGGATGTGACATATCTGACAAAATTTGTTATCCTCAAGTCTACATTTTATCTCTGTATCCCAAGTAGGTAGCACAGTGTATGATACATAGCATGTGCTCCATGAATGTTGTTGATTTTTCTGAATGAGTGAGTAATTAAAGATAAAAGGCTGTGTGTATGGGAAGATTATGTAATACATCATGACTTTATTATACCAGGATAGAGAAAAGTATTTGAAGATGATTCACTCTTAGGAGAAAACAAATGGATTGTTGATAGGTACATTACTACCTTATTTCAGGCTAGAACACTACAAGTCTCAAGATTTTTGGAATGGTGCAGAACCAGAAGAAAGTGAAGTAGAAGAAGGAAAGAGGGCTACAGATGACACAAAAATAATGTTTTAGTATTAAACATCAATAAATATAGCCTTGGAGATGCTAAGAAATGTTAGGCAGTAGACAAGAATGGGTTGGGGAGGAGATGAAATAAGAAAGATGAATATTGGAAATGATGACATAGAGAGTATCAGAGAATTTGACAGTAAAAAAAGAGGTAGCACATGCAAATTATAAAACACTTGTATAATAAGTAACCATGTGTATGTATGTGTGTATATATGTGTATGACTATCTATATTTATATATCTATGTACCTGTATCTTAGAAGCACCTAAATACTACTTTTCAATACTGAGCATGTATCAGAATCATCTGGGAGGTTTTAAAAAATACTAGGTCTCACTCTAGTTCTACTGAACCATAATCTTTGAGGATGGAACTCAAACATGTGTATTAAATAAATATTTATTTTACTAGTGATTTTTATTTGCAGCTAAGGAATTATAAGCTACTCTTTACTTAAATGCAACCTAGCTATAATTTAGTAACATAGTACATAGTAGTTGTTTGCTTAGGAACATATGTGTGTTTATTAGAGAAGACAGATGGCCAATCAGTAAGTTAATGTCAGCATTTTTTAAAAAGTACAGATTCTGGAGTCATTGTGCCTTTCATTTATATTGAGTACAACACAGTGTAATAAAAGTACTGACCATGGATAATCTTGAAAAATGTTTATTTATATTCCTCACACTCTGAAGAAAAAATGCTTATTTCATTAAATTTAGATATAAAATCAGTTCTGTTCAAAACTGACACAATTCCATTATATAGGATGAATTTCATATTTCCTTATTTCCTTTGTATATTAAAAAATTAACTCTGGGGGAAGCCTGGGTGGCTCACAGGTTTAGCTCCTGCCTTCAGCCCAGGGCATGATCCTGGAGACCCGGGACTGAGTCCGGCATTGAGCTCCCTGCATGGAGCTTGCTTCTCCCTCTGTGTCCCTGCCTCTCTCTCTCTCTCTCTGTGTGTGTGTGTGTTTCTCATGAATAAATAAATTAAAATCTTTTAAAAAATTAACTCTGGATACCTATTTTCAGTTTTTCTTAAAGACATTTAAAAATAATTTTACGTGTTTTTTTTACTATTTATCTTGAAAATCTTTCTTTTTACAAGTGAGAATAAGCTGATGATTGCCAGAGGGGAGGGAAGCTGGAGGATGGGTAAAATGAGTGAAGTGAAGTGGGAGATACAGGCTTCCAGTTGAGGAATGAGTAAGTCATGGGAATAGGAGCTACAGCATTAAGAAGTATAGTCAATGGTAAAGTAATAGCATTGTATGGTGACAGTAGTTATACTTGTAGTGAGCATAGGATATCATATAGAATGGTTGAACCAATACCTTGTGTACCTGAAAGTAATGTAACATTGTGTGTCAACTATACACGAAATATAATAAATATTATATATTAAAATATATATTGTATATAATACTATCTATCCATATAAATTAAAACAACTTTTTCTTCATTCTCTAGTTATGAAATTGTGTGGATTTCCGTGGCTGTCTGCTTCCATAAAATCAAACAAGTATTATGCAAAGCCTTAGGAATGCAGAGATGAATGTGATAATATCTGCATTCAGGAAGCTCACAGTCTAGTGAAAGAGAAAGACAATGTGATTTATTAGGACACACAGTAACAATATTTTATGGTGGCTATCCCCTGGGAAAAGTGATCTTTTTCTAATCTAGTAGCATTTCTCATGTTGGAAACTTTTTATGGTAATGCTGCCAAAAAATGAAAGACATATTACATTTTTAAAGGCTGGGCATCTGGATTTTATTTTATTTTTTTTTATTTTTTATTTTTTTTGGCATCTGGATTTTAATTAAGAAAAGAGACATTGGGCAGACACTTTAATTTAGAAGACATTCTTAGCTTTGGTGAAACTAACTAGAGTATAATTGTTTCCTTGGTGACAGTAACTAGTACAGTACAGTTGTTTCCTAGCTCTGAACATTTTTTAAAAACTAATGTCATTATGACCCATGTTTATAATGATGGTCTTAAATGTCAGATACTAAAATACTTAGGCATAAAAATGCTGTATTGTGTTCAACATAGAATCACAGACCTATGGGGAACCTTAAAGACCCATGTAATGTAACCTGTTTGTCATGTGAGAACAGTGAAGTAGAGTAGTTTGTGATTTGGCTAAGGCCACTTGTCTTATGCATGGCAGAGCTAGGAGCAAATCTTAGTCTACTGACTCTTCTACCAGTGTTCTTTCAGGTGGAGAAGAATCCTAATACATGTTTTTATTATATGCTCTAAAGACCAGTAGTACATTCCTGGTATGTAGTGAAAACTCAGTTAACCATAATATTTAGAGTATACAGTCTGATGTTGCTTTTGGTATACACATATTCTATTGCAAAGGTGCATATAGATAAACCATATAGAATGGTAGCTGCAAAGCATATGTATTTGCATTAAAAAGTTTTTCTTAAAAGATTTTATTTATTTATTCATGAGAGACATACAGTGAGAGGCAGAGACACAGACCAGAGGGAGAAGCAGGCTCCTTGCAGGGAACACGATGTGGGACTCGATCCAGGGACTGGGATCACACCCTAAGCCAGAGGCAGACCCTCAACCACTGAGCCACCCAGGCATCCCTAAAAACAGTTTTTGACTTTTTGGGGGAAATTAACTCTCATAGCCACTTACAAGTCTGTTGAAATACCATCTTGATGTATAGCAAACAGCCATAGACATACTTTTAGAGCTGATTCTTCATTTCTGGCTGATTAGTGGTTACTGATACCTAAAGCTAAAATTACTCTCCTACCCTCATGACAGAGTGAATGTTTGACTAATTGTGTAACATGGAAGTTATTTTAGCTGCGAAGGAGTCTGGTTTACTTGGGATTATGCTTATGCCCACTTTGACCATAGTCAATATTTATTAATCAATCAATAAATGCATGACTTGACTGAGAATATTCTTGGTATCCAGACCAGAATTTGAGAATGCTCAACTGACTGGGCCAGTCAGGCACCCCTCCAGTGAGGGTCTTAAAACTATTATTAGTTGTTGATTTTTTTCTTCTATCACTACTAGTTGGAAGGGAAACCTGAAGCATAGATTTTATGTGCTTATGTTTATGTGTAATTATATAATAGAGGTGGTGGTGGTGGTTGATCTCTGTGTGAGAAAATAGGGAATTGAAATATACCAGTAGCCCATAAAACTCTGTGCTAAGGTGAAGGAGTTGGATAGTCAGTTATTTTCTGGTGTGATTTCTGGATCTAAATGGAGCTAATCATTAGATGTTGCAACTAGTTTTGAGAATTGTTTAGATTTTTTTTTTACAGGATGAAGGAGTTGTTAAAGAAATCCCTATTACTCATCATGTTAAGGAAGGATATGAGAAGGCAGATCCTGCACAGTTCGAGTTGCTCAAGGTGCTTGGTCAGGGATCCTTTGGAAAGGTAATAAATGCCTTATTCCACATTTTTTTTCTCTTTTAAACATTTAACAGAAAAAGTGTACACATAGAAATTTGGAAAATGTGCCATTTATAAATTTGTAAAAGAATACACATAAAGTTAACTCTCTAATTTTACTCCTTTTATTTCTGTGGTACTTTTAGTTCTATTTCTTGATATTTATCTATAATAAACAATGTTTTCCGGTACTGTGGGCTCACTCATTTCTTTGGAACAAAATAGAACATGCTGTTTATTAGTTGCCTATGTCAAAGTAGTTTGATTTTTTAAAAAACGTTTTCCTTTTAAAAATGCTGGCATAATCCACAGCTTGTTCTTTCTGAGTGATTTTAGCTATATTTTATTTTATCTATATTTATCTATATTTCTTAGCCCTATCACAAAAGTAATAATTATACACCAATTCATATATGAGTGCATGAATTCACCTATTATCATTAAAGAAGTGTGTGTACCTTACAGCAGGGATAGGGACTGGGTGACGTATGGATGATGTGAAACTCCTAAGCTCTAAGGAGCTTAAGTTTCAAGATAGAAACACTGAGAAATTCATGATTAATTCCATTATCAAAATAATGAAATTAATTATTAAATCTGTTTATTAAGTGCTTAATGGTATGATTCTTAGAAGTTTGTAGGTCTGGTTCTTGACTTTTGTACATCTAACATCTAAGAAGTGAAAGTTGAAAGTTACTATACACACAACAATAGATAACAGCCTTTAAGGAAACAATAGCAACAATTTAATGGGAGAAAGATAAGGAGAAACTACTAATTTGAGGTGACTGAGATTTAGTTTAAAGGGAGAAAAGTAGGGCAACTGAGCAGTGACTTTTATGACCTGAATCATTTTTTGTATATATATTTTTAAAGAATTTATTTATTTATTCATGAGAGAGCGAGAGAGAGCGAGAGAGAGAGAGAGAGACAGAGGCAGAGACACAGGCAGAGGGAGAAGCAGGCTCTCTGCAGGAGCTCGATGTGGGATTCGATCCCATATCTCAGAATCACACCCTGAGCCAAAAGCAGATGCTCTACCGCTGAGCCACCCAGGCATCCCTTTATTGTATATTTTTTATTGGAATTCAATTAGCCAACATATAGTATAACACCCAGTCCTCATCATGTCCAGTGCCCCCGTCAGGGCCCGATACCCAGTTACCCCATTCCCCCACCCACTTCCCCTTCCACTACCACTTGTTCATTTCCCAGAGATACGAGTCTTTCATGCTCTGTCACCCTTTCTGATTTTTCCCACTCATTTTCTCTCTTTTCCCCTATAATCCCTTTGACTATTTTTTATATTCCCCGTAGAAGTGAAACCATATGTTTGTCCTTCTCCAATTGACTTACTTCACTCAGCATAATACCCTCCAGTTCCATCCACATTGAAGCAAATGGTGGGTATTTGTTGTTTCTAATGGCTGAGTAATAATCCATTGTATACATATACCACATCTTCTTTATCCATTCACCTTTCAATGGACATTGAAGCTCCTTCCACAGTTTGGCTATTGTGGACATTGCAGCTATAAACATTGGGGTGCAGGTGTCTCAGCTTTTCACTGCATCTGTATCTTTTGGGTAAATCCCCAGTAGAGCAATTGCTGGGTCATAGGGGTAGCTCTATTTTTAACTCTTTGAGGAACCTCCACACAGTTTTCCAGAGTGGCTGCACCAGTTCACATTCCCACCAACATCCCCTTCTTCCACATCCTCTCCAACATTTGTTGTTTCCCGTCTTGTAAGTTTTCACCATTCTTACTGGTGTGAGGTGGTATCTCATTGTGGTTTGATTTGTATTTCCCTGATGGCCAGTGATGTGGAGCATTTTCTCATGCGTTTGTCGGCTATGTCTATGTCTTCCTTGGCGAAATTACTGTTCATGTCTTTTGACCATTTCATGATTAGATTGCTTTTTTCTTGGGTGTTGAGTCTAATAAATTCTTTATAGCTCTTGGATACTAGCCCTTTATCTGATTTGAAAATATCTTGTCCCATTCTGTAGGTTGTCATTGAGTTTTGTTGACTGTTTCTTTTGCTGTGCAGAAGCTTTTTATCTTTATGAATTCCCAATCGTTCATTTTTGCTTTTGTTTCCCTTGCCTTCATAGATGTATCTTGCAAGAAGTTGCTGTGGCCGAGTTCAAAAAGAGTGTTGCCTGTGTTCTCCTCTAGGATTTTGATGGAATCTTGTCTCACATTTAGATCTTTCATCCATTTTGAGTTTATCTCTATGTATAGTGTAAGAGAATGAATGGTCTAGTTTCATTCTTCTGCATGTGGCTGTCCAATTTTCCCAGCACCATTTATTGAAGAGACTGTCTTTTTTTCCAGTGGATAGTCTTTCCTGCTTTGTCAAATTTTAGTTGGCCATAGAGTTGAGTGTTGTGCCCAAGATTAGGTATCCAAGAAACCACCAAAAAGCCGACACCAATGCAAATCCACGAGGGTTTATTTACAAGCTCGAGCTTGGGTCCAAGTATACCCGACACAGTGGAGCAGGGACTTGGACTCCGAGGTGGGTTTCAGCTTAGTTTTATGGGCTGGTCTAGGGGACCTCCAGAAGTGGTTGAGGAATTTCTCAAGTTCTGTTTACATTCTGATATGGGGCTTTCAAGGGCATTGAGCTCTGTTCTCATTCTAATATGGGACTTTCAAGGGCATTAAGCTGTAAATTTCAGCTCTTATTCACAGGGGCCTGGGATGGCTGTACTTGTGATAATGCTGAACTTAAAGTGGAATGGCCTTAATTTTCTCGGCCTCCACATTGAGGGCCCATTTCTGGGTTCTCTACTCTGTTCCATTGATCAATGTGTCTGTTTTAGTGCCAGTACCACACTGTCTTGATGATCACAGCTTTGTAGTACAACTTGAAATCCGGGTTTATGATGCCTCCGGCTCTGGTTTTCTTTTTCAACGTTCCCCTGGCTATTCGAGGTCTTTTCTGATTCCACACAAATCTTAAGATGATTTGTTCCAACTCTCTGAAGAAAGTCCATGGTATTTTGATAGGGATTGAATTAAATGTGTAAATTGCCCTTGGTAGCATGGACATTTTCACAATATTAATTCTGCCAATCCATGAGCATGGGATATTTTTCCATCTCTTTGTGTCTTTCTCTATTTCTTTCAGAAGTGTTCCGTAGTTTTTAGGGTATAGATCCTTTACCTCTTTGGTTAGGTTTGTTCCTAGGTATCTTATGCTTTTGGGTGCAATAGTCAATGGGATTGACTCCTTAATTTCTCTTTCTTCAGTCTCATTTTTAGTGTATAAAAATGCCACTGATTTCTTGGCATTGATTTTGTATCCTGCCACACTGCCAAATTGCTGTATGAGTTCTAGCAATCTTGGGGTGGAGTCTTTTGGGTTTTCTATGAACATTCTCATGTCATCAGTGAAGAGGGAGAGTTTGAATTCTTCTTTGCCCATTTGAATGGCTTTAATTTCTTTTTTGTTGTCTGGTTGCTGAGGCCAGGACTTCTAGTACTATGTTGAATAGCAGTGGTGAGAGTGGACATCCCTTTTGTATTCCTGATTTTAGGGGAAAGGCTCTCAGTTTTTCCCCATTAAGAATGATATTTGCTGTGGGCTTTTTGAACATGGCTTTTAAGATGCTGAGGAATGTTCCTTCTATCCCTACTCTCTGAAGAGTTTTGATCAGGAATGGATGCTGTAGTTTCTCAAAGGCTTTCTCTGCATCTATTGAGAAGATGATATGGTTCTTCTTTTTTCTCTTGTTGATGTGTTCTGTCAACAAAGGTACAAGGTGAAACAAGAAGTAAAAACAACATTGGTGGTGGCTGGATTTCCAGCTCTGTAATCAGTTCCCTACTAGTAACTAATGCAGTCTCCCAGTCCACACTGGCCTAGATGCTCCTGGGTCAGGTGAGGGTGTGCTGATCTGCACAGCTTGCAGGGTGCCCAGTGGAAGGAGAGTCCTCCCTGGCCTGTGCCCTCCCCACCTCTGCCTGTCCCAGAGGGAGTGCGGGATCCTTGGCTTTGTCCACTTAGATCCCTGGAATATGGCACCCTGTGCCGCTGGAATCGTGCTCTGGGGAGTCCTGGCTCCTGAAGGCAGTAGGGCGCAAATACCTCCATCCAGATCCGCCCACCTAACCAACCAGCTTCTTCCAAATTCCCTGCTGGCTGCATGCTCTAGCCCTTACAGAGATCAGTCCACAGTTTGTGATGCGCCTTCCTCTGGGTGCACTTCTTCTATTAGTGACTCTGGGAAACTGGAGGCTTCACTGCCCCTCCTGTGATTCTGCTTGATTTCCCAGCTAAGTGCTTTTCCATTTGGGAAGAATCCGCTGTGGATTTTCAATGTTCCCACTTCTCTGGGGCTGGGCTTTCCTGTACCTGAAGGTTTCACCAACTGGCTTTACCCTGGCTCCTTGGCAGTGCCCCTCCCCCACTTCATTCTTTTTTTTTTCCCCACTTTCCTACCTTGTTAGAAGTGAAAACCCTTCTCTCTGTAGGGTTTTGGCTATTCTGTCTTTAAATCTCAGGTCGAATTTATAGGTGTTCAGGATGATTTGAATGTTATCTAGGTAAGTTGATGGGACCAAGTGAGTTGAGGACTCCTACTCCTCTGCCATCTTGCCCTGCCCTATCGTGACCTGAATCATTTAAAAGAAAAAAAATATTTATTGAACGTCTAGTGTATACACTTATAAAAGCAGTATTAGTGGACATAAAATTGACATTGTCTTAAAGTAACCTGATGTCTACATGGTAAAGGATGTAACGTGAAATACAGAGAAATTTTTCTCAAGACACAGTAAAAACTAAGGTAGATTATAGTTTGACAGTAATTTGCTATAAGAAGTATATGAAAATAAGGAGATAGGACTTGAATATTTGTGCTGGGGAGAGTAAAAGTATAGGGAGCTTTTAATAGATTCTGTGTGGGGCAAGTGCTTATAAAACTGACGTATAGGGAAGGCATGTGCATTCTGCATACCTGTATTTTTAAAAATATATAGAAGTGCAATATTCTCTTAATTATTTTACATCGTATTTTTATGATGTTAATTTTAGAGGAACAGAGATTAATTTTTTATATCTCATATGTATACATGCTTAAATATCAACTTGGATAAAATTTCACCAGGTATTTTACCCCAAAGATACAAATGTAGTGATCTGAAGGGGCACCTACACCCCAATTTTTATAGCAGCAATGTCTACAATAACCAGACTGTGGAAAGAGCTAAGATGTCCATGAACAGACAAATGGGTAAAGATGTTGTATGTATATATACAATGGAATACTACTTAGCCATTAGAAAGAATAAATATTTTCCATTTACATCAATGTGGATGAAATGGAGGATATTACACTGAGCAAAAATACTCATCAGAGAAGAATTATCATATGGTTTTACTCATGTGTGGAATATAAGGAACAGTGTAGAGGATCATAGGGGAAGGGAGGGAAAACTGAATGGGAAGTCATGAGAGAGGGAGAAAAATCTTGAGAGACTCTTAACTATAGGAATCAAACAGGGTTGTTGGAGGGGAGGTGAGTGGGGGGACGGAGTAATTGAGAGATGGACATTAAGGAGGGCATGCGATATGGTGAGCACTGGGTGTTATACGCAACTCATAAATTATTGCATAGTAAATCTGAAACTAGTAATGTACTGTATGTTGGCTAATTGAATTTAAAAATTTTAAAAAGTTCACCAGGCAAACATTTCAAGCCATTAAAAGTCATTGTTTTTCATTTGATGTATATATTTATTCCTATGTATGTTTATTTATATCCAGATTTGCTCCAGACAGGATTTACTATATTCATAAATGAATACCAAGTAAAATAAAAATAAGTAGAGAAAACGATTAGAGTAGGAAAGATTAGATGAAGCCAGTACTGCATTTTTGTTGTTTACAAATGCATGACATAAAAGCCTATGTGTTCTAGAAGGGGGAACAAAATGATGACTTAAAATTTCTGGCAGCCATTATAAAGAAGTTGATACATTTAATTGCAGGATTATTGGCAGTATCTGTAAGGTTGTAAACAGATCTAACAGACCAGAAAAAATTTTTCTCATGGGACTTCATAAAGAGAATACAGTATAACAAAATGTAATGTCTTTCATAACATCTTCATATCAAATATAGAAACATGTGGACAAGTCAATATAGTCCTTAAATTCAGGAAATACTCAGCTTTGTGCAGGAACTTCAGTTTAACAAGGATAACATAGAAGCCTTTTTAAAAATTTGTAATACTGGGAGGCAGGGCAAGATGGCGGAAGAGTAGGGTCCCCAAGTCAGCTGTCCCTAGCAACTTACCTAGATAACTTTCAAATCATCCTGAAAAACTATGAATTCGGCCTGAGATTTAAAGAGAGAAGAGTTGGAATGCTACAGTGAGGAGAATTCACGCTTCTATCAAGGTAGGAAGACGGAAAAAAAATAAAGAAATAAAAAACCATCCAAGGGGGAGGGGCCCCCACAAGGAGCCGAGATACGGCCAGGCCAGGAGTGCCTCCAGGACAGGAAAGCCCCCTCGCAGAGAAGCAGGAATTTTACCAATCTTCCTGGATGGAAAGGCGCCTGCAGGGAGCTCAGGCAGGATCCCAGGAGGGGTAGTGATGCCCTCAGGCTTCCAGGGTCACTAACAGAGGAAGTGTGCCCCAGGGGAGAGCGCCCCACACACCCTAGGCTGAGCTCCCCAAAGGGCTAAGGCATGCGCCCGGTGGGGCCTTGGGAGCAGCTCAGGCAGCAGCTCCACAGGGGGGCTGCTTGGCTCCAAAAGCAGGATTCCAGCAGCTCAGGCCCCGGAGCACAGGGCCCCAGGGGACACAGCCTAAGATCCAGCGTTCCCCCCGGAACAGGCAGAGGCCGGGAGGACACAGGGCAGCGAGGATGCTCCTACCACCAGGCAGCCCCGAACTGTGCAGATCAGCGCCCCCTGCCCTCGGAGCATCCAGGCCCCTGTGGATTGGGAGACTGTGGTAGTTACTGTGGGAGCTGACTCCAGAGTTGGATAGCTGGCCACCGCCACTGTTGTTGTTCCTCATAGTGTCACCTTGTTCTTGGGACTGAGCAGGACCACCAGGGAGCAGGGGCCTCACAGGATAAACAGCTCCCACTGAGCCGTGCACACACCTGAGAATCAGCACAGGAGGCCCCAACGCCAGAAGACCAGCTGGAAGGACAGGAGAAGAGCAAGTTCTTAACAAAGCAGCACTGGAAAGCTCAAGGAGAAGTCCAGGGACTTACAGTATATAGAATCAGAGGATACCCCTCTTTGTTTTTGGTTTGTTCCCCCTCCCTTTTTTTCTCTTTTCCTCCTTTTTCCAGTAAAACTTGATTGAGCCACTCTACATTGAGCAAAATGATTAGACGGAAGAACTCTCCACAAAGAAAGAATCAGAAACAGTCCTCTCTCCCAAAGAGTTACAGAATTTGGATTAAAATACAATGTCAGAAAACCAATGCATAAGAACAATTATAAAGCTACTGGTGGCTCTATAAAAAAGCATAACAGATTCAAGAGACTTCATGACTGCAGAATTTAGATCTAATGAGGCCGAAATTAAAAATCAATTAAATGAGATGCAATCCAAACTGGAGGTCCTAATGATGAGGGTTAACGAGGTAGAAGAATGAGTGAGTGACATAGAAGACAAGTTGATGGCAAGGAAGGAAGCTGAGGAAAAAAGAGAAAAACAAAAGATCATGAGGATAGGTTAAGGGAAATAAATGACAGCCTCAGAAGGAAAAATCGACCTTTAATTGGGGTTCCAGAGGGCGCCCAAGGGACAGAAAACCAGAAAGTGTATTTGAACAAATCATAGATGAGAACTTCCCTAACTTGGGAAGGGAAACAGGCATTTAGATCCAGGAGATAGACAGATGCCTCCCTGAAATTAAGAAAGACCATTCAACACCCGATATTTCATAGTGAAACTTCCAAATTCCAAAGATAAAGAGAAGATCCTTAGCAGTGAGAGACAAGAGATTCTTAACTTATATGGGGAGGAATATGAGATGATCAGCAGAGCTCTCCACAAAGACCTGGCAGGCCAAAAAGCTGGCAGGATATATATTCAGGGTCCTAAATGAGAAGAACCTGCAGCCAAGAATACTCTACCAGCAAGGCTCTCATTCAGAACAGGAAGAGAGATAAAAAGCTTCTAAGATAGGCAGAAACTGAAAGACTATGTGACCACAAAACGAGCTTTGCAAGAAATATTAAGGGGGACTCTGTAAAAGAAAGAGGACGTCCAGGGAAGCAATCCACAAAAACAGAGACTGGATAGGTATCATGACGACACCAAATTCATATCTTTCAATAGTAACTCTGAACATGAATGGAAATCATGACTCCATCAAAAGGCGCAGGGTTTCAGACTGGAAAAAAAGCAAGACCCATCTATTTGCTATCTACAAGAGACTCATTCGAGACATAAGGACACCTACAGCCTGAAAAAAAAAAGATTTGAAAACCATGTACCATTTAAATGGCCCTCAAAAGAAAGCAGGGGTAGCCATCCTTATATCAGACAAACTAAGTTTATCTGGAGACGGTACTAAGAGATGAAGAGGGACACTATATCATACTTAAAAGGTCTATCCAACACGAGGACTTAATAATCATCAATATTTATGCACCGAATGTGGGAGCTGTCAAATATATCATCAATTTATAACAAAAGTTAAGGGGATCCCTGGGTGGTGCAGTGGTTTAGCGCCCGCCTTTGGTGCAGGGCGCGATCCTGGAGACCCGGGATCGAATCCCACATCGGGCTCCCGGTGCATGGAGCCTGCTTCTCCCTCTGCCTGTGTCTCTGCCTCTCTCTCTCTCTCTCTCTCTCTCTCTCTGTGACTATCATAAATAAATAAAAATTAAAAAAAAACAAATAAAAAACAAAAGTTAAGACATACTTAGATAATAAAATACTTATACTTGGTGACTTGAATGTAGCGCTTTCTACAATCGACAGGTCGTCAAAGCACAACATCTCCAAAGAAACAAGAGCTTTAAATGATACACTGGACCAGATGGATTTCACAGATATTTACAGAACTTTACATCCAAACGCAAGGGAATACACATTCTTCTCAAGTGCACATGGAACTTTCTCCAGAATATACCACATACTGGGTCACAAAGCTGGTCTTAACCGATACCAAAAGATTGGGATCGTCCCCTGCATATTTTCAGACCATAATGCTTTGAAATTTCAATCACAAGAAGAAGTTTGGAAGGATTTCAAGCACGTGGAGATTAAGAACCATCCTGCTAAAATATGAAAGGGTCAACCAGGAAATTAGAGAAGAATTAAAAAGATTCATGGACACTAATGAGAATGAAGATACAACCATTCAAAATCTTTGGGATACAGCAAAAGCAGGCCTGAGGGGAAAATATATTGCAACACAAGCATCCATCCAAAAACTGGAAAGAACTCAAACACAAGAGCTAACCTTTCACCTAAAGTAGCTGGAGAAAAGAGAGCAAATAGATCCTAAAGCCAGCAGAAGACAGTTAATAAATATTTGAGCAGAACTCAGTTAAATAGAGACCAGAAGAACTGTGGAACTGTGGAACCAACAGGAGTTGGTTCTTTGAAAGAATTAATAAGATAGATAAACCATTAGCCAGCCTTATTAAAAAGAAGAGAGAGAAGACTCAAATTAATAAAATCATGAATGAGAAAGGAGAGATCACTACCAACACCAAGGAAATACAAAAGATTTTAAAAACATATTATGAACAGCTATACGCCAATAAATTAGGCAATGTAGAAGAAATGGACGCATTCCTGGAAAGCCACAAACTACCAAAACTGGAACAGGAAGAAATAGAAAACCTGAACAGGTCAATAACCAGGGAGGAAATTGAAGCAGTCATCAAAAACCTCCCAAGACACAAGAGTCCAGGGCCAGATGGCTTCCCAGGGGAATTCTATCAAACGTTTAAAGAAGAAACCATACCTATTCTCCTAAAGCTGTTTGGAAAGATAGAAAGAGATGGAGTACTTCCAAACTCATTCTATGAGACCAGCATCACCTTAATTCCAAAACCAGACAAAGACCCCACCAAAAAGGAGAATTACAGACCAATATCCCTGATGAACATGGATGCAAAAATTCTCAACAAGATACTAGCCAATAAGATGCAACAATACATTAAGAAGATTATTCTCTGTGACCAAGTAGGATTTATCCCCGGGATGCAAAGCTGGTTCAACACTCGTAAAACAATCAATGTGATTGATCATATCAGCAAAATAAAAAACAAGAACCATATGATCCTCTCAATAGATGCAGAGAAAGCATCTGACAAATACAGCATCCATTCCTGATCAAAACTCTTCAGACTAGGAACGAGGGAACATTCCTCAGTGTCTTAAAAGCCATCTATGAAATGCCCACAGCAAATATCATTCTCAATGGGGAAACACCGAGAGCCTTTCCTCTAAGATCAGGAACACCAAAGAGATGTCTACTTTCACAACTGCTATTCAACATGGTATTAGAAGTCCTAGCCTCAGCAATCAGGCAACAACAAAAAGAAATAAAGGGCATTCAAATTGGCAAAGAAGTCAAACTCTCCCTCTTCACCAATGACATGATACTCTACATAGAAAACCCAAAAGACTCCACCCCAAGATTGCTAGAACTCATACAGCAATTTGGCAGTGTGGCAGGATACAAAATCAGTGCCCAGAAATCAGTGGCATTTCTATACACTAACAATGAGACTGAAGAATGAGAAATGAAGGAGTCCATCCCATTTACAGTTGCACCCAAAAGCATAAGATACCTAGGAAAAAAACTAACCAAAGAGGTAAAAGTATCTATACCCTCAAAACTATAGAACACTTCTGAACGAAATTGAGGAAGACACAAAGAGATGGAAAAATATTCCAAGCTCATGGATTGGAAGAATTAATATTGTGAAATTGTCAATGTTACCCACGGCAATTAACACATTTAATGCAATCGCTATGAAAATACTATGGACTTCTTCAGAGAGTTGGAACAAATCATCTTAAGATTTGTGTGGAATCAGAAAAGACCCCGAATAGCCAGGGGAATATTGAAAAAGAAAACCAGTCCCGAAGGCATCACAATGCCAGATTTCAGGTTGTATTATAAAGGTGTGGTCATGAAGACAGTGTGGTACTGGCACAAAAAGAGACACATAGGTCAATGGAACAGAATAAAGAATCCAGAATGGACCCTCAACTTTATGGTCAACTGATATTCAACAAAGCAGGAAAGACTATCCACTAGAAAAAGGACAGTGTCTTCTATAAATGGTGCTGGGAAATTTGGACATCCACATGCAGAAAAATAAAAATAGACTATTCTCTTACAGCATACACAAAGATAAACTCAAAATGTATGAAAGATCTAACTGTGAGACAAGATTCCATCCAAATCCTAGAGGAGAACACAGGCAACACCGTTTTTGAACATGACCACAGGAACTTCTTGCACGATACATCCATGCAGGCAAGAGAAACAGAAACAAAAATGAACTATTGGGACTTAATCAAGATCAAAAGCTTCTGCATAGCAAAAGTAACAATCAACAAAACTCAAAGACAACCTAAAGAATGGGAGAATATATTTGCAAATGACCTGATAAAGGGCTAATATCCAAGATCTATAAAGAACTTATTAAACTCAACACCAAAGAAACAAACAATCCAATCATGAAATGGGCAAAAGACATGAAAATAAATTTCACCAAGAAGATATAGACATAGCCAACAAGCACATGAGAATATGCTCCTCATCACTGGCTATCATGGAAATACAAATCAAAACCACAATCAGATACCACCTCACACCAATGAGAATGGTGAAAATTAAGACAGGAATCAACAAATGTTCGAGAGGATGTGGAGAAAGGGGAACCCTCTTGCACTGTTGGTTGGAATTTGAACTGGTGCAGCCACTCTGGAAAACTGTGTGTTGGTTCCTCAAAGGTAAAAACAGATTTGCCCTACAATCCAGAAATTGCACTGCTGGGGATTTACCGCAAAGATACTGATGTAGTGAAACGCTGCAACACCTGCACCCCAATGTTTATAGAAGCAATGTCCACAATAGCCAAATTGTGGAGGGAGCCTCAGTGCTCATCAAAAGATGAATAGAAAAAGAAGATGTGGTCTATGTATACAATGGAATATTACTCAGCCATTAGAAACGACAAATACCCACCATTTGCTTCAACGTGGATGGAACTGGAGGGTGTTATGCTGAGTGCAATAATTCAGTCGGAGAAGGACAAACATTACATGGTTTCATTCATTTGGGGAATATAAAAATTAGTGAAAGGGAATAAAGGGAAAGGACAGAAAATGAGTGAAAATATCAGTGAGGGTGACAAAACATGAGAGATACCTAACTCGTTCATTTCTGGGAAACAAACAAGGTGTAGTGGAAAGGGAGGTAGTTGGGTCGGGGGTTGTCATGACTTGGTGTTGGGCATTGAGGCGGACACTTGCCGGGATGAGCACTGGGTGTTATGCTATATGTTGGTAAATTGAACTCCAATAAAAGAAATTAAAAAAATAAAGTTCTTTTAAAAAATAAAAAAACAATAGAAATTTGTAATATTAAAATACAAAGTATTGATCTTCATATATTTTATCAACCAAAGAAATATTAAGGAGTTCGCTTATTTTTTCCCCTAGGTTGTTAACCTACTTGCTTGTCAGTATTACATCATTTACATGGGCATTGGGTAGATGTGACTTGTTATATGCTGAATCTATGCAGTAATTTGGCCAAGCCTGTGAATCAGAGAAGCATGGGAGAAAATTGAAGAAACTTTGAGCTGTGGTGTTATTTAGTTGTCTGTAAAAGTTCCATTGTTAAAATGCAATAAATGGAATTTTGGGCTATGTAAAACATTGCAACTAGATATCTTTGTAAGATAATTAATAGGGGAAAAACACTACTAAAACCATTTGTAAGATTGTACTTTAAAGAAATTTGTATTATCATGTCTGTACTGGACAGCAAATATGATGTCTGTACTGGACACCAAATATGATGCTATTAATGATCACTAATGTATGGATTGAAATTTAGTGTACAAAACAACTTATATTACTCATTTTAAAACGCAAATAAATACATGAAAACATGCCTTAAATTGTCAGAATACCTTTCCTTTATTTCACACGCCAAGTAATATTTTTGCAAAGCATACATTTTAAAATTCATGGATTATAAATTTTCTTTACTTACATGATAGTAAAGTATATGACTTAAAAATGAATTTTAAAAAAGATTTAATTTTTATCTGAGAGCACACGTGTGTGCAAGTGGGGGGAGGTGCAGTGGGAGAGAATCTCAAGCAGACTCCTTGAGTGCAGAGCCAAATACTGGACTTGATCTCCCCACCCATGAGATCATGATCTGAGCTGAAATCAAAAGTCAGGTGCTTGGGGCTCCTGGGTGGCTCAATATGTTAAGCATCTGCCTTCAATTCAGATCATAATCTCAGGTTCCTGGGATCAAGCTCCATGTCCGGCTCCCTGCTCATCAGGGAGTCTGCTTCTCTCTCTCTCTCCCTACCCCCATCTCATGTTGTCTCTCTCAAACTAATAAATAAAATCTTTAAAATTTTTTTTAAAAAGTCAGATGCTCAACTGGTTGAGCCATCAAGCTGCCCCCAAAAATGGGTTTTTGAAAATATTAAATCCTTGCCTTCTTATATAATTATTGGCATACTTTTCAAAATATATGTTTACACCTTAGAATTTATTAGACTTTTTTTTCTCTTCAATCAGTATTAAAGCTGGCTCATCTTTCAGTTCTCTTTAACAGATACTGAGTACTTTTTTAATGGAAAATATAAAAGTCCATATGACCCAAAGAGGTATGTTGGAGTAACTCACTCACCCATTTCTTCTCTGAACTGCTTCCAAGAATTGGATTAATGTGACTGAAAGGAAACCTCTTTGATCATGCTAAATATGTTTTTAGCTACAGTAGTTTTTTTTAGTTTTTATTTATTCATTCATGAGAAACAGAGACACAGACAGAGACAGGCAGAGACACAGGCAGAGGGAGAAGCAGGCTCCTTACAGTGAGCCCGACATGCGACTTGATCCTGGGTCTCCAGGTTCACACCCTGAGCTGAAGGTGGTGCTAAACCGCTATGCCACCCAGGCTGCCCTAGATACAGTAGTTTGAAGCCATGCAACTTCTCTAGTTGACCATTGGAAGAGAGCAGAGTGAGAAGACATTTTCTTATGATAGTTTAGTCCATCTAAGATCTGAAAAGAACAAATCAGTTGATGAACAAATAATTATTTCTCTAGACTATAAATGATGGCTTCTATTAGATGCCATATTAGGAGTAGAGTGGAGTAGAGTGTTAGAAGAGCTAGGGAAAAAGTGACTACTTTGTGCAAGTGTCTTCCTGAAAGTCTGGACCATTTTTTTCTTGTTTCCTTGCTTCTTTTTGCTCTCTATATTCCATTCTTTCCATCCTTACTAAGGGCTGTGCTTTAGAACAGTGGTTCTCAGTGTATAGTCTGTCCATTCCTGGGCATCCATAAGACATGTTCAGGGGGTCCTCAAGGTCAAAATTATTTTATAATTCTAAGATACTGTTCTAAAACTTCTGGCACCCTGGCACAACTGCAGCAGTGACTACAAATTATGTCAGTAGTCATTGTATTCACTGCTAAATACTTGGCAGTTTAAAAAACGCGAGTTTTACTTCAGAATGTCTTTGATGATGTGCTATTATTTTTAAAAAGATTTTATTTATTTATTCATGAGAGACAGTGGGAGAGGCAGAGACATAGGCGGAGGGAGAAGCAGACTTCTCACAGGGAGCCTGATGTGGAACTTGATCCCAGAACCCCAGGATCACACCCTGAGCCAAAGACAGATGCTCAACCACTGAGCCACCCAGGCATCCCTTGATGATGAAATGTTATTATTAAACTTCTCAAATCTCAACCCTTGAGTGCACTTCAGTTTACCATTGTGTGATGAAATGAGAAGTATAGATAAAGCACTTTAACTGTATACCAGATGTTGCATACCATTAAGGCAGAGCAGTTGTTTGATTTTTGAGTTGTAAACTGAACTAGCCACTTTTTCCATAAAACACCATTTTTACTTGAAAGAATGATTGACAAACAATGATTACTTAAACTTCATATTTTTGGTACATGTTTCCACAAGAATGGAAATGATCCTCTTATATTATGGAAAACAACTTGCAACATCTTTGTTGGTGATAAACTTTGGGCTGTTGAGCAAAAAATTAGTTTTGGAAAATTTTTATTTGATGCTATGAACTTGACATCTTAATACTCAAATTTTTCTGATGAAATCACTGCTGTTCAACATTTGAAAGATTTGCATATCTCAGTAAAGCAATATTTTTGAGATGACCAACACATGGTATTATCAAATCAGATACTAGTACAAAGTCCATTAAAAGTGTTAGGTAGACCAATGGATTATTATGTAATGGAATATGGACAGTTAATTGATATGGTTTCAGATTGTTGTACCTAAATTTTAAGAAACTGCCACTTTCTAAGTTCTTGTGACATATCAAAGAAGAATAAGCACAATTATATGAAAAAGCTATTATAATACTCCTCCCTTTTCTACATACATGTCTGTGTGAGGCCTGACTTAATTACAACAGATTGAATGTAGAATCAGATACAAAAATCTGATTCTTTTCTGTTAAGTCAGATATTAGAGATTTGCAAAAACATTTATTAATGTCACTCCTCAATTTTTTTGCTTTGGAAAATATAGTTACCTTTATAAAAATATTTATGCTCACATGTAATAAGTTTATTATTTCTTAATGAATCAATACAAAGTTGTTTTTCTCTGTTTTAATTTCTAATATGGTAAGTATCAATAGATAGGACCCACATTAAAAAAAACACTTTGGAGTTTTCACTAATTTTTAAGATTGTAAAGGATTCCTGAGACCAAATGGATTGAGAACTGCTTTCCTTCAAGAGACTGATAAAAATGGTTCTCCTTGGGCACCTGAGTGGCATCTGCCTTTGTCTTAGGTCATGATCCTAGGTCCTGGGATCAAGCCCCAAATGGGGCTCCCTGCACAGTGATGAGTGGGCTTCTGCCTCTGCTCCTCCCCTCTGCTCTATACTTTCTGTTCCTGGAATTCTCTTACTTGCTCTCTCAAATACATAAAATCTTTTAAAAAATAGTTCTTTTTGATGTGGAGTCATCATTCATGAAATGACTTGATTCCCTTGTTATTATATTGGTCATGTGGATATTAGGAAAAAGGAAACTGGGTATCTGAAACCTTTGAATCCAGTGCTTAGGGTTAATGCTATTTGTTTAGCTGAAGCATGTGTGCACGTGTGTGTGTGTGTGTGTGTGTGTGTGTGTTGTGGCAATTAAATTAATCTGTTTTTTTTTCTTTTTTTAAGTTTTTATTTTGATTCCAGCTAGTTAAAATAAAATATAGTGTAATATTAGATTCTGGTGTACAATACAGTAATTTATCACTCCCTTACAATACCTGATGCTCATTACAAGTGCACTCCTTAATTCCCATCAAACTATTTCACCCATCCCCCCACCCACTTCCCCTCTGGTAACCATCAGTTTGTTCTCTGTAGTTAAGAGTTTGCTTCTTAGTTTGCCTCTCTGTTTTTTTTCACTTGCTCATTTATGTTGTTTCTTAAATTCCACCTATATTTGAAATCATATGGTATTTGTCTTTATCTGAGTCTCTAATTTTGCTTAGAATACTACTCTCTAGCTCCATCCATGTCCTTGCAAATGGCAAGATTTCTTTCTTTTTAATGGCTATGTAATATTCCATTTTGTGTATCAAATTGTATATATATATTCCACCAGAGACCTCTCCAGAGAGATAAGTTTAGGGTTAAGGCTAGGGTATAGTTAGGGTTGGGGGTTAGGATTTGTGGTTGGGTTAGGATTAGGTCTTCACTTAGTATAATACTCTTTACCTTGATCCGTGTCTTTGCAAATAGCAAGATTTCATTTTTATGGCTGAGTATTGTTCCATCGTGTGTGTATGTGTGTGTGTGTGTGTGTTCCCCAAATCTTCTTTTTCCTGAGATGAAGGATTAGGGTTCAGTGTAAGACTAATATTAGGGCTAGGGTTAGAGTTAGGGCCAGGGTGAGTGAATGTGCCTATTTTCCTGCAGTTTAGAGACCTCTTCTCAGCAATCCATTTAGAATTAGAGTTAGAGTTGGGGGTTAGTCGTTAACAGTTAGGTGTTAGGGTTAGGATTAGGTTTAGAGCTAGGGATAGGGTTAGAATCAATCTATGTCCCTCATGTCCTGCAGTTCAGAGACCTCTCCAGAGGTTAGGTTTAGGGTCTGAATTCAGTTTAGAGGTAGAGTTTAGTAGTTATTGGTAAGGAATAGGGTTAGGTATAGGGACAAGGTTAAGATTAGGGTAAGGATTAGTGTTTGTGCTTGTGCTTGGCATCCTGCAGTTCAGAGACCTCTCCAGAGACAAACCTCAAGCTTCTTTTGGGGTGAGAATAAATAAGGCAGCCATCCATGGAGCTGAGGTACCGAGGGGACTTGGTGCTCTAGATACTCTTGGAGTGGAAATTCAATTGGTCATTCTGTTTCTGTTTCTTTTTGGTCTTTTTTACTTCCTTTTTTATTTAAATTCCTCTTAGTTAACATACAGTGTGATATTACTTTCAGGAGTAGAATTTACCAATTCAGTACTTACATACAATAGCCAGTGCTTAGCTCAATGAATGCCCTCCTTAGTTCCCATCACTTATTTAACCTATTCTGCTGCCCACCTCCACTCTGGTAATCAGCAGTTTGTTCTCTATTATTTAAGAGTGTGTTTCTTGGTTTTTATCTCATATTTTCCCCTCTATGTACATTTGTTTTGTTTCTTAAATTCTACCTCTGAGTGAAATCATATGGTATTTATTTTTCTCTGACTTATTTTGCTTAGCATAATACTTTCTAGATTCATTCACATTGCTGTGAATGGCAAGATTCCATTTGGTTTTATTGCTGAGTAATAACCCATTGTATGTGTATACCAACTCTTCTTTATCATTCATCAGTCAATGGATGTTTGGGCTCTTTCCATAATTTGGCTATTGTTGATAGTCCTGCTATAAATATTTGGGTACATGTATTACTTCAAATCAGCACTTTGTATCCTTTAGGTAAATACCCAGTAGTAAATTCAGCAATTGCTGGATCATTCTATTTTTAACTTTTAACTGGTAGTTCTATTTTTAACTTTTTGATGGACCTCCTTAATAATGTTTCTGAGTGACTGCACCAGTTTGCATTCCCGCCAACAGTGTAAGAGAGTTTCCCGTTCTCCAAATCCTTGCCAACACAGTTATTTCCTGTGTTGTTAATTTTAGCCATTCTGACTGGTGTGAGAGTATGTCTCATTGTAGTATTGATTTATATTTCTCTGATGATGAGTGATATTGAGCATTTTTCATGTTTCTCTTGGCCATCTAGATATGTTCTTTGAAAAAATGTTATTCATGTCTTCTGCCCATTTGTTAACCAGGTTATTTTTTTGGGTGTTGATTTTTATAAGTTGGTTATGTAATTTGGATACTGCCCCTTTATCAGATATGTCATTTGCAAATATCTCCTCCCTTTTATATGTTACCTTTTAGTTTTGTTTGTTGTTTCCTTTGCTATACAGAATCTTTTTATGTTGATGAAGTCTTAACAGTTAATTTTTGCTTTTGCTTCCCTTGCCTCAGAAGACATATCTAGTAAGAAGTTGCTATGGCTGATGTCAAAGAGGTTACTGTCTGTGTTCTCCTTTAGGATCTTGATGGTTTCTGGTCTCATATTTCCTTCTTTCATCCATTTTGAATTTATTTTTGTATATGGTATAAGAAAGTGGTCCAATTTCATTCTTTTGCATGCTACTGTCCAATTTTCCCAACACCATATGTTGAAGAGACTATCGTTTTCCATTGGATATTCTTTCCTGGTTTGTGGAATATTAATTGATCATATAGAGTTGTGGATTCATTTCTGGATTTTCTATTCTGTTCTATTGATCTATTTGTCCTTTTTTTTGTCCCAGTGCCATACAGTCTTGATCATTACAGCTTTCTAACATAACTTGATTGCCTTTGGTAATATAGACATTTTAACAATATTTGTTCTCCCAATCCATGAGCATGAAATATTTTTCCCAATTCTTTACTTTCTTTCATCAATGTTTCATAGTTTTCATAACCTCTTTGGTTATATTTATTTCTAGGTATCTTATGGTTTTTGATACAATTGTAAATGAGACTGATTTCTTGATTTCTTTTTGAGGATGACATTAGCTGTGGGTTTTTCATATATGGTTTTATGATATTGAGGTATGTTCCTTCTAATCCTACTTTGTTGGGGATTTGTTATGAATGGATATTGTATTTGATCAAATGCTCTGCATCACTTGAGATGATCATATTTTTTATCCTTTCTTTAATTAATGCTTTATATAATGCTGATTATGAATATTGAACCACCCTTGCAATCCAGGAATAAATCCCACTTGGTCGTAGTAAAAGTTTTTTTTTTTTTCATTTTAGGTTAATTTTTAAGTAATCTCTCTACCAAATGTGGGGCTCAAACTCACAACTCTGAAATCAAGGGTCACATGCTCTACTAACTGAGCAGGCCAGGAACTCCTGTTTTTTTTTTTTTTATTATTATCTTTTGTGGATTAGGTTTGCTAGTAGTTCAGTGAGAATTTTTGCATCTGTATTCATTTGTAATATTGGCCTGTAGTTCTCTTTTTAGTGGTGTCTTTGATTTTGGTATCAGAGTAATGCTTCCTCATAGAATGAATTTGGAAGTTTTCCTTTCTTTTCTATTTTTTGGAATAGTTTGAAAAGCATACATATACATATTAACTCTTCTTTAAAGACTTTGAATTTGCCTGTGAAGCCATCTGGTCCTGGATGTTGGGTTGTTGGCAGTTTTTTAAATGATTCAATTTCATTCAATTTCATTCCTGGTAATTGTTCTGTTCAAATTCAAATTTTCTATTTCTTCTTGTTTCAGTTTGTGTAATCTATATGTTTCTAGGAATTTTTTCATTTCCTCCAAGTTGTCTAAACTTTTGGCATAGTTTTTCATCATATTCTGTTATGATTGTTTATATCTCTGTAATGTTGTTATTTCTCTTCTGTTATTTGTGATTTTATTTATTTCAGTCATTTTTCTTTTTGATAAGTCTGGCTAGAGGTTTATCAATTTTATTAATTTTTTTCAGGAATGCAGCTCCTGGTTTCAGCTCCTTTTGTTTGTTTTAGTTTCTATATAATTTATTTCAAAGCAGTGTATAACTTTTGCTAGTTTTTAAAAATGAAACAGCCCTTTACTGATAAATAACTGCTATTAAATTTTAATCTATTCATATTTATTTTCATAACTGAAGCTTTTAAAAAATTAGCTTTTAATGAGTCATAATCTTAGTTTGAAAATATGAAGTAGTATTATCTTAAGCTTGCTCAGTAATCTTAAAGATTTTAATTTTAATTTGTTTATTGTGATAGTTTGCCATCTTGATTCTTCAGCCTGGCAGAATGGTATCATTTTCTCTGTTCTTTCTTCTTAGAAAACAAAATGCCTGGTAACTTCCAAAATGGACCAATAAGGCAGTAGAAATGAAGTTATCAAATTAATAGTCATCACATTTCTTTGGTCTTTATTAAGGTGCTTGGGTCTTGAAAGTAGTTCCCTTAGATCAAATTGCCTCTCACTATATTGCTTATCTCATATATCACAAACTTTTTAAAGTCCATGATCATGTCATCTATTTTAAAATTTTTCTTTCCTATGTATGTATGTATGATAGTATGATTTACTAAATGAATTAAAATGAGCAAAACTTGAGTGTAATTTATAGAGAAAAATATATCTTTATAAAATTAGAGAAAATGCATGGACATATATATGTGCTAACGTGTGTATAGCAAGAATGTCTTGAAACATGATTTTTACTTTTTAAAAAAATTCCTCTATTAGGTTTTTCTTGTTCGAAAGAAGACTGGTCCTGATGCTGGGCAGCTCTATGCAATGAAAGTGTTAAAAAAAGCTTCTTTAAAAGGTAGAAAATTACAAACCTTATTAAAATAGAATTTGAAAAAAATAGAATTTGATAAAGCTTGTTTTAAGACACATGCTGTGTATTGCTTGTATAAGTTGAATAGACTCAGTTTCCTTTAAACATTAGTAATTGTTACAGTTTTCTAACCTGTAAGTGATATTTCTAGGTTTGATATTGGCATATGCTTTAATTTAATGATACTGTACCCTGGTAAAAAAAATCATATAAAAAGTGACACATTTTATTTAATATTTAATATATTTAATATAAAGTAAACTTAGTAGGCTATATTCTTTTATTTCAAAATTCATATTTTTTCTCTTCACCTGTGCTGGTTTTGTATACTGAAAAATCACAACCACCTGGATAGAATTACATACACCATCTTCTAGGATGTGATAGCAATAACACTGTGCTCAGTTTTTATCAGAAAGTCATTTGAACAATTGGAGACCAATACATAATAAATACATGCTAGCCAAATACTTATTCATGTCACTTTAATCCATCTAGATCTAAACTGAATTTGATGACTTTCTGAGAATATGGTAATTACTGTCTAGGAATATATAGATTGCAAATTTAGGCACTTATAAAGTTATATTTTCATACTTTTATTTGGTGAATTATTGATGAGACTTCTACTGAAATTTTATATAGAGTAATATATTCTACCCTTCTATAATTTTTAGTTCGAGACAGAGTTCGGACAAAAATGGAAAGGGATATACTGGTGGAAGTAAATCATCCATTTATTGTTAAATTACACTATGGTATGTAATTTTTTTAATTTATGGAATTAGAGAATATTTCCTTTCAAACAGTAATATAACAAAATAAATACTTCAAATTATTTAATACATTTAACTATGTAAAATATATTTATCTGAAATAAGAATAAGAATAGCTTGCTTTGAATTGTATTTTCTGAATCTGTTGGTTAATTTGTCTAAGGTAATAAGATAGTATCTTCTGATTACTTGTCTGGTAATATTTCTTTACTCTGCTAGGCTATACCTTTAATGATCTTAGGCCCTAAACTGTGATAATTTATTCAAAACATCTGAAGTTTGGATGTGTTCCTCTTACATGTTCATAATGAGCATATTATTTTATTTCCTAGCTCTACTGAAGAGTACCATATAGTTATATTAGTCCCTTTGAGTTATTCTTTCTTATATTTGGGGGAGGAGGAATACCTGTAAGAAGCAGTAAATATAATGGCAAGAACATGAATTTGGAGTCAGACAGTTCTGAGTTTGAATCATGGCTCCATTGATAATTTAATGCATGTGTGAGATTGTGAAATTTGGCTTTTCTGGATAATTCAAAGGTATATGCATAATTAAATCACTTATACATTCTGTGATGTCACTTTAAGTTTTCAAGATTTAAAAAACTAGCAGCTATTGATTTTATTCTTAAGTAATTTTGAAAAATAATGTGTTAAGGTATATACTAAATTATTTTTATAGAAAGCCCTCAAGAAATTTCCATTCATTATTCTTTCACTCTCTGTTACCCTAAATCGAAAGTAGTAGTATCTAAAGTCCCCCTTCCTTGAATCACCAGGATGTCATTACATTAATAACTAAATACCAACTGTATGCAAAACAGTATTGAATGCAGTAGGCTCTAGAGGTGAAACAATCTCTGATCTTAAAAAACTTATAATCTCTTGGAACAAAGACAAATTAATTTTGTATAATTTAATTGTACAAATCAAAATGGAGTAAGTTCCATAGAGAGACATAAATAAAGAACAATGAAATCTCAAAAGTAGTAAGTAATTATTATTGAGAAGAGGATAAGGATGCTATAAAATGTGAAAAGAGAGAAATCTTAAACAGAGGAAAATTTAATGTAGGAGGTGGAATTTTTGTTGAGCTTGAAAGAATTAGTAGACTTTCGGTAGATAGGGAGGTAGAGTACAGGCAGTTTGCAATAGAACGTAATACTCCATAAATAAGGAAAATGACAGTAGAAGTCTCTGAGTAAAACCATATGTAAAGCTGATTATGTTCTAGGAAGGGGTTTATAACTATTTTAACACTAAATTCAATTTTGAGATAATGTTATACAATACTATTGAGCCATGTGAATAAATGCTTAATTCCTTTATAGTATTTAATGATAAAACTCTAAACATACATATTAATTAAAAATTATACTAAGCCTGTTAAGCCTTTAAGATTGTTCTGTTACTACATTCTAATTTATAATTAGCCTTTCAGACTGAAGGGAAGCTGTATTTAATACTGGATTTTCTCAGGGGAGGAGATGTCTTCACAAGATTATCCAAAGAGGTGGGTATCTGTTTGTAAATTTTTACTATATTTTATTGAAACAAAACTAAGAAAAATCATTTGTGTTCTGCTAATTAATTTTTCTATACAAATTTTAAATACTTATTCTGTTTGCTTCACTGCAAATATGTTAATGGCATTCTCTGTCTGCCTGTCATTTAGATCATTTCAATGTGCTTCTCATGATTTTATTAGACACAAGATCAATAAAATAAATGGATGAAGTAGATAGGGGCAAGCCTAGGATTTTGGCTACTCAAGCTACCAAAATACCTCTGGGAGTAGTTTTTAATTTATTCTAAAACAGCTTTATGGAGATATAATTGACATACAATGAATTGCATCTATTAGAGTATGTACTTTGATAGAATTTGACATTTGTATATATCTGTGAAATCATCATCACAAGATAATAAACTTATCCATCATTCCCAACCATTTTCTTGCACTCATTTGTAATGCCTCCTTCTGCCCTTCCTCTACTGAATCTGCTTTCTGTCACTGTTTGGTTTACATTTTCTAGGACTTTATATAAATGGAATTATATAGTGTCTATTCTTTTTGACTAGCTTATTTAACTAAGAATAATTATTGTGAGATTTAGCCATGGTGTTTTATGTATCAGTGGTTCATTCACTTTCATTGCTGAGTGGTATTCCACTGTATGGATATACCACGATTTGTTTATGCATGAACATATGATGGATATTTGGGTTTGCAATTTTTGGATATTACTAATAAAACTGCTATAAACATTAATGTTCAAATGTTTGTATGGACATATGTTTTTATTTTCATGGTTAAATACCTAGGAGAATAATGACTGGGCTATTTGGTAGGTGTATGTTTTAACTTATTTTAAAGACACTATCAAATTTTTTTCTAAGGTAGGATTATAATTTTTACAATCCCACCAGCAGCATATGAGAGTTTCAGTTGCTCCACATCATTGCCAACCCTTGATATGGTCAGTAGTCTTGTTTTTATTTTGGACATAAGTGTGTAGTGGTACCTTATTGTGGTTTTGAATTGCATAATCCTAATGACTAATGATGATGAGCATCTCTACATGCACTTATTTGGCATCTATTTATCTTCTTTGATAGCATGTCTGTTTAAATCTTTGGCTCATTTTTTATTAAGTTGTATTATTTATGAGTTTTAGGAGTCTTTATATATTTTGGATGGTAAGTCCTTTTATCATGTATGTTGTCTGCAAATATTTTCTTCTGGTCCATGGTTTGTCTTTTCATTCTCTTAACAGTGTCTTTCAAAAATCAGAAGTTCTTAACTTTGATGAAGCCCAACTTATAATTTTTTCTTTAATAAATTTGGTGTCCTATTTTAAGAATATTTGCCTAATCTCAGGTCACATAGGTTTTCTATGTTTTCTAGACATTTTGTAATTTTAGGTTTTACATTTAAGTTTATAATCCGTTTTGAGTTTATTTTAGCGTATGTCAAGGGGTATGCGTTGAAGTTGTAGTTCTTTTTTCTTTTTGCATATACATAGCCCATTGTTCTAGCATCGTGATTAGCAAAGTCTGCTTTCTTCATTGAATGATGTTGCATTTTGTTGAAAAATCAATTGACCATATATGTGAAAGTCTATTTCTGGACATTCTATTTTTTTCCATCAATCTATCTTTGTTTCACTACCACTTGATTTTTTAATTGCTGTACCCTTATAATATGTCGTAAAGTAAGGTAGAGTAAATCCTTGAGTTTTGCTCTTCTCTTTCAAAGTGGTTTTGGGTCTTCTGGGTCCTTTGTATTTCCGTATCAATTTTATTTATTTATTTTTTAATAAATTTATTTTTTATTGGTGTTCAATTTGTCAACATACAGAATAACACCCAGTGCTCATCCCGTCAAGTGCCCATCTCAGTACCCGCCACCCAGTCAACCCCACCCCCCCCAGCCCACCTCCCCTTCCACCACCCCTAGTTCGTTTCCCAGAGTTAGGACTCTTTCATGTTCTGTCTCCCCCGTATCAATTTTAAAATCAGCCTTTCACTTTCTACAAAAATCTTGCTGGGATTTTGACTGGGATTGCATTGAATCTATAGGTCAATGTGCAGATAATTGACATTTTGACAATATTGAATCTTCAATCCATGAATATAATATTTTTTCTCCAGCTTTTGAGTCTCCTTTAATTCCTCTCAGCAATTTCTTGTCATTTTCAGTGTATAGGTCTTGCACATTTTTAATCAGATTTATCTTTATGTATTTCCTTTTTAAAAATGCTATTGCAAATAGAGTTGCTTTCTTATTCATTTCATTTTTAAGTTGGATGGAAATACAGCTGACTTTTTTGCACATTGAACTTGTATTCCACAATTTAATTGAACTTACTTATTATATCTAACAGCTTTTGTGGGTAGATTCCATAGAATTTTCTACTTATAACCTACAAATAAGGAGATTTTGTTTTTTGTTTTTTGTTTTTTCCATTATGGGCATCATGTATTTCTTTTATTTGTCTTTGTTGCACTGGCTTGACCCTCCAGTTCAGTGTTCTGTAAAATTGATGAGCAGATATTCTTGCCTTATTTCTGATCATAGGGGAAAAGCATAATTTTAGCATAAGTTACAAAGTTCAGTATAGGTCTTTAACATGTTCTTTATGAGATTGTGAAAGTTCTCTTCTGTTACTAGATTGTTGAATTTTTATCAGGTATGTACATTCGATTTTGTAATATTCTTTCACATCAATTATTGAGATAATACTCATTTGAGTGTTAGACCTGTTACATTTAATGTGATTATTGATATGGCTGTGTTTAAATATCCAATTTTGCTGTTTGTGTGGAGTTTTTTTTTTGTCCCATCCATTCTTTATTTTTCCCTCTTTTTCTGCATTATTTTGTGTTAGTTTTGATGTACAACACAATGATTTGACACTTGTATACAATTCAAATTGATCACCACCATACTCTAGTTATTATCTGTCACCACAAAAAGTTACAAATTTTTTTCTTGTGATGAGAAATTTCAAGATCTATTCTCGTGGCATCTGTAAATATGCACTAAAATACCATTGTCTATAGCCACCATGCTGCCCACCACCTACCCATGACCTATTCATTTATCACAACAAAAATTTGTACCTACTAATCCCCCTTATCCATTTCCCTGACCCACCAGACATCCTTTCCCAGGCAGCCACCACTCTGTTCTCCATATCCATAACTTTTATTTAATTTTTATAATACACATATAAGTGAGATAAAACGGTATTTTTACTGGGGCACCTGGGTGGCTCAGTGGTTGAGTATCTGCCTTTGGCTCGGGTCATGATTCCAGGGTCCTGGGATCAAGTCCTGGATTGAGCTCCTGGCAGGGAACTTGCTTCTCCCTCTGCCTATGTCTGTCTCTCTCTGTGTGTCTCTCATGAATGAATAAATAAAGTCATTTTAAAATGGTATTTGTCACTCTGACTTATTTTACTTAGCATAACACATGGAGGGTCCACCCATGTTGTTATGAATGGCAAGATTTCCTTCTTTTATATGGCTAAATAACAATCCATTGTATATATACACTACATCTTCTTTATCCATTCATACATCATTGGGCATACATGATTTCTGTATATTGGCTCTTTGAAAGAATACTCCAGGGAACATAGGGGTGGACATATCTTTTCAAATTGGTGTTTTTATTTTGCTTCAATAAATGTCCAGTCCCAGAATTGCTAAATCATATGATATTTCTATTTTTGCTTTTTGAAGGAAACTTCATATATTGTTTTGCATATTTGCTATACCAATTTACATTAATACCTATAGTGCACAAGTGTTCCATTTTCTCTGCTTCCTCCTCAACACTTGTTATTTTTGATGATAGCTGTTCACTTTTGATGATAGCTGTTCTAACAGGTATGAGGTGATAATTCATTGTGGGTTTGATTTGTATTTCCCTGATGATTAGTGATATCTTCTTCAAAAATATGTCTATTCAGATCCTCTGCTCATTTTTTAAATTGAATTATTTAGGGTTTTTTTGGTGATGAGTTGCAGGAGTTCTTTGTATATTTTGAATAGTAATAACTTATCAAATTTGTGACTTGAAAATATTTTCTTCCATTTAGTACGTTGCCTTTTCATTTCATAGATGTGTTTCATTGCTGTGCAGAGGCTTTTTACTTTCATGTGGTTCCACTTGTTTATTATTGTTTTTGTTACCATTACTTTAGGAATCAGTTAAAAAGAAAAAGGCTTATGGCAAGTTTACTTCCTAAGTTTTCTTCCAGGAGATTTATGGTTTCAGATCCTACGTTTAACTCTTTAGTCCATTTTGGTTATTTTTTTGTGTATGGTATAAGAGAGTAGTCTAGTTTCGTTCTTTTCATGTGACTGTCCAGTTCTCCCATACCATTTATTAAGTAGACTATCTTTTCCCCCTTATATATATTTACCACATTTATAATAAAATAATTGACCATATTTAAGTGAGTTAATTTCTGTGCTCTTCTTTCTGTTCTATTGAGGCATATGTTTGTTTTTATGCCAATACCATATTGTTTTGATTACTATAGCTCTATAATATAGTTTTAAATCAGGGAGCTTGATGACAATTTTTATTTTTTCTTTATCAAGATCGCTTTGGCTATTTGGGGTCTTTTATGATTCCAAACAAATTTTATAATTGTTCATTCTATTCTTTTTTGAATAATGCCATTGGAATTTGGTACAGATTGCATTGAATTTGTCCATTTTTTGGCATTATGGACATTTTAAAAATATTAATTCTTCCAATACATAAGTATGGAATTATATTTCTATTTATTTGTGCCTTCAATTTTTTTCATCATTGTTTTATAGTTTTCAATGTAGAGATTTTTCACTTCTTTGGTTAAGTTTGTATCTAGATATTTTATTCTTTTTGATATAATGTAAATGGATATTTTTCTTAATTTATCTTTCTGAGAGTTCATTATTAGTTTGTAAAAATATAACAGAGTTTTGCATGTTGGTTTTGTACCTGCATTTTACTGACTTTGTTCATTAGTTCTAACATTTTCTAAATGGAGTTTTCTGTATTTTCTATGTACAAACTGATGCTGTCTGCAAATAGTGACAGTTCTACTTCTTTCCAGCTTGGATGACTTTTTTATTTCCTTTTCTTGCCTAATTGCTCTGGCTAGGATTTCTAATGCCTATGTGGAATAAAAGTGGAGATAGTGGACATGCTTGTATTGTTTCTGATCTTAGGAAGCTTTTCACAGTTGAATATGATGTTAGCTGTAGAATTATTATGTTGAAGTATGTTCCCTATACACCAACATTTTTGAGAGGTTTTATCCAAATGGATATTGAATTTTGTCACTTTTTCTGCATCTAGTGATATGATCATATAAATTTTATCTTTTATTCTGTTAATGTTGTATATCATGTTGATTGATTTGTGGAAGTAGAAGCATTGTTATATCCCTATAATAAATCACCTTCGATCATGATACATGATCTTTTTAATATATTTTTGAATTTGTTTGCTAATATTTTGTTGAGAATTTTTGTATCTATGTTTATTAGGGATATTGGCTGCCATTTTCTATGTTTTTCTATGTCTTTCTTTTTCTCCCTTTCCATTTTTAGTGTTCTGTGTGGTTTTGTTACCAGGATGAAATAATTTTGAAAACTTCACTTCCACTTCAATTTTTGAAATGGATCTAGGATAGTTATTATCTCTTCTTTAAGTGTTTGGTAAAATTCCCCTGTGAAGGTGTCTGGCTTTTGTTTGTCTATATTTTTTAATATAAAAGATTCAATTTTACTACTACTTAATTGGTTAGTTCAGATTTTCTTTTTTTCTTGATATAGTCTTGGGTTATTACAGGATTATAGGAATTTATCTTTTCTTCTAAGTAGTCCAAAATGTTGGCTTGTAATTGTTCATAGCAGCCTCTTATAATGTTCTATATTTCTGTGATAACGGTTGTAATTTCTCTTTCATTTCCCTTTTTTGGTTTTGTATTTTTAAAATGTTATTGTATTTAAATTCAATTAATTAACATGTAGTGTATCATTAGTTTGAGAGTTAGATTTCAGTAATTAATCAGTTGCATATACCACTCAGTGCTCATAACGTGATATCACGTACCATCCTTAATACCCATCACCCAGTTACCCAATCCTTTCACCCCCTGCCCCTTCAGCAACTCTCAGTTTGTTTCTTATAATTAAGAGTCTCTTATGTTTTGTCTCCCTCTCTGATTTTGTTTTATCTTATTTCTCCCTCCCTTCCTCTATGATCCTCTCTGTTCTTTTCTTTAAATTCCACATATAAGTGAAATCATTTGATAACTGTCTTTGTGTTATTAACATATTTAGCTTACCATAATACTTTCTAGTTCCATCCACATTATTGCAAATGGTAAGATTTATTTTTCTAGATATCTGAATAGTATTCCAGTGTGTGTGTGTGTGTGTGTGTGTGTATGAATCTCATCTTCTTTGTGCATTTATCCATTGAGAAACATCTGGGCTCTTTTGATAGGTTGGCTATTGTGGAAATTGCTGCTATAAACATTGGAGTACAGGTACCCCTTAAGATCACTATGTTCATATGCTTTTGATAAATAGATAATAGTGAAATTCCTGGGTCATACAGTAGCTCTATTTTTTAACTATTTGAGGAAACTCCATACTGAGAGTGTCTATGCTAGCTTACATTCCCACCAACAGTGTAAAAGGGTTTCCCTTACCCTGCATCATTGCTAGCATCTGTTGTTTCCTGACTTGTTAATTTTAGCCATTCTGACTGGTGTGAGGTGGTGTCTCATTGTGGTTTGGATTTGTATTTCCCTAATGCCAAGTAGTGTGGAGCATTTTTTCATGCTTCTGTTGGCCATTTGTATGCCTTCTTTGAAGAAATGACTGTTCATGTCTTCTGCCCATTTGTAGACTGTATTATTCGTTTTGTGGGTGTTGAGTTTGATAAGTTCTTTATAGATAGATGCAAGCCCTTTATCTGATGAGATATTTGCAAATATATTTTCCTATTCTGTAGGTTGTCTTTTGGCTTTGTTGGCTATTTAATTTGCTCTGCAAGAGTGTCTTATTTTTTTTATGAAGTCCCAATAGTTTATTTTTGCTTTTGCTTCCCTCGCCTTTGGTGAAGTATCTAGCAAGAAATTGCTGTGTCCTAGGTCAAAGAGCATGCTGCCTGTGTTCTCCACTAGAATTTTGATGGATTTCTGTCTCATATTTAGATTTTTCATCCATGTTCAGTTTACCTTTGCATATGGTGTAACATAAAGGTCAACTTATTTATCTACTTGTGCCTGTCCAATTTTCTCAACACCATTTGTTTGAAAACACTTTTTATCTAATGGATATTCTTTCCTGCTTTGTTGATGATTGGTTGACCATAGAGAGTTGAGGGTCCATTTTGGGATTCTCTCTTCTGTTCCATCGATCTATGTGTCTGCTTTTGTGCCAGGACCACACTGTCTTGATGATTACAGCCTTGTATGTAATATAGCTTGAAGTCAGTAATTGTTATGCTATGAGGTTTGGATTTCTTTTTTAATATTACTCTGGCTATTTGGGGTCTTTTATAGTTCCATACAAATTTTAGAATTATTTTTCCCAGGTCTGTGAAAAATCTTGATGGAATTGGTATTTTGATAGGGTAAATGATATATGTAGATTGCTCTGGGTAGCATAGACATTTTAACAATATTTGGTCTTCCAATCCATGAGTATGGAATGTTTTCCTATTTCTTTGTGTCTTCCTCTATTTCTTTCATAAGTGTTCTATCATTTTCAGAGTACAGATCCTTTACCTCTTTGGTTAGGTTTATTCCTAGGTATTGTATGGTGTTTGGTAAAATTGTAAATGGGGTCAATTTCTTAAGTTCTATTTTTTTTGCCTCCCTATTAGTGTGTAAAAATGCAACTAATTTCTGTGATTGATTTTATATCCTGCCACTATGCTGAATTCCTGTGTGACATCTAGCAATTTTGGGGCAGAGTCTTTCAGGTGTTCCATGTAGTTTGTCATGTCATTGCGAAGAATGAGAGTTTGACTTCTTTGCCAATGTGGATGTATTTTATTTCTTTTTGTTATCTGATTGTTGAAGCTAGGACTTCCAGTACAATGTTGTACAACAGTGGTGGGAATGGTCATCCCTGTCATGTTCCCGGCATTATGGGAAAAGCTCTCAGTTTTTCCCAGTTGAGAATCATATTTGCTGTAGGCTTCTCATACATGGCTATTATGATATTCAGTTATGTTCCCTCTATCCATACACTGGAGAGTTTTAATCAAGAAAAGATGCTATATTTTGTCAACTGCTTTTTCTGTATCTATTGAGAGAATCATATGATTCTTGTCCTTTCTTTTATTAATGTGTTGAATTGCATTCATTGATTTGTGAATCTAAAACCACCCTTGCAGCCCAGGAATAAATCCCACATGGTCGTGGTGAAGAATCCTTTTATTGTATTGTTGCATCTTACTGGCTAGTAACTTGGTTGAGAATTTAGGCATCCATGTTTATCAGGGATACTGGTTTGTAATTTTCCTTTTTGGTGAGGTCGTTGTTTTGGGGATCAAGGTAATGGTATCCTCATAGAATGAATTTGTGAGTTGTCCTTTCATTTCTATTCTTTGAAACAAGTTCAGAAGAATAGGTATTATTTCTTCTTTATCTTTTAAAGGTTTTATTTATTTATTCTTGACAGACACACACACACACACACACACACACACACACACACACACACAGAGAGAGAGAGAGAGAGAGAGACAGGCAGAGAGAGAAACAGGCTCCATGCAGGAAGCCCGACATGGGACTCAATCCCCAGTCTCCAGGATTACACCTTGGGCTGAAGGTGGTGCTAAACCACTGAGCCACCGGGGGTGCCCTAATTCTTCTTTAAATGCTTGGTAGAATTCCCCTGGGAAGCAATTCCATCCTCAACTCTTATTTGTTTGGAAATTTTTAATTACTATATCAATTTCCTTCTGGTTATGAGTGTGCTCAGGTTTTCTATTTCTTCTTGTTTCGTTATTGGCAGTTGATATGTTTCTAGGAATCCATCCATTTCTTCCAGATTACCTAATTTGCTGGCATATAGTTGTTCATAATATATTCTTCTAATTGTTTGCATTTCTCTGGTATTGGTTGTGATGTTTCCTTTTTCATTTAAGATTTTATTAATTGGGTTCCTTTCTCTTTTTTTGATGTTTGGCCAGGAGTTTATCAATCTTCTTAATTCTTTCAACAAACCAGTTCCTAGTTTTGTTTATCTGTTCTACTGTTCATTTAGTTTCTATTTCATTAATTTCTGCTCTAATATTTATGATTTCGCCTCTTTTCCTGAGATTAGCCTTTATTTGCTATTCTGTTTCCAGCTCCTTTAGGTGTAAGGTTAAGTTGTATATTTGAGACTATCTTATTCTTGAGAAAGGCCTCTATTGTTCCATTCTTCCCTCTTAGGACCTTCTTTGCTGCATTCCAAAGATTCTGAAATGCTATGAGAAAAATAGGCCAATACTGCTGCTTTATTATTTGTGTGTAGGAATGAAACACGTTTCTTCACATGTATTTCATATCCTGCAACTTCACTGACGTTGTTTATCAGTTATAGTGTTTTTCTGGTGGAGGCTTTCTGATTTTCATCTGATAGAGTATCATCTCAACTGCAAATACTGAAAGTTTTATGTCTTCCTTGATGATTTATATTCATTTTATTTCTTTTTGTTTTCTGATTATTGTGTCTAGGACTTCCAGTAATATACTGAATAAAAGTGGTAAGAGTGGACATACTTTTCTTATTCCTGATTTTAGGGGAAAAGTTCTCAGGTTTTCCCCATTGAGTATTATGTTTGCTGTGAGTTTTACATATAAACCCTTTATTATGTTCCAGTATGCCTCCTCTAGACCTAGTATGTTGAAATTTTTTTTTTTTTATCAAGAATGGACATTGTAAGAGGCGAGGCAAGATGGCGGAAGAGTAGGATCCACAAGTCACCTGTCCCCACCAACTTACCTAGATAACTTTCAAATCATTCTGAAAACCTACGAATTCAGCCTGAGATTTAAAGAGAACAGCTGGAATGCTACGTGAGAAGAGTTACCGCTTCTATCAAGGTAGCAAAAGGGAGGAAAATAAACAAATAAAAAAGCATCCAAGGGGGTGGGGCCCCCATGAGGACCGGGCTAATAAGGCTGGGTGGCGAGAGCCTCCAGGACAGGAAAGCCCAGTCCCGGAGAAGCAGGAACTTTACCAATCTTCCTGGATGAAAGGCGCTCGCAGGGAACTCGGGCAGGATCCCAGGAGGAGCAGTGGAGCCCCCAGGTTCCCGGGATCACTAACAGAGGAAGTGTGCCCCTGGGGAGAGCCCGCCACACACCACGGGCGAGCTCCCTAAAGGGCTGGCGGATGCACCCGGAGGGGCCCTGGAAATAGCTCCGGGAGCAGCCCAGGCAGCAGCTCAGGCAGTGGCTCCCCTTGGAGGGGGCTGCATGGCCCCAGGAGCAGCTCAGGCGGCAGCTCAGGTGGATGATCTGCACAGAGGGGCCTGTGGAGTCCCAGCAGTGCAATTCCAGTGGCGCAGGCCCTGTAGCACAAGGCGCCAGGGGACACAGCCCAGGATCCAGTGCTCCCCTTGGGACAGACAGAGGCTGTGAGGACATAGGACAGTGAGGATGTTCCTGCTGCCAGGCGGCCCCGAGCTGTGCAGATCAGCGCCCCTCGCCCCTGGAGCATCCAGGCCCCTGTGGACTGGGAGACTACGGTAGTTACTCCTGGAGCTGACTCTAGAGCTGGAGAGCTGGCAGCCACCACTGTTGTTCCTCCTGCTGTCACCATGTGCATGGGAATGAGCTTGGCAACCAAGGAGCAGGGGCATCACAGGATAAACAGTTCTCACTGAACCATGCATCTGGCAGGGGGCGGGGCAGCTCCCCTAGGTGCACACACCTGAGAATCAGCACAGCAGGCCCCTCCCCCAGAAACCAGCTGGGAGGACAGGGGAAGAACAAGTTCTTAACCAAGCAGTGCTGGAAAGCTCCAGGGGAATTCCAGGGACTTGCAATATATAGATTCACAGGATACCCCTCCTTGTTTTTTGTTTTTGTTTGTTTGTCCCCCCTTTTTTTTCTTCCCTTTTCCAGTACAACTTGTTTTTAGCTACTCTGAACTAAGCAAAATGACTAGAAGGAATAACTCACCAAAGGAAAGAATCGGAGTACTCTCTCCCACAGAATTACAGAAGTTAGATTACAATTCGATGTCAGAAAGCCAATTCAGAAGCACAATTATAAAGCTGCTGGTGGCTCTGGAAAAAAGCATAAAGGATTCAAGAGACTTTATGACTGCAGAATTTAGATCTAAACAGGCCAAAATTAAAAATCAATTAAATTAGATGCAATCCAAACTAGAGGTCCTAAACGATGAGGGTTAATGAGGTGGCAGAAAGAGTGAGTGACATAGAAGACAAGTTGATGGCAAGGAAGGAAGCTGAGGAAAAAAGAGAAAAACAAATAAAAGACCATGAGAAAGGTTAAGGGAAACAAATGACAGTCTCAGAAGGAAAAATCTACGTTTAATAATTGGGATTCCAGAGGGCGCCAAAAGGGACAGTGGACCAGAAAGTGTATTTGAACAAATCATAGCTGAGAACTTCCCTATCTTGTGGAGGGAAACAGGCATTCAGATCCAGGAGAGAGATGCCTCCCTAAAATCAATAAAAACCATTCAACACCCCGACATTTCCTAGTGCAACTTGCAAATTCCAAAGATAAAGAGAAGATCCTTAAAGCAGCAAGAGAAATAAATCCCTAAACGTTATGGGTAGAAGTATTAGGTTAACAGCAGGCCTCTCCACAGAGACCTGGCAGGCCAAAAGGGACTGGCAGGATATATTCAGGGTCCTAAATGAAAAGAACATGCAGCCACGAATATTCTATCCAGCAAGGCTCTCATTCAGAATATAAGGAGAGGTAAAGAGCTTCCAAGATAGGCAGAAATTGAAAGACTATGCGACCACAAAACCAGCTCTGCAAGAAATATTAAGGGGGACTCTGTAAAAGAAAGAGGAAGTCCAAGGAAACAATCCACAAAAACAGAGACTGAATAGGTATTATGATGACACTAAATTCATATCTTTAAATAGTAACTCTGAACGTGAATGGGCTTAATGACCCCATCAAAAGGCGCAGGGTTTCAGACTGGATAAAAAAGCAAGACCCATCTATTTGCTGTTTACAAGAGACTCATTTTAGACCTAAGGACACCTCCAGCCTAAAAATAAAAGTTTGGAGAATCATTTAACATTCAAATGGTCCTCAAAAGAAAGCAGAGGTAGCCATCCTCATATCAGTTAAATTAAAGTATATCCCGAAGACTGTAGTAAGATCTGAAGAGGGACACTCTATCATACTTAAAGGATCTATCCAACAAGAGGACCTAACAATCATTAATATTTATGCCCCTAATGTGGGAGCTGCCAAGTATATCAATCAATTAATAACCAATGTTAAGACATACTTAGATAAAAATACACTTATACTGGGAGACTTTGGGATAACGTTTAATTTATCTGATATGAGGATTGCTACCCCTGCTTTCTTTTGAGGACCATTTGAATGGTAAATGGTCTCTCTTTTACAGAGACCCCATTAATATTTATTGCAGAGCTGCTTTGGTGGTCACATATTCTTTCAGTTTCTGCCTATCTTGGAAGCTCTTTACCTCTCCTTATATTCTGAATGAGAGCTTTGCTGGATAGAGTATTCTTGGCTACATGTTCTTCTCACTTAGGATCCTGAATATATCCTGCCAGCCCCTTTTGGCCTGCCAGGTCTCTGTGGAGAGGCCTGCTGTTAACCTAATACTTCTACCCATATAAGTTAGGGATCTCTTGTCTCTTACTGCTTTAAGGATTTTCTTTATCTTTGGAATTTGCAAGTTTCACTATTAAGTATTGAGGTGTTGAATGGTTTTTATTGATTTTAAGGGGTATCTCTCTATCTCCTGGATATGAATGCCTGTTCCCTCCCCACGTTAGGGAAGTTCTTGGCTTTGATTTGTTCAAATACACTTTCTGGTCCACTGTCCCTTTCGGTGCCCTCTGGAATCCCAATTATTAAACGTAGATTTTTCCTTCTGAGACTGTCATTTGTTTCTCTTAACCTTTCTCGTGGTCTTTTAATTGTTTTTCTCTTTTTTCCTCAGCTTCCTTCCTTGCCATCATCTTGTCTTCTATGTCACTCACTCTTTCTGCCACCTCATTAACCCTCATCGTGTAGGACCTCTAGTTTGGATTGCATCTAATTTAATTGATTTTTAATTTTGGCCTGTTTAGATCTAAATTCTGCAGTCATGAAGTCTCTTGAATCCTTTATGCTTTTTTCAGAGCCACCATTAGGTATAATTGTGCTTCTGAATTAGCTTTCTGACATCGAATTGCAATCCAAATTCTGTAACTCTCTGGGAAAGAGTATGGTTTCTGATTCTTTTTTTTTTTTTTCGTGCGTTCTTTCTAGCCATTTTGCTCAGTCCAGTGTGGTTAAGAACGAGTTGTAATGGAAAAAGGAAGAAAAAAAAAAAAAACAAGAGAGAAAAATTAAAAACAAACAAAAAAACAAGGAGGGGTATCCTGTGATTCTGTATACTGTAAGTCCCTCGACTTCCCCTGGAGCTTTCCAGCTCTGCTCAGTCAAGAATGTGCTCTTTCCCTGTCATTCCAGCTGGTCTTCTGGGGGAGGGTTCTGCCATACTGATTCTCAGGTATGTGCACCTGGGGGAGCTGCCCCACCCCCTGTTAGGAGCACGGCTCAGTGGGAGTTTTTAATCCTGTGAGGCCCCTGTTTTCTGGTTGCTCCCTTTTGTCCCAGGCAGAGGGTGACACTAGGAGGAACAATTCCACTAGCAGCGGCCAGCTCTCCAGATCTGGAGTCAGCTCCCGCAGTAACTACAGCAGCTCCCAGTCCACACTGTCTTGGATGCTCCCAGGGACAGGGGTCACTGAGCTGCACAGCTTGGGGTCGCCCAGTGTTGGCGGAATCCTCCTTGCTGTCCTGTGCCCTCCCAGCCTCCGTCTGTCCCGAGGGGAGTGCACGATCCTGGGCTGTGTCCCCTGGCACACTGAAATCAGGGACCTGCACCGCTGGAATTGCGCTCCCAGGGCCGTGCAACCCCGTCCACCTGGAGCCGCTGCCTGAGCTGCTCCCGAGGCCTCGCTGTGTGCATGCTCCAGGCCTTTACCAAGATCGGCCTACCGTCTGTGGTGCAGTCTCCCCCGGGGCGTGCTTCCTCTGTTAGTGACCCCGGAACCTGGAGGCTCCACTGCCCCTCCTTGGATCCTGCCCAAGTTGTCTGTGAGCGCCTTTCCTACCGGGAAGAATCTGGTGCGGATTTTAAAAGTTCCTGCTTCTCCGGGACTGGGCTTTCCTGTCCCGGAGGCGTTCACAGTCAGGCTTTAGCCTGGTTCCTCGCAGGGGCCCCTCCCTCACTTGATCCTTTTTTACTTTTTTCCCCACCTTCCTACCTTGTTAGAAGAGCAAACTCTTCTCTCTGTAGCATTCCAGCTGTTCTCAGGCTGAATTCATATGTTTTCAGTATGATTTGAAAGTTATCTAGGTAAGTTGGTGGGGACACATGACTTGGGGACCCTACTCTTCCGCCATCTTGCCTCGCCCCGTTTTTATGTTTAAAGTGAGTCTCTTGTTGGCAACATATAGGTGGGTCTTGTGGTGTTTCTTTTTTAAATCCATTCTGACACTGTACACCTTTTGATTCAAGTTTTAATCCAATTACATTCATCATAATTATTTATAGATATGTACTTAGTGCCATTTTATCGCTTGTTTTCTCATTGTTTCTAGAGATTTTTTTCTGTTTCATTCTTGCCTTTTTGACTTTGGTTTTCTTTCCACTCAAAGAGCTGCCTTTATTATGTCTCATAGAGCTGGTTTAGTCATCACAGTGTCCTTTAGTTTTTGTCTAGGAAACTCTTTATCTCTCCCTCTATTTTTAGTGATAGCCTGGAAGGATATTCTTGACTGCATATTTTTCCCACTCACTACTTTGAATATATCATGCCTCTTTCTTCTGGCTTGCCATGTTTCTGTTGAAAGATCTGCAGCTAGTTTTATGAGTCTTGTGAGTTGGGGACTGTTTTTGTCTTGCTACTTTTAAGATTTTTTTCTTTGTCACTATATTTTGCAAATGTAACTACAGTATTGTTGATGTTGGCCTACTTTTGTTGAATT